>NC_135359.1:30442285-30760184 GCF_051622035.1 Arctopsyche grandis
AATTATTATAAATCAAACGGAAAGTGTTTTTGAAACTGAAAATTGGACTTTTATGTACATAGTTACAAAATTTAAAATATAACGGCTCATATATTCGTTTCTTTCAATCCATTATGGAGGGCAATGAAAAATCAATTGTTAATTACGCTTCATAAAATATTTCAATACAAGACAAGTTAAAACTGTTAGTGATGTTATGGGAAAATTTAAACTTTAAGGAAAAGCAAATTTTACTAGTTCAATTTATTTACAATGCCAACGGCAATCAGTTAGCTTATTGTTGTTTCTTAACACGATTTGGACGCGAATCGTGAGGATTTTGAAAAGTTTTGACGCTCTTTTGTCTGCTCGCTTTCGGCAAACTTGCACGTCCGAGTGTACGAAACGCCAGCTAATACTCCGAAGAGAAATAATTAATCCTTTTACGGAAACAAACGAAAGTGTGGCTCTTAATCCGATAGCAGCACCTTCTGCTAGGAACTCGGCTTCATTTGTAATGTGTATGTGCGATTTCGATTGTAAAAGCTTCGTACGTAATAAGCTTTGGCATACAACTTGTGCGGGTCGACCGGTACTCTTTGTACACCCAATATGTGTATATACCGGAGTGTAGCAAAAGACAGTAATCCCTTTGAGATGCGACACCGCAAAACCTATCTCCATATTTTCAGACCGGGAAAACGATGCAGAGATTTTCCCGACAAAAGTGAATACAGTAGGCGCGCGCGTGTGCCCGAAAAACCGCAATCCGGATTACAGGCTTTGAACTTATGCAATAGACTTAGTATTTGCGGTCAAGTTTTATTAAATCTCCGAAATGTGAGGACATACATGTAAATTTTGAAATTTTAATGGACTAGCTGATTTAACCCTTTCGCGGGCGAATTATTTCTAGTTGATTTTTAGTATTTTTAGTATCGAATTATTTCTAGTTAGGTTTGGTGAGGTTAGCACGTTTTGTATATATTTGCGCAATGTCGAATTCTTTGATTTCGGTGATGGTTAGGTTAAGTTGGGTTAGGTTTGGTGAGGGTAGCACGTTTTGTGTAAATCTTACAATCTCGAATTCTTTGATTTCGGTGAAGTTTAGGTTAGGTTGGGTTAGGTTTGGTGAGGTAAGCGAGTTTTATGTAAATCTTAAAATCTCGAATTCTTTGATTTCTGTGATGGCTAGGTTAGGTTGGGTTAGGTTTGGTGAGGTAAGCACGTTTTTTTATATATTTTTGCAATGTCGAATTCTTTGATTTCGGTGAAGTTTAGGTTAGGTTGGGTTAGGTTTGGTGAGGTAAGCGAGTTTTATGTAAATCTTTCAATCTCGAATTCTTTGATTTCTGTGATGGCTAGGTTAGGTTGGTTTAGGTTTGGTGAGGTAAGCACGTTTTTTGTATATTTTTGCAATGTCGAATTCTTTGATTTCGGTGATCGTTAGGTTAGGTTGGGTTAGGTTTGGTGAGGTTAGCGAGTTTTGTGAAGAACTTGCAATCTCGAATTCTTTGATTTATGTGATGGTTAGGTTAAGTTGGGTTAGGTTTGGTCAGGTTAGCACGTTTGGTGTATATTTCTTCGATGTGGAATTCTTTGATTTCGGTGATGTTTTGGTGACGTTGGGCTAGGTTTGGTAAGGATAGCGAGTTTTGTGTAAATCTTACAATCTGGAATTCTTTGATTTCTGTGATGGCTAGGTTAGGTTGGGTTCGGTTTGGTTAGGTAAGCACGTATTGTGTATATTTTTGCAATGTCAAATTCTTTGATTTCGGTGATGGTTAGGTTAAAATGGGTTAGGTTTGGTGAGAGTAGCACGTTTTTTGTATATTTTTGCAATGTCGAATTCTTTGATTTCGGTGAGTCTTACATTAGGTTGGGTAAGGTTTGGTGAGGGTAGCGAGTTTTCTGTAAATCTTACAATCTCGAATTCTTTGATTTCAGTGAAGGTTAGGTTAGGTTGGGTAAGGTTTGGTGAGTAAAGCACGATTTGTGTATATTTTTGCAATGTCGAATTCTTTGATTTCGGTGATGTTAAGGTTAGGTTGGGTAAGGTTAAGTGAGGTCAGCGAGTTTTGTGTAAATCTTACAATCTCAAATCCTTGGATTTCTGTGAAAGTTAGGTTAGGTTGGGTTTTTTTTTGGTAAGGGTAGCGAGTTTTTGTAAATCTTACAATCTCGAATTCTTTGATTTCAGTGAAGGTAAGGTTTGGTGAGGTAAGCGAGTTTTATGTAAATCTTACAATCTCGAATTCTTTGATTTCTGTGATGGCAAGGTTGGGTTGGGTAAGGTTTGGTGAGGTTTGCGAGCTTTGTATAAATCTTACAATCTCGAATTCTTGAATTATGTGATGGTTAGGTTAAATTGGGTTAGGTTAGGTCAGGTAAGCAGGTTTTGTGTATATTTCTGCGATGTCGAATTCTTTGATTTCGGTGATGTTTTGTTTAGGTTGGGTAAGGTTTGGTGAGGGTAGCGAGTTTTGTGTAAATATTACAATCTCGAATTCTTTAATTTCGGTGATGGCTAGGTTAGGTTGGGTTAGGTTTGGTGAGGTTAGCGAGTTTTGTGTAAATCTTACAATCTCGAATTCTTTGATTTCTGTGATGACTAGGTTAGGTAGGGTTAGGCTTGGTGAGGTAAGCACGTTTCGTGTATATTTTTGCAATGTCGAATTCTTTGATTTCGGTGATAGTTAGCTTAAGTTGGGTTAGGTTTGGTGAGGGTAGCACGTTTTTTGTATATTTTTGCAATGTCGAATTCTTTGATTTCGGTGAGTCTTACGTTAGGTTGGGTAAGGTTTGGTAAGGGTAGCGAGGTTTGTGTAAATCTAACAATCTCGAATTCTTTGATTACGGTGAAGGTTAGGATAGGTTGGGTAAGGTTTGGTGAGGTAAGCACGTTTTTTTATATATTTTTGCAATGTCGAATTCTTTGATTTCGGTGAAGTTTAGGTTAGGTTGGGTTAGGTTTGGTGAGGTAAGCGAGTTTTATGTAAATCTTTCAATCTCGAATTCTTTGATTTCTGTGATGGCTAGGTTAGGTTGGTTTAGGTTTGGTGAGGTAAGCACGTTTTTTGTATATTTTTGCAATGTCGAATTCTTTGATTTCGGTGATCGTTAGGTTAGGTTGGGTTAGGTTTGGTGAGGTTAGCGAGTTTTGTGAAGAACTTGCAATCTCGAATTCTTTGATTTATGTGATGGTTAGGTTAAGTTGGGTTAGGTTTGGTCAGGTTAGCACGTTTGGTGTATATTTCTTCGATGTGGAATTCTTTGATTTCGGTGATGTTTTGGTGACGTTGGGCTAGGTTTGGTAAGGATAGCGAGTTTTGTGTAAATCTTACAATCTGGAATTCTTTGATTTCTGTGATGGCTAGGTTAGGTTGGGTTCGGTTTGGTTAGGTAAGCACGTATTGTGTATATTTTTGCAATGTCAAATTCTTTGATTTCGGTGATGGTTAGGTTAAAATGGGTTAGGTTTGGTGAGGGTAGCACGTTTTTTGTATATTTTTGCAATGTCGAATTCTTTGATTTCGGAGAGTCTTACATTAGGTTGGGTAAGGTTTGGTGAGGGTAGCGAGTTTTCTGTAAATCTTACAATCTCGAATTCTTTGATTTCAGTGAAGGTTAGGTTAGGTTGGGTAAGGTTTGGTGAGTAAAGCACGATTTGTGTATATTTTTGCAATGTCGAATTCTTTGATTTCGGTGATGTTAAGGTTAGGTTGGGTAAGGTTAAGTGAGGTCAGCGAGTTTTGTGTAAATCTTACAATCTCAAATCCTTGGATTTCTGTGAAAGTTAGGTTAGGTTGGGTTTTTTTTTGGTAAGGGTAGCGAGTTTTTGTAAATCTTACAATCTCGAATTCTTTGATTTCAGTGAAGGTAAGGTTTGGTGGGGTAAGGTTTGGTGAGGTAAGCGAGTTTTATGTAAATCTTACAATCTCGAATTCTTTGATTTCTGTGATGGCAAGGTTGGGTTGGGTAAGGTTTGGTGAGGTTTGCGAGCTTTGTATAAATCTTACAATCTCGAATTCTTTGAATTATGTGATGGTTAGGTTAAATTGGGTTAGGTTAGGTCAGGTAAGCACGTTTTGTGTATATTTCTGCGATGTCGAATTCTTTGATTTCGGTGATGTTTTGTTTAGGTTGGGTAAGGTTTGGTGAGGGTAGCGAGTTTTGTGTAAATATAACAATCTCGAATTCTTTAATTTCGGTGATGGCTAGGTTAGGTTGGGTTAGGTTTGGTGAGGTTAGCGAGTTTTGTGTAAATCTTACAATCTCGAATTCTTTGATTTCTGTGATGGCTAGGTTAGGTTGAGTTAGGTTTGGTGAGGTAAGCACGTTTTGTGTACATCTTACAATCTCGAAATCTTTGATTTCGTCGAAGGTTACGTTATGTTGGGTCTGGCTTGGTGAGGTTAGCGAGTATTATGTAAATCTTACAATCTCGAATTCTTTGATTTCTGTGATGACTAGGTTAGGTAGGGTTAAGCTTGGTGAGGTAAGCACGTTTCGTGTATATTTTTGCAATGTCGAATTCTTTGATTTCGGTGATAGTTAGCTTAAGTTGGGTTAGGTTTGGTGAGGGTAGCACGTTTTTTGTATATTTTTGCAATGTCGAATTCTTTGATTTCGGTGAGTCTAACGTTAGGTTGGGTAAGGTTTGGTAAGGGTAGCGAGGTTTGTGTAAATCTAACAATCTCGAATTCTTTGATTACGGTGAAGGTTAGGATAGGTTGGGTAAGGTTTGGTGAGGTAAGCACGTTTTGTGTATATTTTTGCAATGTCGAATTCTTTGATTTCGGTGATGTTAAGGTTAGGTTGGGTTAGGTTAAGTGAGGTCAGCGAGTTTTGTGTAAATCTTACAATCTCAAATTCTTGGATTTCTGTGAAAGTTAGGTTAGGTTGGGTTTTTTTTGGTAAGGGTAGCGAATTTTTGTAAATCTTACAATCTCGAATTCTTTGATTTCTGTGATGACTAGGTTAGGTTGGGTTAGGCTTGGTGAAGTGAGCACGTTTCGTGTATATTTTTGCAATGTCGAATTCTTTGATTTCGGTGATGGTTAGCTTAATTTGGGTTAGGTTTGGTGAGGGTAGCACGTTTTTTGTATATTTTTGCAATGTCGAATTCTTTGATTTCGGTGAGTCTTACGTTAGGTTGGGTAAGGTTTGGTGAGGGTAGCGAGGTTTGTGTAAATCTTACAATCTCGATTTCTTTGATAACGGTGAAGGTTAGGATAGGTTGGGTTAGGTTCGGTGAGGTGAGCACGATTTGTGTATATTTTCGCAATGTCGAATTTATTGATTTCGGTGATGGTTAGGTTAGGTCGGGTTAGGATTGGAGAAGTTTGCACGTTTTGTGTATATTTTTGCAATGTCGAATTCTTTGATTTCGGTGATGGTTAGGTTAGGTTGGATTAGGTTCGGTGAGGTGAGCACGTTTTGTGTATATTTTTGCAATTTCGAATTCATTGAATTTGGTGATGGTTAGTTTAGGTTGGGTAAGGTTTCGTGAAGTTAATACGTTTAGTGTATATTTTCGCAATGTCTAATTATTTGATTTTGGTGATGGTTAGGTTAGGTTTGGTTAGGTTTGGTGAGGTATGCACGTTTTGTGGATATTTTGGCAATGTCGAATTCTTTAATTTCGGTGAGGGTTAGGTTAGGTTGGGTTAGGTTTGGTGAAATAAGCAAGTTTTGTGTAAATCTAACAATCTCGAATTATTTGATTTCGGTGATGGTTAGGTTAGGTTGGGTTAGGTTTCGTGAAGTAAGCACGTTTGGTGTATATTTATGCAATGTCCATTTTTTTGATTTCGGTGATAGTTAGGTTAGGTTGGGTTAGGTTTGGAGAAGTAAGCACGATTTGTGGATATTTTGGCAATGTCGAATTCATTGATTTTGGTGATGGTTAGTTTAGGTTGGGTAAGGTTTCGTGAAGTTAATACGTTTAGTGTATATTTTCGCAATGTCTAATTATTTGATTTCGGTGATGGTTAGGTTAGGTTTGGTTAGGTTTGGTGAGGTATGCACGTTTTGTGGATATTTTGGCAATGTCGAATTCTTTAATTTCGGTGAGGGTTAGGTTAGGTTGGGTTAGGTTTGGTGAAATAAGCAAGTTTTGTGTAAATCTAACAATCTCGAATTATTTGATTTTGGTGATGGTTAGGTTAGGTTGGGTTAGGTTTCGTGAAGTAAGCACGTTTGGTGTATATTTATGCAATGTCCATTTTTTTGATTTCGGTGATGGTTAGGTTAGGTTGGGTTAGGTTTGGAGAAGTAAGCACGATTTGTGGATATTTTGGCAATGTCGAATTCTTTAATTTCGGTGAGGGTTAGGTTAGGTTTGGTTAGGTTTGGTGAAATAAGCTAGTTTTGTGTAAATCTTACAATCTCGAATTCTTTGATTTCGGTGAAGGGTAGGTTAGGTTGGGTTTGGTTGGTGAAGTTAACGAGTTTTAAGAAAATCTTATAATCTCGAAATCTTTGATTTCTGTGATGGCTAGGTTAGGTTGGGTTAGGTTTCGTGAGATGAGCACGTTTGGTGTATATTTTTGCAATGTCCAATTCTTTGATTTCGGTGATGGTTAGGTTAGGTTGGGTTAGGTTCGGTGATGTAAGCACGTTTTGTGGATATTTTGGCAATGTCTAATTCTCTAATTTAAGTGAGGGTTAGGTTAGGTTGGGTTAGATTTGGTGAAATAAGCGAGTTTTGTGTAAATCTTACAATCTCGAATTCTTTGATTTCGGTGAAGGTTAGGTTAGGTTGGGTAAGGTTTGGTGAGGTAAGCACGTTTTGTGTATATTTTTGCAATGTCGAATTCTTTGATTTCGGTGATGTTAAGGTTAGGTTGGGTTAGGTTTAGTGAGGTCAGCGAGTTTTGTGTAAATCTTACAATCTCAAATTCTTGGATTTCTGTGAAAGTTAGGTTAGGTTGGGTTTTTTTTGGTAAGGGTAGCGAATTTTTGTAAATCTTACAATCTCGAATTCTTTGATTTCTGTGATGACTAGGTTAGGTTGGGTTAGGCTTTGTGAAGTGAGCACGTTTCGTGTATATTTTTGCAATGTCGAATTCTTTGATTTCGGTGATGGTTAGCTTAATTTGGGTTAGGTTTGGTGAGGGTAGCACGTTTTTTGTATATTTTTGCAATGTCGAATTCTTTGATTTCGGTGAGTCTTACGTTAGGTTGGGTAAGGTTTGGTGAGGGTAGCGAGGTTTGTGTAAATCTTACAATCTCGATTTCTTTGATTACGGTGAAGGTTAGGATAGGTTGGGTTAGGTTCGGTGAGGTGAGCACGATTTGTGTATATTTTCGCAATGTCGAATTTATTGATTTCGGTGATGCTTAGGTTAGGTCGGGTTAGGATTGGAGAAGTTTGCACGTTTTGTGTATATTTTTGCAATGTCGAATTCTTTGATTTCGGTGATGGTTAGGTTAGGTTGGATTAGGTTCGGTGAGGTGAGCACGTTTTGTGTATATTTTTGCAATTTCGAATTCATTGATTTTGGTGATGGTTAGTTTAGGTTGGGTAAGGTTTCGTGAAGTTAATACGTTTAGTGTATATTTTCGCAATGTCTAATGATTTGATTTTGGTGATGGTTAGGTTAGGTTTGGTTAGGTTTGGTGAGGTATGCACGTTTTGTGGATATTTTGGCAATGTCGAATTCTTTAATTTCGGTGAGGGTTAGGTTAGGTTGGGTTAGGTTTGGTGAAATAAGCAAGTTTTGTGTAAATCTTACAATCTCGAATTATTTGATTTCGGTGATGGTTAGGTTAGGTTGGGTTAGGTTTCGTGAAGTAAGCACGTTTGGTGTATATTTATGCAATGTCCATTTTTTTGATTTCGGTGATGGTTAGGTTAGGTTGGGTTAGGTTTGGAGAAGTAAGCACGATTTGTGGATATTTTGGCAATGTGTAATTCTCTAATTTAAGTGAGGGTTAGGTTAGGTTGGGTTAGATTTGGTGAAATAAGCGAGTTTTGTGTAAATCTTACAATCTCGAATTCTTTGATTTCGGTGAAGGTTAGGTTAGGTTGGGTAAGGTTTGGTGAGGTAAGCACGTTTTGTGTATATTTTTGCAATGTCGAATTCTTTGATTTCGGTGATGTTAAGGTTAGGTTGGGTTAGGTTTAGTGAGGTCAGCGAGTTTTGTGTAAATCTTACAATCTCAAATTCTTGGATTTCTGTGATGACTAGGTTAGGTTGGGTTTGTTTTGGTAAGGGTAGCGAATTTTTGTAAATCTTACAATCTCGAATTCTTTGATTTCTGTGATGACTAGGTTAGGTTGGGTTAGGCTTGGTGAAGTGAGCACGTTTCGTGTATATTTTTGCAATGTCGAATTCTTTGATTTCGGTGATGGTTAGGTTAGGTTGGATTAGGTTCGGTGAGGTGAGCACGTTTTGTGTATATTTTTGCAATTTCGAATTCATTGATTTTGGTGATGGTTAGTTTAGGTTGGGTAAGGTTTCGTGAAGTTAATACGTTTAGTGTATATTTTCGCAATGTCTAATGATTTGATTTTGGTGATGGTTAGGTTAGGTTTGGTTAGGTTTGGTGAGGTATGCACGTTTTGTGGATATTTTGGCAATGTCGAATTCTTTAATTTCGGTGAGGGTTAGGTTAGGTTGGGTTAGGTTTTGTGTATATTTTTGCAATGTCGAATTCTTTGATTTCGGTGATGTTAAGGTTAGGTTGGGTTAGGTTTAGTGAGGTCAGCGAGTTTTGTGTAAATCTTACAATCTCAAATTCTTGGATTTCTGTGATGACTAGGTTAGGTTGGGTTTGTTTTGGTAAGGGTAGCGAATTTTTGTAAATCTTACAATCTCGAATTCTTTGATTTCTGTGATGACTAGGTTAGGTTGGGTTAGGCTTGGTGAAGTGAGCACGTTTCGTGTATATTTTTGCAATGTCGAATTCTTTGATTTCGGTGAGTCTTACGTTAGGTTGGGTAAGGTTTGGTGAGGGTAGCGAGGTTTGTGTTAATCTTACAATCTCGAATTCTTTGATTACGGTGAAGGTTAGGATAGGTTGGGTAAGGTTTGGTGAGGTAAGCACGTTTTGTGTATATTTTTGCAATGTTCAAATCTTTGATTTCTGTGATGGCTAGGTTAGGTTGGGTTAGGTTTCGTGAGATTAGCACGTTTGGTGTATATTTTTGCAATGTCCAATTCTTTGATTTCGGTGATGGTTAGGTTAGGTTGGATTAGGTTCGGTGAGGTGAGCACGTTTTGTGTATATTTTTGCAATTTCGAATTCATTGATTTTGGTGATGGTTAGTTTAGGTTGGGTAAGGTTTCGTGAAGTTAATACGTTTAGTATATATTTTCGCAATGTCTAATTATTTGATTTCGGTGATGGTTAGGTTAGGTTTGGTTAGGTTTAGTGAGGTATGCACGTTTTGTGGATATTTTGGCAATGTCGAATTCTTTAATTTCGGTGAGGGTTAGGTTAGGTTGGGTTAGGTTTGGTGAAATAAGCAAGTTTTGTGTAAATCTAACAATCTCGAATTATTTGATTTCGGTGATGGTTAGGTTAGGTTGGGTTAGGTTTCTTGAAGTAAGCACGTTTGGTGTATATTTTTGCAATGTACATTTTTTTGATTTCGGTGATGGTTAGGTTAGGTTGGGTTAGGTTTGGAGAAGTAAGCACGATTTGTGGATATTTTGGCAATGTCGAATTCTTTAATTTCGGTGAGGGTTAGGTTAGGTTTGGTTAGGTTTGGTGAAATAAGCTAGTTTTGTGTAAATCTTACAATCTCGAATTCTTTGATTTCGGTGAAGGGTAGGTTAGGTTGGGTTTGGTTGGTGAAGTTAACGAGTTTTAAGAAAATCTTATAATCTCGAAATCTTTGATTTCTGTGTTGGCTAGGTTAGGTTGGGTTAGGTTTCGTGAGATGAGCACGTTTGGTGTATATTTTTGCAATGTCCAATTCTTTGATTTCGGTGATGGTTAGGTTAGGTTGGGTTAGGTTCGGTGAAGTAAGCACGTTTTGTGGATATTTTGGCAATGTCTAATTCTCTAATTTAAGTGAGGGTTAGGTTAGGTTGGGTTAGATTTGGTGAAATAAGCGAGTTTTGTGTAAATCTTACAATCTCGAATTCTTTGATTTCGGTGAAGGTTAGGTTAGGTTGGGTTAGGTTTGGTGAGGTAAGCACGTTTTGTGGATATTTTGGCAATGTCGAATTCTTTAATTTCGGTGAGGGTTAGGTTAGGTTGGGTTAGCTTTGGTGAAATAAGCGAGTTTTGTGTAAATCTTACAATCTCGAATTCTTTGATTTCGGTGATGGTAAGGTTAGGTTGGGTTAGGTTTGGTGTGGTAAGCACGTTTTGTGTAAATCTTACAATCTTGGATTCTTTGATTTCGGTGATGGTTACGTTAGGTTGGGTTAGGTTTCGTGAAGTTAGCACGTTTGGTGTATATTTTTGCAATGTCCAATTTTTTGATTTCGGTGATGGTGAGGTTAGGTTAGGTTAGGTTTAGTGAAGTAAGCACGTTTTGCGGATATTTTGGTAATGTCGAATTTTTAAATTTCGGTGAGGGTTGGGTTAGGTTGGGTTAAGTTTTGTGAAATAAGGGAGTTTTGTGTAAATCTTACAATCTTGAATTCTTTGAGTTCGGTGAAGGTAAGGTTAGGTTGGGTAAGGTTGGGTGAGGTTAACGAGTTTTATGTAAATCTTACAATCTCGAAATTTTTGATTTCTGTGATGGAAAGGTTAGGTTGGGTTAGGTTTGGTGAGGTAAACACGTTTTGTGGATATTTTGGCAGTGTCGAAATCTTTGATTTCGGTGAAGGTTAGTGGAAAAGACTTCGATAATGGTTTGATGTAGTTTATTGAAATGTAAAATTTGCACGTGGTGGTTCAGCGGAGCGTACGGAACACAAGTTGTCCGTACGCCGTCTGCTCGCTGACTCTGTCGACCGTCGCGTATTTCCGCTTGGGCCGACACTAATGCCAACTCGTCAATAATGCCAATCGACAATCAGTTAATAAGACTGTTTGCCACACGTCATTACAAAAGTCGGAACATAGTCCCACATAGGAAAACTGTTGAACAATACAGTTATTCTACAGAGTTACAGCATTACTGACGAGTCGTTTACAATAAATCATAGCTCTTAAAATAATTAAATAGAGGGTGAATAATGAAACCTTTGCCTCATCCAGTGTGAGGATAAAATCAATTTATTGGTTCAGTAATATTTCAACTTATAGGTATACCTCTGGTGAATGTTGTTTCTATTTACATTAAAATTTTTGAAATCTTCTTTGAAGCTGTGAATAAGCATTACAAGATAAGTTTACTTTAAAGAAGAGAGAGTGGACTGTATATGGTTTAAAACTTAAGCATTCCTCATCTTGATGTTAACTTAGACAATACAATGTTGACACTGTTACAGTTGTCAAGACAGATCAGCTATTACCGATCAACTAAACTTGATTAGTGAGTGTAATGCTCCTAAGTTAACTTGATTTCATCAACAAGTAGCACAAACATTGCTAAATTAAAAGTAAATTGGAAAGTCATTCATTCATTCCTACAAGCAGGAAATGAAGGCGAACTATGATTATAGATGTCTCTACGTTAAACATCGAAATGTTCAGTATTATAATATTTACTTATTCTATGATTCACATAAATACTATAAACAGTAAGAGTTAACTTATGTTTTCATAACAAGAAACATAAGACCTGCGGATGACTCCCGGCAGGTTATAATTAAGTAGACATGAAATAATTTAAGATGCTCCATTAAGTGTGGCTTGGAGACTAACATTAACAAATCATGAATCTAATTTTAACTGTCAAATTTGAACAGTTTATTTTAAACTCGGATATAATCCTTCCGAGTGATGACATGAGACAAGTCTTATATTATAAAGACAAATGATTAGATTAAATTCGGAGATATATACTGCCGAATGTTAAAATGAAAATAGCTTAAATTATACACACAACACAATTAAAGTGAATTACGGAGTACTACTATTAACATTGAATGATTTAAACTCATGATTACATCTAATACATAATATGAGTTGGGGGTAGTGTCTTCGGGTTAAACTAAGCTACCGAAGTTGACGGAATTGAAGCTGCTGTTTCTCCTCCCTCTTGCTGATCTTCCTTCCTGTCAAGTGGTCCTTGTGGTAGAATCGGCAATGGCGCCACTAGATGACTGGACCGACGAAACTCTCCGCTGGCAGTAAAGACGTCGACGACTCGAACTCTGCCATCTGGTCCGGGATACAATTTAGTGACTCGACCCAAGACCCATCGGGTTGGCAGCATGTGTTCCTCCTTTAACAGGACCATTTGACCCACACTCAGATTGTTGCTCGAGTCCTTCTTCCATTTGTGTCGTAACTGCAAAGAATGTAAATATTCCGCCGACCAACGTTTCCAAAATGCTGCTGTGGTCAATTGTATCTGAAGCAGATTGGCATGGACATTAGTGTTATATTTAACCTCCATTGGAAGAGCGAGTAAGGATCTGCCAATTAAGAAATGTCCAGGTGTGAGGGGTAAAAGGTCTAGTGGATCCGAAGACAAGGGACTAAGAGGACGGGAATTCATGCAAGCTTCTATTTGAATCAATACCGTACAAAATGATTCGAAATTTAAGGTGGTGGCCTTTAACACCTTGTTTAAATGAATCTTCATGGATTTAACCGCTGCTTCCCACAGCCCTCCCATGTGAGGCGCCCTTGGCGGGTTAAACTTCCAACGAATCCCTTCGGAGGCTACATACCGTAGTAGCTTCTCCTCATGAGGACGTTCGTAAATTAATTTTACTAAATTAACGAGTTCACGACTTGCACCGACAAAATTAGTAGCATTGTCGGAATATATCGTATTGGGCCTGCCACGTCTGGCTACGAATCTTCTTAAACAATTTAAGAAATTTGAACTCGTTAAGTCTCCGACAAGTTCCAAGTGAACTGCCTTACTGGAAAAACACACAAAGACACAAACGTAACCCTTAATTATCTTAGAATTCTTATTGCAACCACTCTTCACAGGAAAAGGTCCTGCGAAGTCTATCCCCACATGACTGAAAGGAAAATTCGCAGTGGTACGTTCAAGCGGGAGTAATCCCATTAATCTATTGTGTGACAGTGGTTTATTTCTGAAACAAATGACACATGAACGCACCACTCCTTTGACAGTATTATGTCCGGCCAATGGCCAATAGGTCTGCCGCAATAACGACAGTAAGGCTTGAGTACCCAAGTGAATATATTTCAAGTGCGCATCTCGGACAATCATGTGTGTAAGTTTATGCTTATTTGACAAGATAATGGGTGACGTTGATAGAGTTGTTCCCAGAGGAAGTCTACTTCCAACACAAATTAAATTCTCGTGGAATAGAGGGGACAATTTAGCTAATTTACTGCTACTGGGAATTGGATGTCCCTTGCTCAGCAAACGATATTCCAATGGAAATGATTCCATTTGCGATAACCTAATCAAATTATTTAAAGCATCATTTAATTCTAAAGCGGACGGTTCGTTATTTTCTTTAACGTTTAATTGTTTATTCCTTAGTGGCCGACGAACATATGATAAAACTCGAAGGAGTCTTGGAAGATGAGAATATTTATCTATCCAATTATTTTCCCTCACAAGGGTAGCGTTAGTGACTACCCTTCTCTCTGGAAGATCTATTGTGATCTCAGGAGGTCTTCGAGGCCATCGTGATTCGTCTAATTTCAACCAACTAGGGCCGTCCCACCATAACGAATTATGATTTAATTCTGATGGTTGAGTCCCTCGAGAAATTAAATCTGCTGGATTGTCTGTAGAGGAGACATGGTACCACTCAATGGGTTGAGATATTGATTGGATTTCGGCCACTCGATTGGCAACGAAGGTGGTCCATTTACATGATTCTCCTCTAATCCAATGCAATGCGACGGTTGAATCCGTCCAATAATATTTTTCATTAATATGAATTGTTAATTGGTCTATTGTTGACTTCATTAACTTTGATAATAACATAGCGGAGCACAGCTCTAAACGCGGAATAGTTACAAAACTGAGCGGAGCGACTCTCGAACGAGAACACACAAGATGACATTTGGAATTTCCCAATTGATCAGTACATTTTACATAAATACAAGCACCATAAGCTTTCTCGGATGCGTCACAAAATCCGTGTGCCTGTATATTAATGACATTATTTAGTATTATCAATCTAGGAATTTTATAAAGTTTCATGACTGTATTGGATAATTGACAATCTTTCCATTTTTTGAAGATTGTCTGAGGAATGAATTCATCCCAACCAATGGTTTGTTGCCAGACAGATTGCATTAATATCTTATAATTAATTAACAATGGAGATAATAGTCCTAATGGGTCGAAGATCTGACTAATTACTGATAAAAAGTTTCTTTTTGTTATATTTTCAATCTCGACTTCGGTTTGAACCTTAAATACAAAAACGTCTTCCCGCGGTTTCCAAAATAAACCTAAAGTTTTGTGTGATTCGTTAGAGAAGTTAAAATCTGAACAATCGTCAGCCTTAACATCCGTGATTATATCGGAGTTGTTCGATGTCCATTTGCTTAAGGGCATACCGGCTGATAATAATATGGTTTCCAGTTGAACCTTTAATAATTTACCAGCTTCAATAGTATTAGTTCCCGTGAGCAAATCATCAACATAAAAATCACGTTCGATCACTTTACTAGCGATGGGATATTTGTTTCTATTCTCCTCTGCTAACTGATTTAGACATCTAGTAGCTAAAAATGGGGCTGAAGCAGTTCCGAATGTTACTGTATTAAGTTTGTAATGCTTGAATTTACTCTGGGGATCTGTTCGCCAAATGATTCGTTGTACATTTTTATTTTTCTCTGCTATTTGAATCTGTCGGTACATCTGCTTAATATCCGCAGTAATCACGTATTTATGGAGTCGAAAGTTGAGTAGTAAACTTAACAAATCTGATTGGACACTAGGTCCCACCATCAAAATATTATTCAGTGAGATATTGGACGTTGTCTTTGCGGACGCATCAAAAACTACACGATATTTAGTGGTAAGGCTAGACTCCTTAACCACGACGTGATGAGGTAAATAACAATGAACCTCATGTGCCTCCGGAGGTTCACACTCTGACATGTGTCCTAAATTTATGTACTCTTCTAAAACTTTATTGTATTCCATTTTTAAATTATTATTGGCTAAAAAACGTCTTTCCAAAGTTTTGTGTCTTTTCTCCGCAATGTGCAATGAACTTCCTAATACTACCGGGGAATTTTTATATGGTAAAGCTACACAAAATCTACCGTTTTTATCTCGTGATGTGTGTGCTTGGAAATGTTCCTCACATCTTTTCTCCTCAAGAGATTGATGTTTTACCATAGGAACCTGGTCGATCATCCAAAAGTTTTGAATGTGACTGTCTAATTGACTTAAGCCTATGTGGCTCTTCCCTGGAGCATTATTTACTTCGGGATATGGACCAACTATTGTCCATCCGAATTCGGTATCCTTTAAGATAGGCATACCTTTTCCTAACTGGATGGTTCCTGCTTTCATAGCGTGAACGCAAATCTCGGCGCCGAGCAATAAATCGATTGGCGTCGGTTTATTCCAAAGGGGATCTGATAACTTGATTCCCGCTGGTATTGAAATTAACTGTTGATCCAGTTTCACAGTTGGAATTTCGCCAGTAATTTCTGGTAATACCAAACACAACACTTTGGTTGAGTAATTAGTGGTTGAAGACCTTATGGTCACCTTGGTGATGTGACGAATGCTACTTTCTTGATTAGCGATACCTACAATTTTTTGAGAGATTTTCTCTAATTTGAAGTTATTCTTCTTAGCGAAAGATGTGGTAACATAGTTGACTTGTGAGCCGGAATCTAATAATGTGCGACCCTTAACGACCGTTCCATTGGACGTTATAATGTCTACTTGTACCGTCGGTAAAATTATCTCCCTTTGAGAGAAATGAGTAGAATGAGCATTAATTGACTTCCTTCCCGTATTATTGGAACTAAATGTATCGTCCTGATGCAACAAAGTATGATGGTTTTGTTTGCACCTTAAGCAATTATAGTTAGACTTGCAATTTGTTATCTTATGCGATGAATTTAAACATTTAAAACACATGTTATTAGATTTAACGAATTCATTTCTTTCCATACTGGATTTTGCTTTGAATTTATCACATTTGCCTATGAAATGATTATTTCGACAGAATGCGCATGCGTTTACCTTGCTTGATGGGTTTTTGTTCGCGACATGAGTTCTCATGATTCTTTGACGACTATGAGGGAATTCCTTCACCGTAGTTACAGATGCAGTAGATTGTAATACATTACATCTATTCTGCAAGAATGTCTCTAAACTTTCATATGGTGGCATTTCTCTGCTAACCAGCGATATTTCCCAGTCTCTTACTAGATTAAAAGGTAATTTCCTTAGAACTAAACATGTTACCCATGGATCTAAAATTTCTCTCGCGTAACCCAACGATTCAATGTTTTTAATACACACTGTTACCTGATTCAATAGATTTCTCAATTCGATATGTGATTCTCTTGTGATTAATTTTAAGTCACAAAGTGAATTAATCCTAGTTTTGAGATTAAGTCTTGGTAAATTATATTGCTTGTCTAAAATACTCCAAGCTATTTCGTAATTGTCTGAGCTAATATCTAAACCTGATACAGCTGCCAAAGCGGGACCGATTAAGGATTGATGCAAATATTGCAATTTCGTGACATTCGAATATTCCGTTTTGTTTCCTATTATATTCTTAAAAGCTTGTTGAAACGATTGCCATTCAGATGGATCTCCCTGAAATGTGGGAATGGTTAACGTCGGTAACTTATCTCTAGCAAATTTAATTGTTGCTTGCTCTACCTTCAGTTTACAATCTTGAATGGATTGTCTCTCTAATGCTGCTTTAAGATTTTGAATTGTCATTGTGATTATGTAGAACTCTTCGTCTATTTGATCCGCCTGCTCTATATCTGTGATGTTGTCTAAATACTCATAATGGAGTTTTTGGAGATAGTCGTATGCTTTTTCAATAAATTGATACTGTCCTTCATTTATTTCGGAGATTCTGTCTATTTTCTCCTGTAGTCTTTTAAACGCGCCCGAATACCTTAATTCTATTGACGTCATTGTAACTTCTACTTTATTTTCTTTCGCTAATGTTTTTATCGATTGAGTCTGACTTCGAGTCTGATGTATTCTAGAGCTTGACCTGTCTCTAATAGGTTCTACGTCCCTAGTTGGATTTCGACCTTTATGCGACTGGGAAGTCGAAGCTTCTATTTCCTCGTTTTCAGCACTTGACATTTGTTTCAGAAAGTTGCACTATTTCGTCTCATAAATACAGTTATTCTCTACTATAGCTGTCAATTGAACTATTCGTAGAGATAAGGTAATAATATTCAATGATTAACCGTGAATCTTAATATTCTACTTTAACTATTATCACCAGAATCTATCCAACATATTTTGGAAGAAATAACAACCCTAAATTGGTGGGTGCTTGATTTAAACCACTTTGGGGCTACAAGTCTTGTGATTTATTTTAAATCACCACTGTTTCATCACACATTATGAAACAAAGAGATCTACCGATGTATGTATATGCCGGTATGTACTTGATTTAATCCACTTTGTGGCTACAAGTGTAATTCCACATTTATTGTGGAAGGGGGAGGGGGGAGAAAGTTTCTACACACATTAAGAAACAAAGAGATCTGCCGGTATATGAATATACCGGTATGTACTTGGTTTAAGCCACTTTGGGGCTACAAGTATAATTCCACATTTATTGTGGAAGGGGGGGGGGGGGGAGGGTGTTTCTACACACATTAAGAAACAAAGATTTACCGATGTATGAATATACCGGTATGTACTTGCTTTAAACCACTTTGGGGCTACAAGTATAATTCCACATTTATTGTGGAGGGGGGAGGGGGGAGAAAGTTTCTACACACATTAAGAAACAAAGAGATCTGCCGGTATATGAATATACCGGTATGTACTTGGTTTAAGCCACTTTGGGGCTACAAGTATAATTCCCCACGTGCTTTGCTAATTTTACACTACATCTGATTTTACACTTTTAATACGAAATTCGATGCGACCGATGAAACATTCCTTCGTAGCGCGATATTATTTTATACAATCGCGTTAATTAATTGTTATACTTTAAAACATATTTTAAAAACTGACCTACCCACATGATTGCCTTTTGAACAGATTGCCTGAGATTGAATACATTCACTTACTTGAATATCCTTTACGATGTTTATGTGATCGTTCCGATAATTTTGGATTACCTCTGTGTCCCATGCGTCTTTGTAGGTTATGTTTTTATTTATATATTTTCTGCGTCAATCACGCGGTCATGTACCTCTGTACATCAATCAATATATTGCTGAAATAGAAGCAAACATGTTATTAGTATTGGAAAGGTATGGATAGTAACAAAGGAACGATACCGATTTCTTAATTGACATCCATTTTTTCTCGACCACGTTTTTTCCTATTGGTTTGTCCGTTTGGTGTTGTGGCCTAGGTTACTGGTGTCCGGTTCGAAATGACCATCATGGAAAAGACTTCGATAATGGTTTGATGTAGTTTATTGAAATGTAAAATTTGCACGTGGTGGTTCAGCGGAGCGTACGGAACACAAGTTGTCCGTACGCCGTCTGCTCGCTGACTCTGTCGACCGTCGCGTATTTCCGCTTGGGCCGACACTAATGCCAACTCGTAAATAATGCCAATCGACAATCAGTTAATAAGACTGTTTGCCACACGTCATTACAAAAGTCGGAACAGTTAGGTTAGGTTGGGTTAGGTTTCGTGAGGTAAGCACGTTTTGTGGATATTTTGGCAATGTCGAATTCTTTAATTTCAATGAGAGTTAGGTTAGGTTGGGTTAGGTTTGGTAAAATAAGCGAGTTTTGTGTAAATATTACATTCTCGAATTCTTTGATTTCGGTGATGGTAAGGTTAGGTTGGGTTAGGTTTGGTGTGGTAAGCACGTTTTGTGTAAATCTAACAATCTCGGATTCTTTGATTTCGGTGATGGTTAGGTTAGGTTGGGTTAGGTTTTGTGAAGTAAGCACGTTTGGTGTATATTTTTGCAATGTCCAATTTTTTGATTTCGGTGATGGTGAGGTTAGGTTAGGTTAGGTTTAGTGAAGTAAGCACGTTTTGCGGATATTTTGGTAATGTCAAATTTTTAAATTTCGGTGAGGGTTGGGTTAGGTTGGGTTAAGTTTTGTGTAAATCTTACAATCTTGAATTCTTTGAGTTCGGTGAAGGTTAGGTTAGGTTGGGTAAGGTTTGGTGAGGTTAACGAGTTTTATGTAAATCTTACAATCTCGAAATCTTTGATTTCTGTGATGGCTAGGTTAGGCTGGGGTAGGTTTCGTGAAGTTAGCACGTTTGGTGTATATTTTGGCAATGTCGAAGTCTTTAATTTCGGTGATGGTTAGGTATGGTTGGGTTAGGTTCGGTGAGGTGAGCACGTTTTGTGTATATTTTTGCAATGTCGAATTCTTTGATTTCGCTGATAGTTAGGTTAGCTTGGGTTAGGTTTCGTGAAGTAAGCACGTTTTGTGTTTTTTTTCAATGTCGAATTCTTTGATTTCGGTGATGGTTAGGTTAGGTTGGGTTAGGTTTGGAGAAGTAAGCACGTTTTGTGTATATTTTTGCAATGTCGAATTCTTTCATTTCGGTGATAGTTAGGTTAGGTTAGGTTAGGTTTAGTGAAGTAAGCACGTTTTGTGGATTATTTGGTAATGTCGAATTCTTTAATTTCGGTGAGGTTTGGGTTAGGTTGGGTTAAATTTTGTGAAATAAGAGAGTTTTGTGTAAATCTTACAATTTCGAATTCTTTGATTTCGGTGAAGGTTAGGTTAGGTTGGGTAAGGTTGGGTGAGGTTAAAGAGTTTTATGGAAATCTTACAATCTCGAAATCTTTGATTTCTGTGATTAAAAGGTTAGGTTAGGTTAGGTTTGGTGAGGTAAACACGTTTTGTGGATATTTTGGCAATGTCGAATTCTTTGATTTCGGTGAAGGTTAGGTTAGGTTGGGTTAGGTTTGGTGAGGTAAGCACGTTTTGTGGATATTTTGGCAATGTCGAATTCTTTAATTTCGGTGAGGGTTAGGTTAGGTTGGGTTAGCTTTGGTGAAATAAGCGAGTTTTGTGTAAATCTTACAATCTCGAATTCTTTGATTTCAGTGATGGTAAGGTTAGGTTGGGTTAGGTTTGGTGTGGTAAGCACGTTTTGTGTAAATCTTACAATCTTGGATTCTTTGATTTCGGTGATGGTTAGGTTAGGTTGGGTTAGGTTTCGTGAAGTTAGCACGTTTGGTGTATATTTTTGCAATGTCCAATTTTTTGATTTCGGTGATGGTGAGGTTAGGTTAGGTTAGGTTTAGTGAAGTAAGCACGTTTTGCGGATATTTTGGTAATGTCAAATTTTTAAATTTCGGTGAGGGTTGGGTTAGGTTGGGTTAAGTTTTGTGAAATAAGCGAGTTTTGTGTAAATCTTACAATCTTGAATTCTTTGATTTCTGTGATGGAAAGGTTAGGTTAGGTTAGGTTTGGTGAGGTAAACACGTTTTGTGGATATTTTGGCAATGTCGAATTCTTTGATTTCGGTGAAGGTTAGGTTAGGTTGGGTTAGGTTTGGTGAGGTAAGCACGTTTTGTGGATATTTTGGCAATGTCGAATTCTTTAATTTCGGTGAGGGTTAGGTTAGGTTGGGTTAGCTTTGGTGAAATAAGCGAGTTTTGTGTAAATCTTACAATCTCGAATTCTTTGATTTCGGTGATGGTAAGGTTAGGTTGGGTTAGGTTTGGTGTGGTAAGCACGTTTTGTGTAAATCTTACAATCTTGGATTCTTTGATTTCGGTGATGGTTACGTTAGGTTGGGTTAGGTTTCGTGAAGTTAGCACGTTTGGTGTATATTTTTGCAATGTCCAATTTTTTGATTTCAGTGATGGTGAGGTTAGGTTAGGTTAGGTTTAGTGAAGTAAGCACGTTTTGCGGATATTTTGGTAATGTCGAATTTTTAAATTTCGGTGAGGGTTGGGTTAGGTTGGGTTAAGTTTTGTGAAATAAGGGAGTTTTGTGTAAATCTTACAATCTTGAATTCTTTGAGTTCGGTGAAGGTAAGGTTAGGTTGGGTAAGGTTGGGTGAGGTTAACGAGTTTTATGTAAATCTTACAATCTCGAAATTTTTGATTTCTGTGATGGAAAGGTTAGGTTGGGTTAGGTTTGGTGAGGTAAACACGTTTTGTGGATATTTTGGCAATGTCGAATTCTTTGATTTCGGTGAAGGTTAGGTTAGGTTGGGTTAGGTTTCGTGAGGTAAGCACGTTTTGTGGATATTTTGGCAATGTCGAATTCTTTAATTTCAATGAGAGTTAGGTTAGGTTGGGTTAGGTTTGGTAAAATAAGCGAGTTTTGTGTAAATATTACATTCTCGAATTCTTTGATTTCGGTGATGGTAAGGTTAGGTTGGGTTAGGTTTGGTGTGGTAAGCACGTTTTGTGTAAATCTAACAATCTCGGATTCTTTGATTTCGGTGATGGTTAGGTTAGGTTGGGTTAGGTTTTGTGAAGTAAGCACGTTTGGTGTATATTTTTGCAATGTCCAATTTTTTGATTTCGGTGATGGTGAGGTTAGGTTAGGTTAGGTTTAGTGAAGTAAGCACGTTTTGCGGATATTTTGGTAATGTCAAATTTTTAAATTTCGGTGAGGGTTGGGTTAGGTTAGGTTAAGTTTTGTGAAATAAGCGAGTTTTGTGTAAATCTTACAATCTCGAATTCTTTGATTTCGGTGAAGGTTAGGTTAGGTTGGGTTTGGTTGGTGAGGTTAACGAGTTTTATGTAAATCTTATAATCTCGAAATCTTTAAATTCTGTGTTGGCTAGGTTAGGTTGGGTTAGGTTTCGTGAGATGAGCACGTTTGGTGTTTATTTTGGATATTTTGGCAATGTCGAATTTTTTAATTTCGGTGAGGGTAAGGTTAGGTTAGGTTAGGTTTGGTGAAATAAGCGAGTTTTGTGTTAATCTTACAATCTCGAATTCTTTGATTTCGGTGAAGGTTAGGTAAGGTTGGGTTAGGTTTGGTGAAGTAAGCACGTTTTGTGTATATTTTTGCAATGTCCAATTCTTTGATTTCGGTTTTGGAAAGGTTAGGTTGGGTTAGGTTTGGTGAGGTAAGCACGTTTTGTGGATATTTTGGCAATGTCGAATTCTTTGATTTCGGTGATGAGTAGGTTAGGTTGGGTTAGGTTTGGTGAAATAAGTGAGTTTTGTGTAAATCTTACAATCTCGAATTTTTTGATTTCAGTGATGGTTAGGTAAGGTTGGGTTAGGTTTGGTGATGTAAACGAGTTTTATGTAAATCTTGCAATCATGAATTCTTTGATTTCGGTGAAGGTTAGGTTAGGTTGGGTAAGGTTTGGTGAGGTAAATGAGATTTATGTAAATCTAACAATCACGAAATCTTTGATTTCTGTGATGGCTAGGTTAGATTGGGTTAGGTTTCGTGAAGTAAGCACGTTTGGTGTATATTTTTGCAATGTCTAATTTTTTGATTTCGGTGATGGTTAGGTTAGATTGGGTTAGGTTTGGTGAAGAAAGCTCGTTTTGTGGATATTTTGGCAATGTCGAATTCTTTAATTTCGGTGATGGTTAGGTTAGGTTGGGTTAAGTTTGGTGATATAAGCGAGTTTTGTGTAAATCTTACAATCTCGAATTATTTGATTTCGGTGATGGTTAGGTTAGGTTGGGTTAGGTTTGGTGAAGAAAGCACGTTTTGTGGATATTTTGGCAATGTCGAATTCTTTAATTTCGGTGAGGGTTAGGTTAGGTTGGGTTACGTTTGGTGAAATAAGCAAGTTTTGTGTAAATCTTACAATCTCGAATTATTTGATTTCGGTGATGATTAGGTTAGGTTGGGTTAGGTTTGGTGAAGTAAGCACGTTTTGTGGATATTTTGGCAATGTCGAATTCTTTAATTTCGGTGACGGTTAGGTTAGGTTGGGTTAGGTTTGGTGAAATAAGCAAGTTTTGTGTAAATCTTACAATCTCGAATTATTTGATTTCGGTGATGGTTAGGTTAGGTTGGGTTAGGTTTGGTGAAGTAAGCACGTTTTGTGGATATTTTGGCAATGTCGAATTCTTTAATTTCAATGAGAGTTAGGTTAGGTTGGGTTAGGTTTGGTAAAATAAGCGAGTTTTGTGTAAATATTACATTCTCGAATTCTTTGATTTCGGTGATGGTAAGGTTAGGTTGGGTTAGGTTTGGTGTGGTAAGCACGTTTTGTGTAAATCTAACAATCTCGGATTCTTTGATTTCGGTGATGGTTAGGTTAGGTTGGGTTAGGTTTTGTGAAGTAAGCACGTTTGGTGTATATTTTTGCAATGTCCAATTTTTTGATTTCGGTGATGGTGAGGTTAGGTTAGGTTAGGTTTAGTGAAGTAAGCACGTTTTGCGGATATTTTGGTAATGTCAAATTTTTTAATTTCGGTGAGGGTTGGGTTAGGTTAGGTTAAGTTTTGTGAAATAAGCGAGTTTTGTGTAAATCTTACAATCTCGAATTCTTTGATTTCGGTGAAGGTTAGGTTAGGTTGGGTTTGGTTGGTGAGGTTAACGAGTTTTATGTAAATCTTATAATCTCGAAATCTTTAAATTCTGTGTTGGCTAGGTTAGGTTGGGTTAGGTTTCGTGAGATGAGCACGTTTGGTGTTTATTTTGGATATTTTGGCAATGTCGAATTTTTTAATTTCGGTGAGGGTAAGGTTAGGTTAGGTTAGGTTTGGTGAAATAAGCGAGTTTTGTGTTAATCTTACAATCTCGAATTCTTTGATTTCGGTGAAGGTTAGGTAAGGTTGGGTTAGGTTTGGTGAAGTAAGCACGTTTTGTGTATATTTTTGCAATGTCCAATTCTTTGATTTCGGTTTTGGAAAGGTTAGGTTGGGTTAGGTTTGGTGAGGTAAGCACGTTTTGTGGATATTTTGGCAATGTCGAATTCTTTGATTTCGGTGATGAGTAGGTTAGGTTGGGTTAGGTTTGGTGAAATTAGTGAGTTTTGTGTAAATCTTACAATCTCGAATTTTTTGATTTCAGTGATGGTTAGGTTAGGTTGGGTTAGGTTTGGTGATGTAAACGAGTTTTATGTAAATCTTACAATCATGAATTCTTTGATTTCGGTGAAGGTTAGGTTAGGTTGGGTAAGGTTTGGTGAGGTAAATGAGATTTATGTAAATCTAACAATCACGAAATCTTTGATTTCTGTGATGGCTAGGTTAGATTGGGTTAGGTTTCGTGAAGTAAGCACGTTTGGTGTATATTTTTGCAATGTCTAATTTTTTGATTTCGGTGATGGTTAGGTTAGATTGGGTTAGGTTTGGTGAAGAAAGCTCGTTTTGTGGATATTTTGGCAATGTCGAATTCTTTAATTTCGGTGATGGTTAGGTTAGGTTGGGTTAAGTTTGGTGATATAAGCGAGTTTTGTGTAAATCTTACAATCTCGAATTATTTGATTTCGGTGATGGTTAGGTTAGGTTGGGTTAGGTTTGGTGAAGAAAGCACGTTTTGTGGATATTTTGGCAATGTCGAATTCTTTAATTTCGGTGAGGGTTAGGTAAGGTTGGGTTACGTTTGGTGAAATAAGCAAGTTTTGTGTAAATCTTACAATCTCGAATTATTTGATTTCGGTGATGATTAGGTTAGGTTGGGTTAGGTTTGGTGAAGTAAGCACGTTTTGTGGATATTTTGGCAATGTCGAATTCTTTAATTTCGGTGACGGTTAGGTTAGGTTGGGTTAGGTTTGGTGAAATAAGCAAGTTTTGTGTAAATCTTACAATCTCGAATTATTTGATTTCGGTGATGGTTAGGTTAGGTTGGGTTAGGTTTGGTGAAGTAAGCACGTTTTGTGGATATTTTGGCAATGTCGAATTCTTTAATTTCGGTGACGGTTAGGTTAGGTTGGGATAGGTTTGGTGAAATAAGCAAGTTTTGTGTAAATCTTACAATCTCGAATTATTTGATTTCGGTGATGATTAGGTTAGGTTGGGTTAGGTTTGGTGAAGTAAGCACGTTTTGTGGATATTTTGGCAATGTCGAATTCTTTAATTTCGGTGACGGTTAGGTTAGGTTGGGTTAGGTTTGGTGAAATAAGCAAGTTTTGTGTAAATCTTACAATCTCGAATTATTTGATTTCGGTGATGGTTAGGTTAGGTTGGGTTAGGTTTGGTGAAGTAAGCACGTTTTGTGGATATTTTGGCAATGTCGAATTCTTTAATTTCGGTGACGGTTAGGTTAGGTTGGGTTAGGTTTGGTGAAATAAGCGAGTTTTGTGTAAATCTTACAATCTCGACTTATTTGATTTCGGTGAAGGTTAGGTAAGGTTGGGTTAGGTTTGTAGAAGTAAGCACGATTTGTGGATATTTTGGCAATGTCGAATTCTTTTATTTCGGTGAGGGTTGGGTTAGGTTGGGTTAAGTTTTGTGAAATAAGCGAGTTTTGTGTAAATCTTACAATCTCGAATTATTTGATTTCGGTGATGGTTAGGTTAGGTTAAGTGAAGTAAGCACGTTTTGTGGATATTTTGGCAATGTCGAATTCTTTAATTTCGGTGATGGTTAGGTTAGGTTGGGTTAGGTTTGGTGAAATAAGCAAGTTTTGTGTAAATCTTACAATCTCAAATTATTTGATTTCGGTGATGGTTAGGTTAGGTTGGGTTAGGTTTGGTGAAGTAAGCACGTTTTGTGGATATTTTAGCAATGTCGAATTCTTTAATTTCGGTGAGGGTTAGGTTAGGTTGGGTTAGGTTTGGTGAAATAAGCAAGTTTTGTGTAAATCTTACAATCTCGAATTATTTGATTTCGGTGATGGTTAGGTTAGGTTGGGTTAGGATTGGAGAAGTAAGCACGTTTTGTGTATATTTTTGCAATGTCGAATTCTTTGATTTCGGTGATAGTTAGGTTAGGTTTAGTGAAGTAAGCACGTTTTGTAGATATTTTGGCAATGTCGAATTCTTTAATTTGGGTGATGGTAAGGTTAAGTTGGGTTAAGTTTGGTGATATAAGCGAGTTTTGTGTAAAGCTTACAATCTCGAATTATTTGATTTCGGTGATAGTTAGGTTAGGTTGGGTTAGGTTTGGTGAAGTAAGCTCGATTTGTGGATATTTTGGCAATGTCCAATTCTTTAATTTCAGTGACGGTTAGGTAAGGTTGGGTTAGGTTTGGTGAAATAAGCGAGTTTTGTGTAAATCTGACAATCTCGAATTATTTGATTTCGGTGATGATTAGGTAAGGTTGGGTTAGGATTGGAGAAGTAAGCACGTTTTGTGTATATTTTTGCAATGTCGAATTCTTTGATTTCGGTGATAGTTAGGTTAGGTTGGGTTAGGTTTGGTGAAATAAGCAAGTTTTGTGTAAATCTTACAATATCGAATTATTTGATTTCGGTGAAGGTTAGGTAAGGTTGGGTTAGGTTTGGAGAAGTAAGCACGATTTGTGGATATTTTGGCAATGTCGAATTCTTTTATTTCGGTGAGGGTTGGGTTAGGTTGGGTTAAGTTTTGTGAAATAAGCGAGTTTTGTGTAAATCTTACAATCTCGAATTATTTGATTTCGGTGATGGTTAGGTTAGGTTGGGTTAGGATTGGTGAAATAAGTGAGTTTTGTGTAAATCTTACAATCTCGAATTTTTTGATTTCGGTGATGGTAAGGTTAGGTTGGGTTAGGTTTGGTGATGTAAACGAGTTTTATGTAAATCTTACAATCTTGAATTCTTTGATTTCGGTGAAGGTTAGGTTAGGTTGGGTAAGGTTTGGTGAGGTTAATGAGATTTATGTAAATCTAACAATCACGAAATCTTTGATTTCTTTGATGGCTAGGTTAGGTTGGGTTAGGTTTCGTGAAGTAAGCACGTTTGGTTGTATATTTTTTTTAAAGTCTAATTTTTTGATTTCGGTGATGGTTAGGTTAGATTAGGTTAGGTTTGGTGAAGAAAGCTCGTTTTGTGGATATTTTGGCGATGTCGAATTCTTTAATTTCGGTGAGGGTTGGGTTAGGTTGGGTTAAGTTTTGTGAAATAAGCGAGTTTTGTGTAAATCTTACAACCTCGAATTCTTTGATTTCGGTGAAGGTTAGGTTAGGTTGGGTTTGGTTGGTGAGGTTAACGAGTTTTATGTAAATCTTATAATCTCGAAATCTTTGATTTCTGTGTTGGATTGGTTAGGTTGGGTAAGGTTTCGTGAGATGAGCACGTTTGGTGTTTATTTTGGATATTTTGGCAATGTCGAATTTTTTAATTTCGGTGAGGGTAAGGTTAGGTTAGGTTAGGTTAGGTTAGGTTAGGTTAGGTTAGGTTAGGTTTTGTGTTAATCTTACAATCTCGAATTCTTTGATTTCGGTGAAGGTTAGGTAAGGTTGGGTTAGGTTTGGTGAAGTTAACACGTTTTGTGTATATTTTTGCAATGTCCAATTCTTTGATTTCGGTTTTGGAAAGGTTAGGTTGGGTTAGGTTTGGTGAGGTAAGCACGTTTTGTGGATATTTTGGCAATGTCGAATTCTTTGATTTCGGTGATAATTTGGTTAGGTTGGGTTAGGTTCGGTGAGGTGAGCACGTTTTGTGTATATTTTTGCAATGTCGAATTCTTTGATTTCGGTGATGGGTAGGTTAGGTTGGGTTAGGTTTGGTGAAATTAGTGAGTTTTGTGTAAATCTTACAATCTCGAATTTTTTGATTTCGGCGATGGTTAGGTTAGGTTGGGTTAGGTTTGGTGATGTAAACGAGTTTTATGTAAATCTTACAATCTTGAATTCTTTGATTTCGGTGAAGGTTAGGTTAGGTTGGGTAAGGTTTGGTGAGGTTAATGAGATTTATGTAAATCTAACAATCACGAAATCTTTGATTTCTGTGATGGCTAGGTTAGGTTGGGTTAGGTTTCGTGAAGTAAGCACGTTTGGTTGTATATTTTTGCAAAGTCTAATTTTTTGATTTCGGTGATGGTTAGGTTAGATTAGGTTAGGTTTGGTGAAGAAAGCTCGTTTTGTGGATATTTTGGCGATGTCGAATTCTTTAATTTCGGGGAGGGTTGGGTTAGGTTGGGTTAAGTTTTGTGAAATAAGCGAGTTTTGTGTAAATCTTACAATCTCGAATTCTTTGATTTCGGTGAAGGTTAGGTTAGGTTGGGTTTGGTTGGTGAGGTTAACGAGTTTTATGTAAATCTTATAATCTCGAAATCTTTGATTTCTGTGTTGGATTGGTTAGGTTGGGTAAGGTTTCGTGAGATGAGCACGTTTGGTGTTTATTTTGGATATTTTGGCAATGTCGAATTTTTTAATTTCGGTGAGGGTAAGGTGAGGTTAGGTTAGGTTAGGTTAGGTTAGGTTAGGTTAGGTTCTTTATTTTTCATTATCATCGAAGCAAATGCTTCCCACGCTGACCAGGCAGTTGCGCTATCCAGTATGACGAAGATTATGTTTATCGGCGTCAGGTGTTCTACGCCGATTACAGTTCTGAATGTTCTTCTGTCGTCTTCCCATGCTGGACAATCAAAGGTTGTGTGGGCCGCGTCGTCTTTCTCGTTTTCACAGTGGTGGCACTTCGGAGTTGTTTCCTTTCCTATTTTGTGTAGGTAGGTCCCGAAGCACCCGTGACCTGTGAGTATTTGGGTCGTGTGGTGATTCAGTTCGCCGTGCTTTCTTTGGCACCACGCTTTTAGGTCTCCGATGAGATGGTGTGTCCATCGACCTTTTTCTGAGTTAAATAAAGAAGAAGCAGAAAGAACCCGAGAACTCGAAGGAAGAGCCATAAATGGCTAAGACAAAACTGCTTTCCCGAAGCAAAACATAAAAATGTGTCCGGGGAGCAGAGGTGTCAAGGGGGTGGGGTTTAGTCGGTAAAAATCCGACACTATCCTCCAGTTCGGGCTGGAGGATGTCTTTGGAAGATTCCCCACCTCCGACGATAAAAAAAAAAAAAAAGGTTAGGTTAGGTTAGGTTTTGTGTTAATCTTACAATCTCGAATTCTTTGATTTCGGTGAAGGTTAGGTAAGGTTGGGTTAGGTTTGGTGAAGTAAGCACGTTTTGTGGATAATTTGGCAATGTCGAATTCTTTAATTTCGGTGAGGGTGAGGTTAGGTTGGGTTAGGTTTGGTGAAATAAGCGAGTTTTGTGTAAATCTTACAATCTCGAATTATTTAATTTCGGTGATGGTTAGGTTAGGTTGGGTTAGGTTTGGTGAAGTAAGCACGTTTTGTGGATATTTTGGCAATGTCGAATTCTTTAATTTCGGTGACGGTTAGGTTAGGTTGGGTTAGGTTTGGTGAAATAAGCAAGTTTTGTGTAAATCTTACAATCTCAAATTATTTGATTTCGGTGATGGTTAGGTTAGGTTGGGTTAGGTTTGGTGAAGTAAGCACGTTTTGTGGATATTTTCGCATTGTCGAATTCTTTAATTTCGGTGAGGGTTAGGTTAGGTTGGGTTAGGTTTGGTGAAATAAGCGAGTTTTGTGTAAATCTTACAATCTCGACTTATTTGATTTCGGTGAAGGTTAGGTAAGGTTGGGTTAGGTTTGGAGAAGTAAGCACGATTTGTGGATATTTTGGCAATGTCGAATTCTTTTATTTCGGTGAGGGTTGGGTTAGGTTGGGTCAAGTTTTGTGAAATAAGCGAGTTTTGTGTAAATCTTACAATCTCGAATTATTTGATTTCGGTGATGGTTAGGTTAGGTTTAGTGAAGTAAGCACGTTTTGTGGATATTTTGGCAATGTCGAATTCTTTAATTTCGGTGATGGTTAGGTTAGGTTGGGTTAGGTTTGGTGAAATAAGCAAGTTTTGTGTAAATCTTACAATCTCAAATTATTTGATTTCGGTGATGGTTAGGTTAGGTTGGGTTAGGTTTGGTGAAGTAAGCACGTTTTGTGGATATTTTAGCAATGTCGAATTCTTTAATTTCGGTGAGGGTTAGGTTAGGTTGGGTTAGGTTTGGTGAAATAAGCAAGTTTTGTGTAAATCTTACAATCTCGAATTATTTGATTTCGGTGTTGGTTAGGTTAGGTTGGGTTAGGATTGGAGCAGTAAGCACGTTTTGTGTATATTTTTGCAATGTCGAATTCTTTGATTTCGGTGATAGTTAGGTTAGGTTTAGTGAAGTAAGCACGTTTTGTGGATATTTTGGCAATGTCGAATTCTTTAATTTCGGTGATGGTTAGGTTAGGTTGGGTTAAGTTTGGTGATATATGCGAGTTTTGTGTAAATCGTACAATCTCGAATTATTTGATTTCGGTGAAGGTTAGGTAAGGTTGGGTTAGGTTTGGAGAAGTAAGCACGATTTGTGGATATTTTAGCAATGTCGAATTCTTTAATTTCGATGAGGGTTGGGTTAGGTTGGGTTAAGTTTTGTGAAATAAGCGAGTTTTGTGTAAATCTTACAATCTCGAATTATTTGATTTCGGTGATGGTTAGGTTAGGTTGGGTTAGGTTTGGTGAAGAGGGCACGTTTTGTGGATATTTTGGCAATGTCGAATTCTTTAATTTCGGTGACGGTTAGGTTAGGTTGGGTTAGGTTTGGTGAAATAAGCAAGTTTTGTGTAGATCTAACAATCTCGAATTATTTGATTTCGGTGATGGTTAGGTTAGGTTGGGTTAGGTTTGGTGAAGTAAGCACGTTTTGTGGATATTTTGGCAATGTCGAATTCTTTAATTTTGGTGAGGGTTGGGTTAGGTTGGGTTAGGTTTGGTGAAATAAGCGAGTTTTGTGTAAATCTTACAATCTCGACTTATTTGATTTCGGTGAAGGTTAGGTTAGTTTGGGTTAGGTTTCGTGAAGTAAGCACATTTTATGTATATTTATGCAATGTCCATTTTTTTGATTTCGGTGATGGTTCGGTTAGGTTGGGTTAGGTTTGGAGAAGTAAGCACGATTTGTGGATAATTTAGCAATGTCGAATTCTTTAATTTCGGTGAGGGTTGGGTTAGGTTAGGTTAGATTTTGTGAAATAAGCGAGTTTTGTGTAAATATTACAATCTCGAATTCTTTGATTTCGGTGAAGGTTAGGTTAGGTTGGGTTTGGTTGGTGAGGTTAACGAGTTTTATGTAAATCTTATAATCTCGAAATCTTTGATTTCTGTGTTGGCTAGGTTAGGTTGGGTAAGGTTTCGTGAGATGAGCACGTTTGGTGTTTATTTTGGATATTTTGGCAATGTCGAATTTTTTAATTTCGGTAAGGGTAAGGTTAGGTTAGGTTAGGTTTGGTGAAATAAGCGAGTTTTGTGTTAATCTTACAATCTCGAATTCTTTGATTTCGGTGAAAGTTAGGTAAGGTTGGGTTAGGTTTGGTGAAGTAAGCACGTTTTGTGTATATTTTTGCAATGTCCAATTCTTTGATTTCGGTTTTGGAAAGGTTAGGTTGGGTTAGGTTTGGTGAGGTAAGCACGTTTTGTGGATATTTTGGCAATGTCGAATTCTTTGATTTCGGTGATGGTTAGGTTAGGTTGGGTTAGGTTTGGTGAAATACGCAAGTTTTGTGTAAATCTAACAATCTCGAATTATTTGATTTCGGTGATGGTTAGGTTAGGTTGGGTTAGATTTGGTGAAGTAAGCACGTTTTGTGGATATTTTGGCAATGTCGAATTCTTTAATTTCGGTGAGGGTTAGGTTAGGTTGGGTTAGGTTTGGTGAAATAAGCAAGTTTTGTGTAAATCTTACAATCTCGAATTATTTGATTTCGGTGTTGGTTAGGTTAGGTTGGGTAAGGATTGGAGCAGTAAGCATGTTTTGTGTATATTTTTGCAATGTCGAATTCTTTGATTTCGGTGATAGTTAGGTTAGGTTTAGTGAAGTAAGCACGTTTTGTGGATATTTTGGCAATGTCGAATTCTTTTATTTCGGTGATGGTTAGGTTAGGTTGGGTTAAGTTTGGTGATATATGCGAGTTTTGTGTAAATCTTACAATCTCGAATTATTTGATTTCAGTGAAGGTTAGGTTAGGTTGGTATAGGTTTGGAGAAGTAAGCACGATTTGTGGATATTTTATCAATGTCAAATTCTTTAATTTCGATGAGGGTTGGGTTAGGTTGGGTTAAGTTTTGTGAAATAAGCGAGTTTTGTGTAAATCTAACAATCTTTAATTATTTGATTTCGGTGATGGTTAGGTTAGGTTGGGTTAGGTTTGGTGAAGTAAGCACGTTTTGTGGATATTTTGTAAATGTCGAATTCTTTAATTTCGGTGACGGTTAGGTTAGGTTGGGTTAGGTTTGGTGAAATAAGCAAGTTTTGTGTAAATCTTACAATCTCGAGTTATTTGATTTCGGTGATGGTTAGGTTAGGTTGGGTTAGGTTTGGAGAAGTAAGCACGATTTGTGGATATTTTGGCAATGTCGAATTCTTTAATTTCGATGAGGGTTGGGTTAGGTTGGGTTAAGTTTTGTGAAATAAGCGAGTTTTGTGTAAATCTTACAATCTCGAATTATTTGATTTCGGTGATGGTAAGGTTAGGTTGGGTAAGGTTTGGTGAAGTAAGCACGTTTTGTGGATATTTTGGCAATGTCGAATTCTTTAATTTCGGTGAGGGTTAGGTTAGGTTGGGTTAGGTTTGGTGAAATAAGCAAGTTTTGTGTAAATCTTACAATCTCGAATTATTTGATTTCGGTGTTGGTTAGGTTAGGTTAGGTTAGGATTGGAGAAGTAAGCACGTTTTGTGTATATTTTTGCAATGTCGAATTCTTTGATTTCGGTGATAGTTAGGTAAGGTTGGGTTAGGTTTGGTGAAATACGCAAGTTTTGTGTAAATCTTACAATATCGAATTATTTGATTTCGGTGAAGGTTAGGTAAGGTTGGGTTAGGTTTAGAGAAGTAAGCACGATTTGTGGATATTTTGGCAATGTCGAATTCTTTAATTTCGGTGAGGGTTGGGTTAGGTTGGGTTAAGTTTTGTGAAATAAGCGAGTTTTGTGTGAATCTTACAATCTCGAATTATTTGATTTCGGTGATGGTTAGGTTAGGTTGGGTTAGGATTGGAGAAGTAAGCACGTTTTGTGTATATTTTTGCAATGTCGAATTCTTTGATTTCGGTGATAGTTAGGTTAGGTTAGGTTAGGTTTGGTGAAGTAAGCTCGTTTTGTGAATATTTTGGCAATGTCGAATTCTTTAATTTCGGTGACGGTTAGGTTAGGTTGGGTTAGGTTTGGTGAAATAAGCAAGTTTTGTGTAAATCTTACAATCTCGAATTATTTGATTTCGGTGATGGTAAGGTTAGGTTGGGTAAGGTTTGGTGAAGTAAGCACGTTTTGTGGATATTTTGGCAATGTCGAATTCTTTAATTTCGGTGAGGGTTAGGTTAGGTTGGGTTAGGTTTGGTGAAATAAGCAAGTTTTGTGTAAATCTTACAATCTCGAATTATTTGATTTCGGTGTTGGTTAGGTTAGGTTAGGTTAGGATTGGAGAAGTAAGCACGTTTTGTGTATATTTTTGCAATGTCGAATTCTTTGATTTCGGTGATAGTTAGGTAAGGTTGGGTTAGGTTTGGTGAAATACGCAAGTTTTGTGTAAATCTTACAATATCGAATTATTTGATTTCGGTGAAGGTTAGGTAAGGTTGGGTTAGGTTTAGAGAAGTAAGCACGATTTGTGGATATTTTGGCAATGTCGAATTCTTTAATTTCGGTGAGGGTTGGGTTAGGTTGGGTTAAGTTTTGTGAAATAAGCGAGTTTTGTGTGAATCTTACAATCTCGAATTATTTGATTTCGGTGATGGTTAGGTTAGGTTGGGTTAGGATTGGAGAAGTAAGCACGTTTTGTGTATATTTTTGCAATGTCGAATTCTTTGATTTCGGTGATAGTTAGGTTAGGTTGGGTTAGGTTTGGTGAAGTAAGCTCGTTTTGTGAATATTTTGGCAATGTCGAATTCTTTAATTTCGGTGACGGTTAGGTTAGGTTGGGTTAGGTTTGGTGAAATAAGCAAGTTTTGTGTAAATCTTACAATCTCGAATTATTTGATTTCGGTGATGGTTAGGTTAGGTTGGGTTAGGTTTGGTGAAGTAAGCACGTTTTGTGGATATTTTGGCAATGTCGAATTCTTTAATTTTGGTGAGGGTTGGGTTAGGTTGGGTTAGGTTTGGTGAAATAAGCGAGTTTTGTGTAAATCTTACAATCTCGACTTATTTGATTTCGGTGAAGGTTAGGTTAGTTTGGGTTAGGTTTCGTGAAGTAAGCACATTTTATGTATATTTATGCAATGTCCATTTTTTTGATTTCGGTGATGGTTCGGTTAGGTTGGGTTAGGTTTGGAGAAGTAAGCACGATTTGTGGATAATTTAGCAATGTCGAATTCTTTAATTTCGGTGAGGGTTGGGTTAGGTTAGGTTAGATTTTGTGAAATAAGCGAGTTTTGTGTAAATATTACAATCTCGAATTCTTTGATTTCGGTGAAGGTTAGGTTAGGTTGGGTTTGGTTGGTGAGGTTAACGAGTTTTATGTAAATCTTATAATCTCGAAATCTTTGATTTCTGTGTTGGCTAGGTTAGGTTGGGTAAGGTTTCGTGAGATGAGCACGTTTGGTGTTTATTTTGGATATTTTGGCAATGTCGAATTTTTTAATTTCGGTAAGGGTAAGGTTAGGTTAGGTTAGGTTTGGTGAAATAAGCGAGTTTTGTGTTAATCTTACAATCTCGAATTCTTTGATTTCGGTGAAAGTTAGGTAAGGTTGGGTTAGGTTTGGTGAAGTAAGCACGTTTTGTGTATATTTTTGCAATGTCCAATTCTTTGATTTCGGTTTTGGAAAGGTTAGGTTGGGTTAGGTTTGGTGAGGTAAGCACGTTTTGTGGATATTTTGGCAATGTCGAATTCTTTGATTTCGGTGATGGTTAGGTTAGGTTGGGTTAGGTTTGGTGAAATACGCAAGTTTTGTGTAAATCTAACAATCTCGAATTATTTGATTTCGGTGATGGTTAGGTTAGGTTGGGTTAGATTTGGTGAAGTAAGCACGTTTTGTGGATATTTTGGCAATGTCGAATTCTTTAATTTCGGTGAGGGTTAGGTTAGGTTGGGTTAGGTTTGGTGAAATAAGCAAGTTTTGTGTAAATCTTACAATCTCGAATTATTTGATTTCGGTGTTGGTTAGGTTAGGTTGGGTAAGGATTGGAGCAGTAAGCATGTTTTGTGTATATTTTTGCAATGTCGAATTCTTTGATTTCGGTGATAGTTAGGTTAGGTTTAGTGAAGTAAGCACGTTTTGTGGATATTTTGGCAATGTCGAATTCTTTTATTTCGGTGATGGTTAGGTTAGGTTGGGTTAAGTTTGGTGATATATGCGAGTTTTGTGTAAATCTTACAATCTCGAATTATTTGATTTCAGTGAAGGTTAGGTTAGGTTGGTATAGGTTTGGAGAAGTAAGCACGATTTGTGGATATTTTATCAATGTCAAATTCTTTAATTTCGATGAGGGTTGGGTTAGGTTGGGTTAAGTTTTGTGAAATAAGCGAGTTTTGTGTAAATCTAACAATCTTTAATTATTTGATTTCGGTGATGGTTAGGTTAGGTTGGGTTAGGTTTGGTGAAGTAAGCACGTTTTGTGGATATTTTGTAAATGTCGAATTCTTTAATTTCGGTGACGGTTAGGTTAGGTTGGGTTAGGTTTGGTGAAATAAGCAAGTTTTGTGTAAATCTTACAATCTCGAGTTATTTGATTTCGGTGATGGTTAGGTTAGGTTGGGTTAGGTTTGGAGAAGTAAGCACGATTTGTGGATATTTTGGCAATGTCGAATTCTTTAATTTCGATGAGGGTTGGGTTAGGTTGGGTTAAGTTTTGTGAAATAAGCGAGTTTTGTGTAAATCTTACAATCTCGAATTATTTGATTTCGGTGATGGTAAGGTTAGGTTGGGTAAGGTTTGGTGAAGTAAGCACGTTTTGTGGATATTTTGGCAATGTCGAATTCTTTAATTTCGGTGAGGGTTAGGTTAGGTTGGGTTAGGTTTGGTGAAATAAGCAAGTTTTGTGTAAATCTTACAATCTCGAATTATTTGATTTCGGTGTTGGTTAGGTTAGGTTAGGTTAGGATTGGAGAAGTAAGCACGTTTTGTGTATATTTTTGCAATGTCGAATTCTTTGATTTCGGTGATAGTTAGGTAAGGTTGGGTTAGGTTTGGTGAAATACGCAAGTTTTGTGTAAATCTTACAATATCGAATTATTTGATTTCGGTGAAGGTTAGGTAAGGTTGGGTTAGGTTAAGAGAAGTAAGCACGATTTGTGGATATTTTGGCAATGTCGAATTCTTTAATTTCGGTGAGGGTTGGGTTAGGTTGGGTTAAGTTTTGTGAAATAAGCGAGTTTTGTGTGAATCTTACAATCTCGAATTATTTGATTTCGGTGATGGTTAGGTTAGGTTGGGTTAGGATTGGAGAAGTAAGCACGTTTTGTGTATATTTTTGCAATGTCGAATTCTTTGATTTCGGTGATAGTTAGGTTAGGTTAGGTTAGGTTTGGTGAAGTAAGCTCGTTTTGTGAATATTTTGGCAATGTCGAATTCTTTAATTTCGGTGACGGTTAGGTTAGGTTGGGTTAGGTTTGGTGAAATAAGCAAGTTTTGTGTAAATCTTACAATCTCGAATTATTTGATTTCGGTGATGGTAAGGTTAGGTTGGGTAAGGTTTGGTGAAGTAAGCACGTTTTGTGGATATTTTGGCAATGTCGAATTCTTTAATTTCGGTGAGGGTTAGGTTAGGTTGGGTTAGGTTTGGTGAAATAAGCAAGTTTTGTGTAAATCTTACAATCTCGAATTATTTGATTTCGGTGTTGGTTAGGTTAGGTTAGGTTAGGATTGGAGAAGTAAGCACGTTTTGTGTATATTTTTGCAATGTCGAATTCTTTGATTTCGGTGATAGTTAGGTAAGGTTGGGTTAGGTTTGGTGAAATACGCAAGTTTTGTGTAAATCTTACAATATCGAATTATTTGATTTCGGTGAAGGTTAGGTAAGGTTGGGTTAGGTTTAGAGAAGTAAGCACGATTTGTGGATATTTTGGCAATGTCGAATTCTTTAATTTCGGTGAGGGTTGGGTTAGGTTGGGTTAAGTTTTGTGAAATAAGCGAGTTTTGTGTGAATCTTACAATCTCGAATTATTTGATTTCGGTGATGGTTAGGTTAGGTTGGGTTAGGATTGGAGAAGTAAGCACGTTTTGTGTATATTTTTGCAATGTCGAATTCTTTGATTTCGGTGATAGTTAGGTTAGGTTGGGTTAGGTTTGGTGAAGTAAGCTCGTTTTGTGAATATTTTGGCAATGTCGAATTCTTTAATTTCGGTGACGGTTAGGTTAGGTTGGGTTAGGTTTGGTGAAATAAGCAAGTTTTGTGTAAATCTTACAATCTCGAATTATTTGATTTCGGTGATGGTTAGGTTAGGTTGGGTTAGGTTTGGAGAAGTAAGCACGATTTGTGGATATTTTGGCAATGTCGAATTCTTTAATTTCGATGAGGGTTGGGTTAGGTTGGGTTAAGTTTTTTGAAATAAGCGAGTTTTGTGTAAATCTTACAATCTCGAATTATTTGATTTCGGTGATGGTAAGGTTAGGTTGGGTAAGGTTTGGTGAAGTAAGCACGTTTTGTGGATATTTTGGCAATGTCGAATTCTTTAATTTCGGTGAGGGTTAGGTTAGGTTGGGTTAGGTTTGGTGAAATAAGCAAGTTTTGTGTAAATCTTACAATCTCGAATTATTTGATTTCGGTGTTGGTAAGGTTAGGTTAGGTTAGGATTGGAGAAGTAAGCACGTTTTGTGTATATTTTTGCAATGTCGAATTCTTTGATTTCGGTGATAGTTAGGTTAGGTTGGGTTAGGTTTGGTGAAATACGCAAGTTTTGTGTAAATCTTACAATATCGAATTATTTGATTTCGGTGAAGGTTAGGTAAGGTTGGGTTAGGTTTAGAGAAGTAAGCACGATTTGTGGATATTTTGGCAATGTCGAATTCTTTAATTTCGGTGAGGGTTGGGTTAGGTTGGGTTAAGTTTTGTGAAATAAGCGAGTTTTGTGTGAATCTTACAATCTCGAATTATTTGATTTCGGTGATGGTTAGGTTAGGTTGGGTTAGGATTGGAGAAGTAAGCACGTTTTGTGTATATTTTTGCAATGTCGAATTCTTTGATTTCGGTGATAGTTAGGTTAGGTTGGGTTAGGTTTGGTGAAGTAAGCTCGTTTTGTGAATATTTTGGCAATGTCGAATTCTTTAATTTCGGTGACGGTTAGGTTAGGTTGGGTTAGGTTTGGTGAAATAAGCAAGTTTTGTGTAAATCTTACAATCTCGAATTATTTGATTTCGGTGATGGTTAGGTTAGGTTGGGTTAGGATTGGAGAAGTAAGCACGTTTTGTGTATATTTTAGCAATGTCGAATTCTTTAATTTCGATGAGGGTTGGGTTAGGTTGGGTTAAGTTTTGTGAAATAAGCGAGTTTTGTGTAAATCTTACAATCTCGAATTATTTGATTTCGGTGATGGTAAGGTTAGGTTGGGTTAGGTTGGGTTAGGTTTGGTGAAGTAAACACGTTTTGTGGATATTTTTGCAATGTCGAAATCTTTGATTTCGGTGATAGTTAGGTTAGGTTGGGTTAGGTTTGGTGAAATAAGCAAGTTTTGTGTAAATCTAACAATCTCGAATTATTTGATTTCGGTGATGGTTAGGTTAGGTTAGGTTAGGTTTGGTGAAATAAGCACGTTTTGTGGATATTTTGGCAATGTCGAATTCTTTAATTTCGGTGAGGGTTAGGTTAGGTTGGGTTAGGTTTGGTGAAATAAGCAAGTTTTGTGTAAATCTTACAATCTCGAATTATTTGATTTCGGTGTTGGTTAGGTTAGGTTAGGTTAGGATTGGAGAAGTAAGCACGTTTTGTGTATATTTTTGCAATGTCGAATTCTTTGATTTCGGTGATAGTTAGGTAAGGTTGGGTTAGGTTTGGTGAAATACGCAAGTTTTGTGTAAATCTTACAATATCGAATTATTTGATTTCGGTGAAGGTTAGGTAAGGTTGGGTTAGGTTTAGAGAAGTAAGCACGATTTGTGGATATTTTGGCAATGTCGAATTCTTTAATTTCGGTGAGGGTTGGGTTAGGTTGGGTTAAGTTTTGTGAAATAAGCGAGTTTTGTGTGAATCTTACAATCTCGAATTATTTGATTTCGGTGATGGTTAGGTTAGGTTGGGTTAGGATTGGAGAAGTAAGCACGTTTTGTGTATATTTTTGCAATGTCGAATTCTTTGATTTCGGTGATAGTTAGGTTAGGTTGGGTTAGGTTTGGTGAAGTAAGCTCGTTTTGTGAATATTTTGGCAATGTCGAATTCTTTAATTTCGGTGACGGTTAGGTTAGGTTGGGTTAGGTTTGGTGAAATAAGCAAGTTTTGTGTAAATCTAAAAATCTCGAATTATTTGATTTCGGTGATGGTTAGGTTAGGTTGGGTTAGGTTTGGAGAAGTAAGCACGATCTGTGGATATTTTGGCAATGTCGAATTCTTTAATTTCGATGAGGGTTGGGTTAGGTTGGGTTAAGTTTTTTGAAATAAGCGAGTTTTGTGTAAATCTTACAATCTCGAATTATTTGATTTCGGTGATGGTAAGGTTAGGTTGGGTAAGGTTTGGTAAAGTAAGCACGTTTTGTGGATATTTTGGCAATGTCGAATTCTTTAATTTCGGTGAGGGTTAGGTTAGGTTGGGTTAGGTTTGGTGAAATAAGCAAGTTTTGTGTAAATCTTACAATCTCGAATTATTTGATTTCGGTGTTGGTTAGGTTAGGTTAGGTTAGGATTGGAGAAGTAAGCACGTTTTGTGTATATTTTTGCAATGTCGAATTCTTTGATTTCGGTGATAGTTAGGTTAGGTTGGGTTAGGTTTGGTGAAATACGCAAGTTTTGTGTAAATCTAACAATATCGAATTATTTGATTTCGGTGAAGGTTAGGTAAGGTTGGGTTAGGTTTAGAGAAGTAAGCACGATTTGTGGATATTTTGGCAATGTCGAATTCTTTAATTTCGGTGAGGGTTGGGTTAGGTTGGGTTAAGTTTTGTGAAATAAGCGAGTTTTGTGTGAATCTTACAATCTCGAATTATTTGATTTCGGTGATGGTTAGGTTAGGTTGGGTTAGGATTGGAGAAGTAAGCACGTTTTGTGTATATTTTTGCAATGTCGAATTCTTTGATTTCGGTGATAGTTAGGTTAGGTTGGGTTAGGTTTGGTGAAGTAAGCTCGTTTTGTGAATATTTTGGCAATGTCGAATTCTTTAATTTCGGTGACGGTTAGGTTAGGTTGGGTTAGGTTTGGTGAAATAAGCAAGTTTTGTGTAAATCTTACAATCTCGAATTATTTGATTTCGGTGATGGTTAGGTTAGGTTGGGTTAGGATTGGAGAAGTAAGCACGTTTTGTGTATATTTAAGCAATGTCGAATTCTTTAATTTCGATGAGGGTTGGGTTAGGTTGGGTTAAGTTTTGTGAAATAAGCGAGTTTTGTGTAAATCTTACAATCTCGAATTATTTGATTTCGGTGATGGTAAGGTTAGGTTGGGTTAGGTTGGGTTAGGTTTGGTGAAGTAAACACGTTTTGTGGATATTTTTGCAATGTCGAAATCTTTGATTTCGGTGATAGTTGGGTTAGGTTGGGTTAGGTTTGGTGAAATAAGCAAGTTTTGTGTAAATCTAACAATCTCGAATTATTTGATTTCGGTGATGGTTAGGTTAGGTTAGGTTAGGTTTGGTGAAATAAGCACGTTTTGTGGATATTTTGGCAATGTCGAATTCTTTAATTTCGGTGAGGGTTAGGTTAGGTTGGGTTAGGTTTGGTGAAATAAGCAAGTCTTGTGTAAATCTTACAATCTCGAATTATTTGATTTCGGTGTTGGTTAGGTTAGGTTGGGTTAGGATTTGAGCAGTAAGCACGTTTTGTGTATATTTTTGCAATGTCGAATTCTTTGATTTCGGTGATAGTTAGGTTAGGTTTAGTGAAGTAAGCACGTTTTGTGGATATTTTGGCAATGTCGAATTCTTTAATTTCGGTGATGGTTAGGTTAGGTTGGGTTAAGTTTGGTGATATATGCGAGTTTTGTGTAAATCTTACAATCTCGAATTATTTGATTTCAGTGAAGGTTAGGTAAAGTTGGGTTAGGTTTGGAGAAGTAAGCACGATTTGTGGATATTTTAGCAATGTCGAATTCTTTAATTTCGATGAGGGTTGGGTTAGGTTGGGTTAAGTTTTGTGAAATAAGCGAGTTTTGTGTAAATCTTACAATCTCGAATTATTTGATTTCGGTGAAGGTAAGGTTAGGTTAGGTTAGGTTTGGTGAAGTAAGCACGTTTTGTTGATATTTTGGCAATGTCGAATTCTTTAATTTCGGTGACGGTTAGGTTAGGTTGGGTTAGGTTTGGTGAAATAAGCAAGTTTTGTGTAAATCTTACAATCTCGAATTATTTGATTTCGGTGATGGTTAGGTTAGGTTGGGTTAGGTTTGGTGAAGTAAGCACGTTTTGTGGATATTTTGGCAATGTCGAATTCTTTAATTTCGGTGACGGTTAGGTTAGGTTGGGTTAGGTTTGGTGAAATAAGCAAGTTTTGTGTAAATCTTACAATCTCGAATTATTTGATTTCGGTGAAGGTTAGGTAAGGTTGGGCTAGGTTTGGAGAAGTAAGCACGATTTGTGGATATTTTGGTAATGTCGAATTCTTTTATTTCGGTGAGGGTTGGGTTAGGTTGGGTTAAGTTTTGTGAAATAAGCGAGTTTTGTGTAAATCTTACAATCTCGAATTATTTGATTTCGGTGATGGTTAGGTTAGGTTGGGTTAGGATTGGAGAAGTAAGCACGTTTTGTGTATATTTTTGCAATGTCGAATTCTTTGATTTCGGTAAAAGTTAGGTTAGGTTTAGTGAAGTAAGCACGTTTTGTGGATATTTTGGCAATGTCGAATTCTTTAATTTCGGTGATGGTTAGGTTAGGTTGGGTTAGGTTTGGTGAAATAAGCAAGTTTTGTGTAAATCTTACAATCTCGAATTATTTGATTTCGGTGATGGTTAGGTTAGGTTGGGTTAGGTTTGGTGAAGTAAGCACGTTTTGTGGATATTTTGGCAATGTCGAATTCTTTAATTTCGGTGAGGGTTAGGTTAGGTTGGGTTAGGTTTGGTGAAATAAGCAAGTTTTGTGTAAATCTTACAATCTCGAATTATTTGATTTCGGTGTTGGTTAGGTTAGGTTGGGTTAGGATTGGAGCAGTAAGCATGTTTTGTGTATATTTTTGCAATGTCGAATTCTTTGATTTCGGTGATAGTTAGGTTAGGTTTAGTGAAGTAAGCACGTTTTGTGGATATTTTGGCAATGTCGAATTCTTTAATTTCGGTGATGGTTAGGTTAGGTTGGGTTAAGTTTGGTGATATATGCGAGTTTTGTGTAAATCTTACAATCTCGAATTATTTGATTTCAGTGAAGGTTAGGTTAGGTTGGGTTAGGTTTGGAGAAGTAAGCACATTTTGTGGATATTTTGGCAATGTCGAATTCTTTAATTTCGGTGACGGTTAGGTTAGGTTGGGTTAGGTTTGGTGAAATAAGCAAGTTTTGTGTAAATCTTACAATCTCGAATTATTTGATTTCGGTGATGGTTAGGTTAGGTTAGGTTAGGTTTGGTGAAGTAAGCACGTTTTGTGGATATTTTGGCAATGTCGAATTCTTTAATTTCGGTGAGGGTTGGGTTAGGTTGGGTTAAGTTTTGTGAAATAAGCGAGTTTTGTGTAAATCTTACAATCTCGAATTATTTGATTTCGGTGATGGTTAGGTTAGGTTGGGTTAGGTTTGGTGAAGTAAGCACGTTTTGTGGATATTTTGGCAATGTCGAATTCTTTAATTTCGGTGACGGTTAGGTTAGGTTGGGTTAGGTTTGGTGAAATAAGCAAGTTTTGTGTAAATCTTACAATCTCGAATTATTTGATTTCGGTGATGGTTAGGTTAGGTTGGGTTAGGTTTGGTGAAGTAAGCACGTTTTGTGGATATTTTGGCAATGTCGAATTCTTTAATTTCGGTGAGGGTAAGGTTAGGTTGGGTTAGGTTTGGTGAAATAAGCAAGTTTTGTGTAAATCTTACAATCTCGAATTATTTGATTTCGGTGTTGGTTAGGTTAGGTTAGGTTAGGATTGGAGAAGTAAGCACGTTTTGTGTATATTTTTGCAATGTCGAATTCTTTGATTTCGGTGATAGTTAGGTTAGGTTGGGTTAGGTTTGGTGAAATACGCAAGTTTTGTGTAAATCTTACAATATCGAATTATTTGATTTCGGTGAAGGTTAGGTAAGGTTGGGTTAGGTTTAGAGAAGTAAGCACGATTTGTGGATATTTTGGCAATGTCGAATTCTTTAATTTCGGTGAGGGTTGGGTTAGGTTGGGTTAAGTTTTGTGAAATAAGCGAGTTTTGTGTGAATCTTACAATCTCGAATTATTTGATTTCGGTGATGGTTAGGTTAGGTTGGGTTAGGATTGGAGAAGTAAGCACGTTTTGTGTATATTTTTGCAATGTCGAATTCTTTGATTTCGGTGATAGTTAGTTAGGTTGGGTTAGGTTTGGTGAAGTAAGCTCGTTTTGTGAATATTTTGGCAATGTCGAATTCTTTAATTTCGGTGACGGTTAGGTTAGGTTGGGTTAGGTTTGGTGAAATAAGCAAGTTTTGTGTAAATCTTACAATCTCGAATTATTTGATTTCGGTGATGGTTAGGTTAGGTTGGGTTAGGTTTGGAGAAGTAAGCACGATTTGTGGATATTTTGGCAATGTCGAATTCTTTAATTTCGATGAGAGTTGGGTTAGGTTGGGTTAAGTTTTGTGAAATAAGCGAGTTTTGTGTAAATCTTACAATCTCGAATTATTTGATTTCGGTGATGGTAAGGTTAGGTTGGGTAAGGTTTGGTGAAGTAAGCACGTTTTGTGGATATTTTGGCAATGTCGAATTCTTTAATTTCGGTGAGGGTTAGGTTAGGTTGGGTTAGGTTTGGTGAAATAAGCAAGTTTTGTGTAAATCTTACAATCTCGAATTATTTGATTTCGGTGTTGGTTAGGTTAGGTTAGGTTAGGATTGGAGAAGTAAGCACGTTTTGTGTATATTTTTGCAATGTCGAATTCTTTGATTTCGGTGATAGTTAGGTTAGGTTGGGTTAGGTTTGGTGATATACGCAAGTTTTGTGTAAATCTTACAATATCGAATTATTTGATTTCGGTGAAGGTTAGGTAAGGTTGGGTTAGGTTTAGAGAAGTAAGCACGATTTGTGGATATTTTGGCAATGTCGAATTCTTTAATTTCGGTGAGGGTTGGGTTAGGTTGGGTTAAGTTTTGTGAAATAAGCGAGTTTTGTGTGAATCTTACAATCTCGAATTATTTGATTTCGGTGATGGTTAGGTTAGGTTGGGTTAGGATTGGAGAAGTAAGCACGTTTTGTGTATATTTTTGCAATGTCGAATTCTTTGATTTCGGTGATAGTTAGGTTAGGTTGGGTTAGGTTTGGTGAAGTAAGCTCGTTTTGTGAATATTTTGGCAATGTCGAATTCTTTAATTTCGGTGACGGCTAGGTTAGGTTGGGTTAGGTTTGGTGAAATAAGCAAGTTTTGTGTAAATCTTACAATCTCGAATTATTTGATTTCGGTGATGGTAAGGTTAGGTTGGGTTAGGATTGGAGAAGTAAGCACGTTTTGTGTATATTTTGGCAATGTCGAATTCTTTAATTTCGATGAGGGTTGGGTTAGGTTGGGTTAAGTTTTGTGAAATAAGCGAGTTTTGTGTAAATCTTACAATCTCGAATTATTTGATTTCGGTGATGGTAAGGTTAGGTTGGGTTAGGTTTGGTGAAGTAAACACGTTTTGTGGATATTTTTGCAATGTCGAAATCTTTGATTTCGGTGATAGTTAGGTTAGGTTGGGTTAGATTTGGTGAAATAAGCAAGTTTTGTGTAAATCTAACAATCTCGAATTATTTGATTTCGGTGATGGTTAGGTTAGGTAAGGTTAGGTTTGGTGAAATAAGCACGTTTTGTGGATATTTTGGCAATGTCGAATTCTTTAATTTCGGTGAGGGTTAGGTTAGGTTGGGTTAGGTTTGGTGAAATAAGCAAGTTTTGTGTAAATCTTACAATCTCGAATTATTTGATTTCGGTGTTGGTTAGGTTAGGTTGGGTTAGGATTTGAGCAGTAAGCACGTTTTGTGTATATTTTTGCAATGTCGTATTCTTTGATTTCGGTGATAGTTAGGTTAGGTTTAGTGAAGTAAGCACGTTTTGTGGATATTTTGGCAATGTCGAATTCTTTAATTTCGGTGATGGTTAGGTTAGGTTGGGTTAAGTTTGGTGATATATGCGAGTTTTGTGTAAATCTTACAATCTCGAATTATTTGATTTCAGTGAAGGTTAGGTTAGGTTGGGTTAGGTTTGGAGAAGTAAGCACGATTTGTGGATATTTTAGCAATGTCGAATTCTTTAATTTCGATGAGGGTTGGGTTAGGTTGGGTTAAGTTTTGTGAAATAAGCGAGTTTTGTGTAAATCTTACAATCTCGAATTATTTGATTTCGGTGATGGTAAGGTTAGGTTAGGTTAGGTTTGGTGAAGTAAGCACGTTTTGTTGATATTTTGGCAATGTCGAATTCTTTAATTTCGGTGACGGTTAGGTTAGGTTGGGTTAGGTTTGGTGAAATAAGCAAGTTTTGTGTAAATCTAACAATCTCGAATTATTTGATTTCGGTGATGGTTAGGTTAGGTTGGGTTAGGTTTGGTGAAGTAAGCACGTTTTGTGGATATTTTGGCAATGTCGAATTCTTTAATTTCGGTGAGGGTTGGGTTAGGTTGGGTTATGTTTTGTGAAATAAGCGAGTTTTGTGTAAATCTTACAATCTCGAATTATTTGATTTCGGTGATGGTAAGGTTAGGTTGGGTTAGGTTTGGTGAAATAAGCACGTTTTGTGGATATTTTGGCAATGTCGAATTCTTTAATTTCGGTGACGGTTAGGTTAGGTTGGGTTAGGTTTGGTGAAATAAGCAAGTTTTGTGTAAATCTTACAATCTCGAATTATTTGATTTCGGTGTTGGTTAGGTTAGGTTGGGTTAGGATTGGAGCAGTAAGCATGTTTTGTGTATATTTTTGCAATGTCGAATTCTTTGATTTCGGTGATAGTTAGGTTAGGTTTAGTGAAGTAAGCACGTTTTGTGGATATTTTGGCAATGTCGAATTCTTTAATTTCGGTGATGGTGTGGTTAGGTTGGGTTAAGTTTGGTGATATATGCGAGTTTTGTGTAAATCTTACAATTTCGAATTATTTGATTTCAGTGAAGGTTAGGTTAGGTTGGGTTAGGTTTGGAGAAGTAAGCACATTTTGTGGATATTTTGGCAATGTCGAATTCTTTAATTTCGGTGACGGTTAGGTTAGGTTGGGTTAGGTTTGGTGAAATAAGCAAGTTTTGTGTAAATCTTACAATCTCGAATTATTTGATTTCGGTGATGGTTAGGTTAGGTTAGGTTAGGTTTGGTGAAGTAAGCACGTTTTGTGGATATTTTGGCAATGTCGAATTCTTTAATTTCGGTGAGGGTTGGGTTAGGTTGGGTTAAGTTTTGTGAAATAAGCGAGTTTTGTGTAAATCTTACAATCTCGAATTATTTGATTTCGGTGATGGTTAGGTTAGGTTGGGTTAGGTTTGGTGAAGTAAGCACGTTTTGTGGATATTTTGGCAATGTCGAATTCTTTAATTTCGGTGACGGTTAGGTTAGGTTGGGTTAGGTTTGGTGAAATAAGCAAGTTTTGTGTAAATCTTACAATCTCGAATTATTTGATTTCGGTGATGGTTAGGTTAGGTTGGGTTAGGTTTGGTGAAGTAAGCACGTTTTGTGGATATTTTGGCAATGTCGAATTCTTTAATTTCGGTGAGGGTTAGGTTAGGTTGGGTTAGGTTTGGTGAAATAAGCAAGTTTTGTGTAAATCTTACAATCTCGAATTATTTGATTTCGGTGTTGGTTAGGTTAGGTTAGGTTAGGATTGGAGAAGTAAGCACGTTTTGTGTATATTTTTGCAATGTCGAATTCTTTGATTTCGGTGATAGTTAGGTTAGGTTGGGTTAGGTTTGGTGAAATACGCAAGTTTTGTGTAAATCTTACAATATCGAATTATTTGATTTCGGTGAAGGTTAGGTAAGGTTGGGTTAGGTTTAGAGAAGTAAGCACGATTTGTGGATATTTTGGCAATGTCGAATTCTTTAATTTCGGTGAGGGTTGGGTTAGGTTGGGTTAAGTTTTGTGAAATAAGCGAGTTTTGTGTGAATCTTACAATCTCGAATTATTTGATTTCGGTGATGGTTAGGTTAGGTTGGGTTAGGATTGGAGAAGTAAGCACGTTTTGTGTATATTTTTGCAATGTCGAATTCTTTGATTTCGGTGATAGTTAGGTTAGGTTGGGTTAGGTTTGGTGAAGTAAGCTCGTTTTGTGAATATTTTGGCAATGTCGAATTCTTTAATTTCGGTGACGGTTAGGTTAGGTTGGGTTAGGTTTGGTGAAATAAGCAAGTTTTGTGTAAATCTTACAATCTCGAATTATTTGATTTCGGTGATGGTTAGGTTAGGTTGGGTTAGGTTTGGAGAAGTAAGCACGATTTGTGGATATTTTGGCAATGTCGAATTCTTTAATTTCGATGAGAGTTGGGTTAGGTTGGGTTAAGTTTTGTGAAATAAGCGAGTTTTGTGTAAATCTTACAATCTCGAATTATTTGATTTCGGTGATGGTAAGGTTAGGTTGGGTAAGGTTTGGTGAAGTAAGCACGTTTTGTGGATATTTTGGCAATGTCGAATTCTTTAATTTCGGTGAGGGTTAGGTTAGGTTGGGTTAGGTTTGGTGAAATAAGCAAGTTTTGTGTAAATCTTACAATCTCGAATTATTTGATTTCGGTGTTGGTTAGGTTAGGTTAGGTTAGGATTGGAGAAGTAAGCACGTTTTGTGTATATTTTTGCAATGTCGAATTCTTTGATTTCGGTGATAGTTAGGTTAGGTTGGGTTAGGTTTGGTGAAATACGCAAGTTTTGTGTAAATCTTACAATATCGAATTATTTGATTTCGGTGAAGGTTAGGTAAGGTTGGGTTAGGTTTAGAGAAGTAAGCACGATTTGTGGATATTTTGGCAATGTCGAATTCTTTAATTTCGGTGAGGGTTGGGTTAGGTTGGGTTAAGTTTTGTGAAATAAGCGAGTTTTGTGTGAATCTTACAATCTCGAATTATTTGATTTCGGTGATGGTTAGGTTAGGTTGGGTTAGGATTGGAGAAGTAAGCACGTTTTGTGTATATTTTTGCAATGTCGAATTCTTTGATTTCGGTGATAGTTAGGTTAGGTTGGGTTAGGTTTGGTGAAGTAAGCTCGTTTTGTGAATATTTTGGCAATGTCGAATTCTTTAATTTCGGTGACGGCTAGGTTAGGTTGGGTTAGGTTTGGTGAAATAAGCAAGTTTTGTGTAAATCTTACAATCTCGAATTATTTGATTTCGGTGATGGTAAGGTTAGGTTGGGTTAGGATTGGAGAAGTAAGCACGTTTTGTGTATATTTTGGCAATGTCGAATTCTTTAATTTCGATGAGGGTTGGGTTAGGTTGGGTTAAGTTTTGTGAAATAAGCGAGTTTTGTGTAAATCTTACAATCTCGAATTATTTGATTTCGGTGATGGTAAGGTTAGGTTGGGTTAGGTTTGGTGAAGTAAACACGTTTTGTGGATATTTTTGCAATGTCGAAATCTTTGATTTCGGTGATAGTTAGGTTAGGTTGGGTTAGATTTGGTGAAATAAGCAAGTTTTGTGTAAATCTAACAATCTCGAATTATTTGATTTCGGTGATGGTTAGGTTAGGTTAGGTTAGGTTTGGTGAAATAAGCACGTTTTGTGGATATTTTGGCAATGTCGAATTCTTTAATTTCGGTGAGGGTTAGGTTAGGTTGGGTTAGGTTTGGTGAAATAAGCAAGTTTTGTGTAAATCTTACAATCTCGAATTATTTGATTTCGGTGTTGGTTAGGTTAGGTTGGGTTAGGATTTGAGCAGTAAGCACGTTTTGTGTATATTTTTGCAATGTCGTATTCTTTGATTTCGGTGATAGTTAGGTTAGGTTTAGTGAAGTAAGCACGTTTTGTGGATATTTTGGCAATGTCGAATTCTTTAATTTCGGTGATGGTTAGGTTAGGTTGGGTTAAGTTTGGTGATATATGCGAGTTTTGTGTAAATCTTACAATCTCGAATTATTTGATTTCAGTGAAGGTTAGGTTAGGTTGGGTTAGGTTTGGAGAAGTAAGCACGATTTGTGGATATTTTAGCAATGTCGAATTCTTTAATTTCGATGAGGGTTGGGTTAGGTTGGGTTAAGTTTTGTGAAATAAGCGAGTTTTGTGTAAATCTTACAATCTCGAATTATTTGATTTCGGTGATGGTAAGGTTAGGTTAGGTTAGGTTTGGTGAAGTAAGCACGTTTTGTTGATATTTTGGCAATGTCGAATTCTTTAATTTCGGTGACGGTTAGGTTAGGTTGGGTTAGGTTTGGTGAAATAAGCAAGTTTTGTGTAAATCTAACAATCTCGAATTATTTGATTTCGGTGATGGTTAGGTTAGGTTGGGTTAGGTTTGGTGAAGTAAGCACGTTTTGTGGATATTTTGGCAATGTCGAATTCTTTAATTTCGGTGAGGGTTGGGTTAGGTTGGGTTATGTTTTGTGAAATAAGCGAGTTTTGTGTAAATCTTACAATCTCGAATTATTTGATTTCGGTGATGGTAAGGTTAGGTTGGGTTAGGTTTGGTGAAATAAGCACGTTTTGTGGATATTTTGGCAATGTCGAATTCTTTAATTTCGGTGACGGTTAGGTTAGGTTGGGTTAGGTTTGGTGAAATAAGCAAGTTTTGTGTAAATCTTACAATCTCGAATTATTTGATTTCGGTGTTGGTTAGGTTAGGTTGGGTTAGGATTGGAGCAGTAAGCATGTTTTGTGTATATTTTTGCAATGTCGAATTCTTTGATTTCGGTGATAGTTAGGTTAGGTTTAGTGAAGTAAGCACGTTTTGTGGATATTTTGGCAATGTCGAATTCTTTAATTTCGGTGATGGTGTGGTTAGGTTGGGTTAAGTTTGGTGATATATGCGAGTTTTGTGTAAATCTTACAATTTCGAATTATTTGATTTCAGTGAAGGTTAGGTTAGGTTGGGTTAGGTTTGGAGAAGTAAGCACATTTTGTGGATATTTTGGCAATGTCGAATTCTTTAATTTCGGTGACGGTTAGGTTAGGTTGGGTTAGGTTTGGTGAAATAAGCAAGTTTTGTGTAAATCTTACAATCTCGAATTATTTGATTTCGGTGATGGTTAGGTTAGGTTAGGTTAGGTTTGGTGAAGTAAGCACGTTTTGTGGATATTTTGGCAATGTCGAATTCTTTAATTTCGGTGAGGGTTGGGTTAGGTTGGGTTAAGTTTTGTGAAATAAGCGAGTTTTGTGTAAATCTTACAATCTCGAATTATTTGATTTCGGTGATGGTTAGGTTAGGTTGGGTTAGGTTTGGTGAAGTAAGCACGTTTTGTGGATATTTTGGCAATGTCGAATTCTTTAATTTCGGTGACGGTTAGGTTAGGTTGGGTTAGGTTTGGTGAAATAAGCAAGTTTTGTGTAAATCTTACAATCTCGAATTATTTGATTTCGGTGATGGTTAGGTTAGGTTGGGTTAGGTTTGGTGAAGTAAGCACGTTTTGTGGATATTTTGGCAATGTCGAATTCTTTAATTTCGGTGAGGGTTAGGTTAGGTTGGGTTAGGTTTGGTGAAATAAGCAAGTTTTGTGTAAATCTTACAATCTCGAATTATTTGATTTCGGTGTTGGTTAGGTTAGGTTAGGTTAGGATTGGAGAAGTAAGCACGTTTTGTGTATATTTTTGCAATGTCGAATTCTTTGATTTCGGTGATAGTTAGGTTAGGTTGGGTTAGGTTTGGTGAAATACGCAAGTTTTGTGTAAATCTTACAATATCGAATTATTTGATTTCGGTGAAGGTTAGGTAAGGTTGGGTTAGGTTTAGAGAAGTAAGCACGATTTGTGGATATTTTGGCAATGTCGAATTCTTTAATTTCGGTGAGGGTTGGGTTAGGTTGGGTTAAGTTTTGTGAAATAAGCGAGTTTTGTGTGAATCTTACAATCTCGAATTATTTGATTTCGGTGATGGTTAGGTTAGGTTGGGTTAGGATTGGAGAAGTAAGCACGTTTTGTGTATATTTTTGCAATGTCGAATTCTTTGATTTCGGTGATAGTTAGGTTAGGTTGGGTTAGGTTTGGTGAAGTAAGCTCGTTTTGTGAATATTTTGGCAATGTCGAATTCTTTAATTTCGGTGACGGTTAGGTTAGGTTGGGTTAGGTTTGGTGAAATAAGCAAGTTTTGTGTAAATCTTACAATCTCGAATTATTTGATTTCGGTGATGGTTAGGTTAGGTTGGGTTAGGTTTGGAGAAGTAAGCACGATTTGTGGATATTTTGGCAATGTCGAATTCTTTAATTTCGATGAGGGTTGGGTTAGGTTGGGTTAAGTTTTGTGAAATAAGCGAGTTTTGTGTAAATCTTACAATCTCGAATTATTTGATTTCGGTGATGGTAAGGTTAGGTTGGGTAAGGTTTGGTGAAGTAAGCACGTTTTGTGGATATTTTGGCAATGTCGAATTCTTTAATTTCGGTAAAGGTTAGGTTAGGTTGGTTTAGGTTTGGTGAAATAAGCAAGTTTTGTGTAAATCTTACAATCTCGAATTATTTGATTTCGGTGTTGGTTAGGTTAGGTTAGGTTAGGATTGGAGAAGTAAGCACGTTTTGTGTATATTTTTGCAATGTCGAATTCTTTGATTTCGGTGATAGTTAGGTTAGGTTGGGTTAGGTTTGGTGAAATACGCAAGTTTTGTGTAAATCTTACAATATCGAATTATTTGATTTCGGTGAAGGTTAGGTAAGGTTGGGTTAGGTTTAGAGAAGTAAGCACGATTTGTGGATATTTTGGCAATGTCGAATTCTTTAATTTCGGTGAGGGTTGGGTTAGGTTGGGTTAAGTTTTGTGAAATAAGCGAGTTTTGTGTGAATCTTACAATCTCGAATTATTTGATTTCGGTGATGGTTAGGTTAGGTTGGGTTAGGATTGGAGAAGTAAGCACGTTTTGTGTATATTTTTGCAATGTCGAATTCTTTGATTTCGGTGATAGTTAGGTTAGGTTGGGTTAGGTTTGGTGAAGTAAGCTCGTTTTGTGAATATTTTGGCAATGTCGAATTCTTTAATTTCGGTGACGGTTAGGTTAGGTTGGGTTAGGTTTGGTGAAATAAGCAAGTTTTGTGTAAATCTTACAATCTCGAATTATTTGATTTCGGTGATGGTTAGGTTAGGTTGGGTTAGGATTGGAGAAGTAAGCACGTTTTGTGTATATTTTGGCAATGTCGAATTCTTTAATTTCGATGAGGGTTGGGTTAGGTTGGGTTAAGTTTTGTGAAATAAGCGAGTTTTGTGTAAATCTTACAATCTCGAATTATTTGATTTCGGTGATGGTAAGGTTAGGTTGGGTTAGGTTTGGTGAAGTAAACACGTTTTGTGGATATTTTTGCAATGTCGAAATCTTTGATTTCGGTGATAGTTAGGTTAGGTTGGGTTAGATTTGGTGAAATAAGCAAGTTTTGTGTAAATCTAACAATCTCGAATTATTTGATTTCGGTGATGGTTAGGTTAGGTTAGGTTAGGTTTGGTGAAATAAGCACGTTTTGTGGATATTTTGGCAATGTCGAATTCTTTAATTTCGGTGAGGGTTAGGTTAGGTTGGGTTAGGTTTGGTTAAATAAGCAAGTTTTGTGTAAATCTTACAATCTCGAATTATTTGATTTCGGTGTTGGTTAGGTTAGGTTGGGTTAGGATTTGAGCAGTAAGCACGTTTTGTGTATATTTTTGCAATGTCGTATTCTTTGATTTCGGTGATAGTTAGGTTAGGTTTAGTGAAGTAAGGACGTTTTGTGGATATTTTGGCAATGTCGAATTCTTTAATTTCGGTGATGGTTAGGTTAGGTTGGGTTAAGTTTGGTGATATATGCGAGTTTTGTGTAAATCTTACAATCTCGAATTATTTGATTTCAGTGAAGGTTAGGTTAGGTTGGGTTAGGTTTGGAGAAGTAAGCACGATTTGTGGATATTTTAGCAATGTCGAATTCTTTAATTTCGATGAGGGTTGGGTTAGGTTGGGTTAAGTTTTGTGAAATAAGCGAGTTTTGTGTAAATCTTACAATCTCGAATTATTTGATTTCGGTGATGGTAAGGTTAGGTTAGGTTAGGTTTGGTGAAGTAAGCACGTTTTGTTGATATTTTGGCAATGTCGAATTCTTTAATTTCGGTGACGGTTAGGTTAGGTTGGGTTAGGTTTGGTGAAATAAGCAAGTTTTGTGTAAATCTAACAATCTCGAATTATTTGATTTCGGTGATGGTTAGGTTAGGTTGGGTTAGGTTTGGTGAAGTAAGCACGTTTTGTGGATATTTTGGCAATGTCGAATTCTTTAATTTCGGTGAGGGTTGGGTTAGGTTGGGTTATGTTTTGTGAAATAAGCGAGTTTTGTGTAAATCTTACAATCTCGAATTATTTGATTTCGGTGATGGTAAGGTTAGGTTGGGTTAGGTTTGGTGAAGTAAGCACGTTTTGTGGATATTTTGGCAATGTCGAATTCTTTAATTTCGGTGACGGTTAGGTTAGGTTGGGTTAGGTTTGGTGAAATAAGCAAGTTTTGTGTAAATCTTACAATCTCGAATTATTTGATTTCGGTGAAGGTTAGGTAAGGTTGGGCTAGGTTTGGAGAAGTAAGCACGATTTGTGGATATTTTGGTAATGTCGAATTCTTTTATTTCGGTGAGGGTTGGGTTAGGTTGGGTTAAGTTTTGTGAAATAAGCGAGTTTTGTGTAAATCTTACAATCTCGAATTATTTGATTTCGGTGATGGTTAGGTTAGGTTGGGTTAGGATTGGAGAAGTAAGCACGTTTTGTGTATATTTTTGCAATGTCGAATTCTTTGATTTCGGTGAAAGTTAGGTTAGGTTTAGTGAAGTAAGCACGTTTTGTGGATATTTTGGCAATGTCGAATTCTTTAATTTCGGTGATGGTTAGGTTAGGTTGGGTTAGGTTTGGTGAAATAAGCAAGTTTTGTGTAAATCTTACAATCTCGAATTATTTGATTTCGGTGATGGTTAGGTTAGGTTGGGTTAGGTTTGGTGAAGTAAGCACGTTTTGTGGATATTTTGGCAATGTCGAATTCTTTAATTTCGGTGAGGGTTAGGTTAGGTTGGGTTAGGTTTGGTGAAATAAGCAAGTTTTGTGTAAATCTTACAATCTCGAATTATTTGATTTCGGTGTTGGTTAGGCTAGGTTGGGTTAGGATTGGAGCAGTAAGCATGTTTTGTGTATATTTTTGCAATGTCGAATTCTTTGATTTCGGTGATAGTTAGGTTAAGTTTAGTGAAGTAAGCACGTTTTGTGGATATTTTGGCAATGTCGAATTCTTTAATTTCGGTGATGGTTAGGTTAGGTTGGGTTAAGTTTGGTGATATATGCGAGTTTTGTGTAAATCTTACAATCTCGAATTATTTGATTTCAGTGAAGGTTAGGTTAGGTTGGGTTAGGTTTGGAGAAGTAAGCACATTTTGTGGATATTTTGGCAATGTCGAATTCTTTAATTTCGGTGACGGTTAGGTTAGGTTGGGTTAGGTTTGGTGAAATAAGCAAGTTTTGTGTAAATCTTACAATCTCGAATTATTTGATTTCGGTGATGGTTAGGTTAGGTTGGGTTAGGTTTGGTGAAGTAAGCACGTTTTGTGGATATTTTGGCAATGTCGAATTCTTTAATTTCGGTGAGGGTTGGGTTAGGTTGGGTTAAGTTTTGTGAAATAAGCGAGTTTTGTGTAAATCTTACAATCTCGAATTATTTGATTTCGGTGATGGTTAGGTTAGGTTGGGTTAGGTTTGGTGAAGTAAGCACGTTTTGTGGATATTTTGGCAATGTCGAATTCTTTAATTTCGGTGACGGTTAGGTTAGGTTGGGTTAGGTTTGGTGAAATAAGCAAGTTTTGTGTAAATCTTACAATCTCGAATTATTTGATTTCGGTGATGGTTAGGTTAGGTTGGGTTAGGTTTGGTGAAGTAAGCACGTTTTGTGGATATTTTGGCAATGTCGAATTCTTTAATTTCGGTGAGAGTTGGGTTAGGTTGGGTTAAGTTTTGTGAAATAAGCGAGTTTTGTGTAAATCTTACAATCTCGAATTATTTGATTTCGGTGATGGTTAGGTTAGGTTGGGTTAGGTTTGGTGAAGTAAGCACGTTTTGTGGATATTTTGGCAATGTCGAATTCTTTAATTTCGGTGACGGTTAGGTTAGGTTGGGTTAGGTTTGGTGAAATAAGCAAGTTTTGTGTAAATCTTACAATCTCGAATTATTTGATTTCGGTGATGGTTAGGTTAGGTTAAGTTAGAATTGGAGAAGTAAGCACGTTTTGTGTATATTTTGGCAATGTCGAATTCTTTAATTTCGATGAGGGTTGGGTTAGGTTGGGTTAAGTTTTGTGAAATAAGCGAGTTTTGTGTAAATCTTACAATCTCGAATTATTTGATTTCGGTGTTGGTTAGGTTAGGTTGGGTTAGGATTTGAGCAGTAAGCACGTTTTGTGTATATTTTTGCAATGTCGAATTCTTTGATTTCGGTGATAGTTAGGTTAGGTTTAGTGAAGTAAGCACGTTTTGTGGATATTTTGGCAATGTCGAATTCTTTAATTTCGTTGATGGTTAGGTTAGGTTGGGTTAAGTTTGGTGATATATGCGATATTTGTGTAAATCTTACAATCTCGAATTATTTGATTTCGGTGATGGTAAGGTTAGGTTAGGTTAGGTTTGGTGAAGTAAGCACGTTTTGTGGATATTTTGGCAATGTCGAATTCTTTAATTTCGGTGAGGGTTGGGTTAGGTTGGGTTATGTTTTGTGAAATAAGCGAGTTTTGTGTAAATCTTACAATCTCGAATTATTTGATTTCGGTGATGGTAAGGTTAGGTTGGGTTAGGTTTGGTGAAGTAAGCACGTTTTGTGGATATTTTGGCAATGTCGAATTCTTTAATTTCGGTGACGGTTAGGTTAGGTTGGGTTAGGTTTGGTGAAATAAGCATGTTTTGTGTAAATCTTACAATCTCGAATTATTTGATTTCGGTGAAGGTTAGGTAAGGTTGGGTTAGGTTTGGAGAAGTAAGCACGATTTGTGGATATTTTGGTAATGTCAAATTCTTTTATTTCGGTGAGGGTTGGGTTAGGTTGGGTTAAGTTTTGTGAAATAAGCGAGTTTTGTGTAAATCTTACAATCTCGAATTATTTGATTTCGGTGATGGTTAGGTTAGGTTGGGTTAGGATTGGAGAAGTAAGCACGTTTTGTGTATATTTTTGCAATGTCGAATTCTTTGATTTCGGTGAAAGTTAGGTTAGGTTTAGTGAAGTAAGCACGTTTTGTGGATATTTTGGCAATGTCGAATTCTTTAATTTCGGTGATGGTTAGGTTAGGTTGGGTTAGGTTTGGTGAAATAAGCAAGTTTTGTGTAAATCTTACAATCTCGAATTATTTGATTTCGGTGATGGTTAGGTTAGGTTGGGTTAGGTTTGGTGAAGTAAGCACGTTTTGTGGATATTTTGGCAATGTCGAATTCTTTAATTTCGGTGACGGTTAGGTTAGGTTGGGTTAGGTTTGGTGAAATAAGCAAGTTTTGTGTAAATCTTACAATATCGAATTATTTGATTTCGGTGAAGGTTAGGTTAGGTTGGGTTAGGTTTGGTGAAATAAGCAATTTTTGTGTAAATCTGACAATATCGAATTATTTGATTTCGGTGAAGGTTAGGTTAGGTTGGGTTAGGTTTGGAGAAGTAAGCACGATTTGTGGATATTTTGGCAATGTCGAATTCTTTTATTTCGATGAGGGTTGGGTTAGGTTGGGTTAAGTTTTGTGAAATAAGCGAGTTTTGTGTAAATCTTACAATCTCGAATTATTTGATTTCGGTGATGGTAAAGTTAGGTTGGGTTAGGTTTGGTGAAGTAAGCACGTTTTGTGGATATTTTGGCAATGTCGAATTCTTTAATTTCGGTGAGGGTTAGGTTAGGTTGGGTTAGGTTTGGTGAAATAAGCAAGTTTTGTGTAAATCTTACAATCTCGAATTATTTGATTTCGGTGTTGGTTAGGTTAGGTTGGGTTAGGATTGGAGAAGTAAGCACGTTTTGTGTATATTTTTGCAATGTCGAATTCTTTGATTTCGGTGATAGTTAGGTTAGGTTGGGCTAGGTGTGGTGAAATAAGCAAGTTTTGTGTAAATCTTAATATATCGAATTATTTGATTTCAGTGAAGGTTAGGTAAGGTTGGGTTAGGTTTGGAGAAGTAAGCACGATTTGTGGATATTTTGGCAATGTCGAATTCTTTAATTTCGGTGAGGGTTGGGTTAGGTTGGGTTAAGTTTTGTGAAATAAGCGAGTTTTGTGTAAATCTTACAATCTCGAATTATTTGATTTCGGTGATGGTTAGGTTAGGTTGGGTTAGGTTTGGTGAAGTAAGCACGTTTTGTGGATATTTTAGCAATGTCGAATTCTTTAATTTCGGTGACGGTTAGGTTAGGTTGGGTTAGGTTTGGTGAAATAAGCAAGTTTTGTGTAAATCTTACAATCTCGAATTATTTGATTTCGGTGATGGTTAGGTTAGGTTGGGTTAAGTTTGGTGAAGTAAGCACGTTTTGTGGATATTTTGGCAATGTCGAATTCTTTAATTTCGGTGAGGGTTAGGTTAGGTTGGGTTAGGTTTGGTGAAATAAGCAAGTTTTGTGTAAATCTTACAATCTCGAATTATTTGATTTCGGTGTTGGTTAGGTTAGGTTGGGTTAGGATTTGAGCAGTAAGCACGTTTTGTGTATATTTTTGCAATGTCGTATTCTTTGATTTCGGTGATAGTTAGGTTAGGTTTAGTGAAGTAAGCACGTTTTGTGGATATTTTGGCAATGTCGAATTCTTTAATTTCGGTGATGGTTAGGTTAGGTTGGGTTAAGTTTGGTGATATATGCGAGTTTTGTGTAAATCTTACAATCTCGAATTATTTGATTTCAGTGAAGGTTAGGTTAGGTTGGGTTAGGTTTGGAGAAGTAAGCACGATTTGTGGATATTTTAGCAATGTCGAATTCTTTAATTTCGATGAGGGTTGGGTTAGGTTGGGTTAAGTTTTGTGAAATAAGCGAGTTTTGTGTAAATCTTACAATCTCGAATTATTTGATTTCGGTGATGGTAAGGTTAGGTTAGGTTAGGTTTGGTGAAGTAAGCACGTTTTGTTGATATTTTGGCAATGTCGAATTCTTTAATTTCGGTGACGGTTAGGTTAGGTTGGGTTAGGTTTGGTGAAATAAGCAAGTTTTGTGTAAATCTAACAATTTCGAATTATTTGATTTCGGTGATGGTTAGGTTAGGTTGGGTTAGGTTTGGTGAAGTAAGCACGTTTTGTGGATATTTTGGCAATGTCGAATTCTTTAATTTCGGTGAGGGTTGGGTTAGGTTGGGTTATGTTTTGTGAAATAAGCGAGTTTTGTGTAAATCTTACAATCTCGAATTATTTGATTTCGGTGATGGTAAGGTTAGGTTGGGTTAGGTTTGGTGAAATAAGCACGTTTTGTGGATATTTTGGCAATGTCGAATTCTTTAATTTCGGTGACGGTTAGGTTAGGTTGGGTTAGGTTTGGTGAAATAAGCAAGTTTTGTGTAAATCTTACAATCTCGAATTATTTGATTTCGGTGTTGGTTAGGTTAGGTTGGGTTAGGATTGGAGCAGTAAGCATGTTTTGTGTATATTTTTGCAATGTCGAATTCTTTGATTTCGGTGATAGTTAGGTTAGGTTTAGTGAAGTAAGCACGTTTTGTGGATATTTTGGCAATGTCGAATTCTTTAATTTCGGTGATGGTTAGGTTAGGTTGGGTTAAGTTTGGTGATATATGCGAGTTTTGTGTAAATCTTACAATTTCGAATTATTTGATTTCAGTGAAGGTTAGGTTAGGTTGGGTTAGGTTTGGAGAAGTAAGCACATTTTGTGGATATTTTGGCAATGTCGAATTCTTTAATTTCGGTGACGGTTAGGTTAGGTTGGGTTAGGTTTGGTGAAATAAGCAAGTTTTGTGTAAATCTTACAATCTCGAATTATTTGATTTCGGTGATGGTTAGGTTAGGTTAGGTTAGGTTTGGTGAAGTAAGCACGTTTTGTGGATATTTTGGCAATGTCGAATTCTTTAATTTCGGTGAGGGTTGGGTTAGGTTGGGTTAAGTTTTGTGAAATAAGCGAGTTTTGTGTAAATCTTACAATCTCGAATTATTTGATTTCGGTGATGGTTAGGTTAGGTTGGGTTAGGTTTGGTGAAGTAAGCACGTTTTGTGGATATTTTGGCAATGTCGAATTCTTTAATTTCGGTGACGGTTAGGTTAGGTTGGGTTAGGTTTGGTGAAATAAGCAAGTTTTGTGTAAATCTTACAATCTCGAATTATTTGATTTCGGTGATGGTTAGGTTAGGTTGGGTTAGGTTTGGTGAAGTAAGCACGTTTTGTGGATATTTTGGCAATGTCGAATTCTTTAATTTCGGTGAGGGTTAGGTTAGGTTGGGTTAGGTTTGGTGAAATAAGCAAGTTTTGTGTAAATATTACAATCTCGAATTATTTGATTTCGGTGTTGGTTAGGTTAGGTTAGGTTAGGATTGGAGAAGTAAGCACGTTTTGTGTATATTTTTGCAATGTCGAATTCTTTGATTTCGGTGATAGTTAGGTTAGGTTGGGTTAGGTTTGGTGAAATACGCAAGTTTTGTGTAAATCTTACAATATCGAATTATTTGATTTCGGTGAAGGTTAGGTAAGGTTGGGTTAGGTTTAGAGAAGTAAGCACGATTTGTGGATATTTTGGCAATGTCAAATTCTTTAATTTCGGTGAGGGTTGGGTTAGGTTGGGTTAAGTTTTGTGAAATAAGCGAGTTTTGTGTGAATCTTACAATCTCGAATTATTTGATTTCGGTGATGGTTAGGTTAGGTTGGGTTAGGATTGGAGAAGTAAGCACGTTTTGTGTATATTTTTGCAATGTCGAATTCTTTGATTTCGGTGATAGTTAGGTTAGGTTGGGTTAGGTTTGGTGAAGTAAGCTCGTTTTGTGAATATTTTGGCAATGTCGAATTCTTTAATTTCGGTGACGGTTAGGTTAGGTTGGGTTAGGTTTGGTGAAATAAGCAAGTTTTGTGTAAATCTTACAATCTCGAATTATTTGATTTCGGTGATGGTTAGGTTAGGTTGGGTTAGGTTTGGAGAAGTAAGCACGATTTGTGGATATTTTGGCAATGTCGAATTCTTTAATTTCGATGAGGGTTGGGTTAGGTTGGGTTAAGTTTTGTGAAATAAGCGAGTTTTGTGTAAATCTTACAATCTCGAATTATTTGATTTCGGTGATGGTAAGGTTAGGTTGGGTAAGGTTTGGTGAAGTAAGCACGTTTTGTGGATATTTTGGCAATGTCGAATTCTTTAATTTCGGTAAAGGTTAGGTTAGGTTGGTTTAGGTTTGGTGAAATAAGCAAGTTTTGTGTAAATCTTACAATCTCGAATTATTTGATTTCGGTGTTGGTTAGGTTAGGTTAGGTTAGGATTGGAGAAGTAAGCACGTTTTGTGTATATTTTTGCAATGTCGAATTCTTTGATTTCGGTGATAGTTAGGTTAGGTTGGGTTAGGTTTGGTGAAATACGCAAGTTTTGTGTAAATCTTACAATATCGAATTATTTGATTTCGGTGAAGGTTAGGTAAGGTTGGGTTAGGTTTAGAGAAGTAAGCACGATTTGTGGATATTTTGGCAATGTCGAATTCTTTAATTTCGGTGAGGGTTGGGTTAGGTTGGGTTAAGTTTTGTGAAATAAGCGAGTTTTGTGTGAATCTTACAATCTCGAATTATTTGATTTCGGTGATGGTTAGGTTAGGTTGGGTTAGGATTGGAGAAGTAAGCACGTTTTGTGTATATTTTTGCAATGTCGAAGTTTTTGATTTCGGTGATAGTTAGGTTAGGTTGGGTTAGGTTTGGTGAAGTAAGCTCGTTTTGTGAATATTTTGGCAATGTCGAATTCTTTAATTTCGGTGACGGTTAGGTTAGGTTGGGTTAGGTTTGGTGAAATAAGCAAGTTTTGTGTAAATCTTACAATCTCGAATTATTTGATTTCGGTGATGGTTAGGTTAGGTTGGGTTAGGATTGGAGAAGTAAGCACGTTTTGTGTATATTTTGGCAATGTCGAATTCTTTAATTTCGATGAGGGTTGGGTTAGGTTGGGTTAAGTTTTGTGAAATAAGCGAGTTTTGTGTAAATCTTACAATCTCGAATTATTTGATTTCGGTGATGGTAAGGTTAGGTTGGGTTAGGTTTGGTGAAGTAAACACGTTTTGTGGATATTTTTGCAATGTCGAAATCTTTGATTTCGGTGATAGTTAGGTTAGGTTGGGTTAGATTTGGTGAAATAAGCAAGTTTTGTGTAAATCTAACAATCTCGAATTATTTGATTTCGGTGATGGTTAGGTTAGGTTAGGTTAGGTTTGGTGAAATAAGCACGTTTTGTGGATATTTTGGCAATGTCGAATTCTTTAATTTCGGTGAGGGTTAGGTTAGGTTGGGTTAGGTTTGGTGAAATAAGCAAGTTTTGTGTAAATCTTACAATCTCGAATTATTTGATTTCGGTGTTGGTTAGGTTAGGTTGGGTTAGGATTTGAGCAGTAAGCACGTTTTGTGTATATTTTTGCAATGTCGTATTCTTTGATTTCGGTGATAGTTAGGTTAGGTTTAGTGAAGTAAGGACGTTTTGTGGATATTTTGGCAATGTCGAATTCTTTAATTTCGGTGATGGTTAGGTTAGGTTGAGTTAAGTTTGGTGATATATGCGAGTTTTGTGTAAATCTTACAATCTCGAATTATTTGATTTCAGTGAAGGTTAGGTTAGGTTGGGTTAGGTTTGGAGAAGTAAGCACGATTTGTGGATATTTGAGCAATGTCGAATTCTTTAATTTCGATGAGGGTTGGGTTAGGTTGGGTTAAGTTTTGTGAAATAAGCGAGTTTTGTGTAAATCTTACAATCTCGAATTATTTGATTTCGGTGATGGTAAGGTTAGGTTAGGTTAGGTTTGGTGAAGTAAGCACGTTTTGTTGATATTTTGGCAATGTCGAATTCTTTAATTTCGGTGACGGTTAGGTTAGGTTGGGTTAGGTTTGGTGAAATAAGCAAGTTTTGTGTAAATCTAACAATCTCGAATTATTTGATTTCGGTGATGGTTAGGTTAGGTTGGGTTAGGTTTGGTGAAGTAAGCACGTTTTGTGGATATTTTGGCAATGTCGAATTCTTTAATTTCGGTGAGGGTTGGGTTAGGTTGGGTTATGTTTTGTGAAATAAGCGAGTTTTGTGTAAATCTTACAATCTCGAATTATTTGATTTCGGTGATGGTAAGGTTAGGTTGGGTTAGGTTTGGTGAAGTAAGCACGTTTTGTGGATATTTTGGCAATGTCGAATTCTTTAATTTCGGTGACGGTTAGGTTAGGTTGGGTTAGGTTTGGTGAAATAAGCAAGTTTTGTGTAAATCTTACAATCTCGAATTATTTGATTTCGGTGAAGGTTAGGTAAGGTTGGGCTAGGTTTGGAGAAGTAAGCACGATTTTTGGATATTTTGGTAATGTCGAATTCTTTTATTTCGGTGAGGGTTGGGTTAGGTTGGGTTAAGTTTTGTGAAATAAGCGAGTTTTGTGTAAATCTTACAATCTCGAATTATTTGATTTCGGTGATGGTTAGGTTAGGTTGGGTTAGGATTGGAGAAGTAAGCACGTTTTGTGTATATTTTTGCAATGTCGAATTCTTTGATTTCGGTGAAAGTTAGGTTAGGTTTAGTGAAGTAAGCACGTTTTGTGGATATTTTGGCAATGTCGAATTCTTTAATTTCGGTGATGGTTAGGTTAGGTTGGGTTAGGTTTGGTGAAATAAGCAAGTTTTGTGTAAATCTTACAATCTCGAATTATTTGATTTCGGTGATGGTTAGGTTAGGTTGGGTTAGGTTTGGTGAAGTAAGCACGTTTTGTGGATATTTTGGCAATGTCGAATTCTTTAATTTCGGTGAGGGTTAGGTTAGGTTGGGTTAGGTTTGGTGAAATAAGCAAGTTTTGTGTAAATCTTACAATCTCGAATTATTTGATTTCGGTGTTGGTTAGGTTAGGTTGGGTTAGGATTGGAGCAGTAAGCATGTTTTGTGTATATTTTTGCAATGTCGAATTCTTTGATTTCGGTGATAGTTAGGTTAAGTTTAGTGAAGTAAGCACGTTTTGTGGATATTTTGGCAATGTCGAATTCTTTAATTTCGGTGATGGTTAGGTTAGGTTGGGTTAAGTTTGGTGATATATGCGAGTTTTGTGTAAATCTTACAATCTCGAATTATTTGATTTCAGTGAAGGTTAGGTTAGGTTGGGTTAGGTTTGGAGAAGTAAGCACATTTTGTGGATATTTTGGCAATGTCGAATTCTTTAATTTCGGTGACGGTTAGGTTAGGTTGGGTTAGGTTTGGTGAAATAAGCAAGTTTTGTGTAAATCTTACAATCTCGAATTATTTGATTTCGGTGATGGTTAGGTTAGGTTGGGTTAGGTTTGGTGAAGTAAGCACGTTTTGTGGATATTTTGGCAATGTCGAATTCTTTAATTTCGGTGAGGGTTGGGTTAGGTTGGGTTAAGTTTTGTGAAATAAGCGAGTTTTGTGTAAATCTTACAATCTCGAATTATTTGATTTCGGTGATGGTTAGGTTAGGTTGGGTTAGGTTTGGTGAAGTAAGCACGTTTTGTGGATATTTTGGCAATGTCGAATTCTTTAATTTCGGTGACGGTTAGGTTAGGTTGGGTTAGGTTTGGTGAAATAAGCAAGTTTTGTGTAAATCTTACAATCTCGAATTATTTGATTTCGGTGATGGTTAGGTTAGGTTGGGTTAGGTTTGGTGAAGTAAGCACGTTTTGTGGATATTTTGGCAATGTCGAATTCTTTAATTTCGGTGAGAGTTGGGTTAGGTTGGGTTAAGTTTTGTGAAATAAGCGAGTTTTGTGTAAATCTTACAATCTCGAATTATTTGATTTCGGTGATGGTTAGGTTAGGTTGGGTTAGGTTTGGTGAAGTAAGCACGTTTTGTGGATATTTTGGCAATGTCGAATTCTTTAATTTCGGTGACGGTTAGGTTAGGTTGGGTTAGGTTTGGTGAAATAAGCAAGTTTTGTGTAAATCTTACAATCTCGAATTATTTGATTTCGGTGATGGTTAGGTTAGGTTAAGTTAGAATTGGAGAAGTAAGCACGTTTTGTGTATATTTTGGCAATGTCGAATTCTTTAATTTCGATGAGGGTTGGGTTAGGTTGGGTTAAGTTTTGTGAAATAAGCGAGTTTTGTGTAAATCTTACAATCTCGAATTATTTGATTTCGGTGTTGGTTAGGTTAGGTTGGGTTAGGATTTGAGCAGTAAGCACGTTTTGTGTATATTTTTGCAATGTCGAATTCTTTGATTTCGGTGATAGTTAGGTTAGGTTTAGTGAAGTAAGCACGTTTTGTGGATATTTTGGCAATGTCGAATTCTTTAATTTCGTTGATGGTTAGGTTAGGTTGGGTTAAGTTTGGTGATATATGCGATATTTGTGTAAATCTTACAATCTCGAATTATTTGATTTCGGTGATGGTAAGGTTAGGTTAGGTTAGGTTTGGTGAAGTAAGCACGTTTTGTGGATATTTTGGCAATGTCGAATTCTTTAATTTCGGTGAGGGTTGGGTTAGGTTGGGTTATGTTTTGTGAAATAAGCGAGTTTTGTGTAAATCTTACAATCTCGAATTATTTGATTTCGGTGATGGTAAGGTTAGGTTGGGTTAGGTTTGGTGAAGTAAGCACGTTTTGTGGATATTTTGGCAATGTCGAATTCTTTAATTTCGGTGACGGTTAGGTTAGGTTGGGTTAGGTTTGGTGAAATAAGCATGTTTTGTGTAAATCTTACAATCTCGAATTATTTGATTTCGGTGAAGGTTAGGTAAGGTTGGGCTAGGTTTGGAGAAGTAAGCACGATTTTTGGATATTTTGGTAATGTCGAATTCTTTTATTTCGGTGAGGGTTGGGTTAGGTTGGGTTAAGTTTTGTGAAATAAGCGAGTTTTGTGTAAATCTTACAATCTCGAATTATTTGATTTCGGTGATGGTTAGGTTAGGTTGGGTTAGGATTGGAGAAGTAAGCACGTTTTGTGTATATTTTTGCAATGTCGAATTCTTTGATTTCGGTGAAAGTTAGGTTAGGTTTAGTGAAGTAAGCACGTTTTGTGGATATTTTGGCAATGTCGAATTCTTTAATTTCGGTGATGGTTAGGTTAGGTAGGGTTAGGTTTGGTGAAATAAGCAAGTTTTGTGTAAATCTTACAATCTCGAATTATTTGATTTCGGTGATGGTTAGGTTAGGTTGGGTTAGGTTTGGTGAAGTAAGCACGTTTTGTGGATATTTTGGCAATGTCGAATTCTTTAATTTCGGTGAGGGTTAGGTTAGGTTGGGTTAGGTTTGGTGAAATAAGCAAGTTTTGTGTAAATCTTACAATCTCGAATTATTTGATTTCGGTGTTGGTTAGGTTAGGTTGGGTTAGGATTGGAGCAGTAAGCATGTTTTGTGTATATTTTTGCAATGTCGAATTCTTTGATTTCGGTGATAGTTAGGTTAAGTTTAGTGAAGTAAGCACGTTTTGTGGATATTTTGGCAATGTCGAATTCTTTAATTTCGGTGATGGTTAGGTTAGGTTGGGTTAAGTTTGGTGATATATGCGAGTTTTGTGTAAATCTTACAATCTCGAATTATTTGATTTCAGTGAAGGTTAGGTTAGGTTGGGTTAGGTTTGGAGAAGTAAGCACATTTTGTGGATATTTTGGCAATGTCGAATTCTTTAATTTCGGTGACGGTTAGGTTAGGTTGGGTTAGGTTTGGTGAAATAAGCAAGTTTTGTGTAAATCTTACAATCTCGAATTATTTGATTTCGGTGATGGTTAGGTTAGGTTGGGTTAGGTTTGGTGAAGTAAGCACGTTTTGTGGATATTTTGGCAATGTCGAATTCTTTAATTTCGGTGAGGGTTGGGTTAGGTTGGGTTAAGTTTTGTGAAATAAGCGAGTTTTGTGTAAATCTTACAATCTCGAATTATTTGATTTCGGTGATGGTTAGGTTAGGTTGGGTTAGGTTTGGTGAAGTAAGCACGTTTTGTGGATATTTTGGCAATGTCGAATTCTTTAATTTCGGTGACGGTTAGGTTAGGTTGGGTTAGGTTTGGTGAAATAAGCAAGTTTTGTGTAAATCTTACAATCTCGAATTATTTGATTTCGGTGATGGTTAGGTTAGGTTGGGTTAGGTTTGGTGAAGTAAGCACGTTTTGTGGATATTTTGGCAATGTCGAATTCTTTAATTTCGGTGAGAGTTGGGTTAGGTTGGGTTAAGTTTTGTGAAATAAGCGAGTTTTGTGTAAATCTTACAATCTCGAATTATTTGATTTCGGTGATGGTTAGGTTAGGTTGGGTTAGGTTTGGTGAAGTAAGCACGTTTTGTGGATATTTTGGCAATGTCGAATTCTTTAATTTCGGTGACGGTTAGGTTAGGTTGGGTTAGGTTTGGTGAAATAAGCAAGTTTTGTGTAAATCTTACAATCTCGAATTATTTGATTTCGGTGATGGTTAGGTTAGGTTAAGTTAGAATTGGAGAAGTAAGCACGTTTTGTGTATATTTTGGCAATGTCGAATTCTTTAATTTCGATGAGGGTTGGGTTAGGTTGGGTTAAGTTTTGTGAAATAAGCGAGTTTTGTGTAAATCTTACAATCTCGAATTATTTGATTTCGGTGTTGGTTAGGTTAGGTTGGGTTAGGATTTGAGCAGTAAGCACGTTTTGTGTATATTTTTGCAATGTCGAATTCTTTGATTTCGGTGATAGTTAGGTTAGGTTTAGTGAAGTAAGCACGTTTTGTGGATATTTTGGCAATGTCGAATTCTTTAATTTCGTTGATGGTTAGGTTAGGTTGGGTTAAGTTTGGTGATATATGCGATATTTGTGTAAATCTTACAATCTCGAATTATTTGATTTCGGTGATGGTAAGGTTAGGTTAGGTTAGGTTTGGTGAAGTAAGCACGTTTTGTGGATATTTTGGCAATGTCGAATTCTTTAATTTCGGTGACGGTTAGGTTAGGTTGGGTTAGGTTTGGTGAAATAAGCATGTTTTGTGTAAATCTTACAATCTCGAATTATTTGATTTCGGTGAAGGTTAGGTAAGGTTGGGTTAGGTTTGGAGAAGTAAGCACGATTTGTGGATATTTTGGTAATGTCAAATTCTTTTATTTCGGTGAGGGTTGGGTTAGGTTGGGTTAAGTTTTGTGAAATAAGCGAGTTTTGTGTAAATCTTACAATCTCGAATTATTTGATTTCGGTGATGGTTAGGTTAGGTTGGGTTAGGATTGGAGAAGTAAGCACGTTTTGTGGATATTTTTGCAATGTCGAATTCTTTGATTTCGGTGAAAGTTAGGTTAGGTTTAGTGAAGTAAGCACGTTTTGTGGATATTTTGGCAATGTCGAATTCTTTAATTTCGGTGATGGTTAGGTTAGGTTGGGTTAAGTTTGGTGAAATAAGCAAGTTTTGTGTAAATCTTACAATCTCGAATTATTTGATTTCGGTGATGGTTAGGTTAGGTTGGGTTAGGTTTGGTGAAGTAAGCACGTTTTGTGGATATTTTGGCAATGTCGAATTCTTTAATTTCGGTGACGGTTAGGTTAGGTTGGGTTAGGTTTGGTGAAATAAGCATGTTTTGTGTAAATCTTACAATCTCGAATTATTTGATTTCGGTGAAGGTTAGGTAAGGTTGGGTTAGGTTTGGAGAAGTAAGCACGATTTGTGGATATTTTGGTAATGTCAAATTCTTTTATTTCGGTGAGGGTTGGGTTAGGTTGGGTTAAGTTTTGTGAAATAAGCGAGTTTTGTGTAAATCTTACAATCTCGAATTATTTGATTTCGGTGATGGTTAGGTTAGGTTGGGTTAGGTTTGGTGAAGTAAGCACGTTTTGTGGATATTTTGGCAATGTCGAATTCTTTAATTTCGGTGACGGTTAGGTTAGGTTGGGTTAGGTTTGGTGAAATAAGCATGTTTTGTGTAAATCTTTCAATCTCGAATTATTTGATTTCGGTGAAGGTTAGGTAAGGTTGGGTTAGGTTTGGAGAAGTAAGCACGATTTGTGGATATTTTGGTAATGTCAAATTCTTTTATTTCGGTGAGGGTTGGGTTAGGTTGGGTTAAGTTTTGTGAAATAAGCGAGTTTTGTGTAAATCTTACAATCTCGAATTATTTGATTTCGGTGATGGTTAGGTTAGGTTGGGTTAGGATTGGAGAAGTAAGCACGTTTTGTGGATATTTTTGCAATGTCGAATTCTTTGATTTCGGTGAAAGTTAGGTTAGGTTTAGTGAAGTAAGCACGTTTTGTGGATATTTTGGCAATGTCGAATTCTTTAATTTCGGTGATGGTTAGGTTAGGTTGGGTTAAGTTTGGTGAAATAAGCAAGTTTTGTGTAAATCTTACAATCTCGAATTATTTGATTTCGGTGATGGTTAGGTTAGGTTGGGTTAGGTTTGGTGAAGTAAGCACGTTTTGTGGATATTTTGGCAATGTCGAATTCTTTAATTTCGGTGACGGTTAGGTTAGGTTGGGTTAGGTTTGGTGAAATAAGCAAGTTTTGTGTAAATCTTACAATATCGAATTATTTGATTTCGGTGAAGGTTAGGTTAGGTTGGGTTAGGTTTGGTGAAATAAGCAATTTTTGTGTAAATCTGACAATATCGAATTATTTGATTTCGGTGAAGGTTAGGTTAGGTTGGGCTAGGTTTGGAGAAGTAAGCACGATTTGTGGATATTTTGGCAATGTCGAATTCTTTTATTTCGATGAGGGTTGGGTTAGGTTGGGTTAAGTTTTGTGAAATAAGCGAGTTTTGTGTAAATCTTACAATCTCGAATTATTTGATTTCGGTGATGGTAAAGTTAGGTTGGGTTAGGTTTGGTGAAGTAAGCACGTTTTGTGGATATTTTGGCAATGTCGAATTCTTTAATTTCGGTGAGGGTTAGGTTAGGTTGGGTTAGGTTTGGTGAAATAAGCAAGTTTTGTGTAAATCTTACAATCTCGAATTATTTGATTTCGGTGTTGGTTAGGTTAGGTTGGGTTAGGATTGGAGAAGTAAGCACGTTTTGTGTATATTTTTGCAATGTCGAATTCTTTGATTTCGGTGATAGTTAGGTTAGGTTGGGCTAGGTGTGGTGAAATAAGCAAGTTTTGTGTAAATCTTAATATATCGAATTATTTGATTTCAGTGAAGGTTAGGTAAGGTTGGGTTAGGTTTGGAGAAGTAAGCACGATTTGTGGATATTTTGGCAATGTCGAATTCTTTAATTTCGGTGAGGGTTGGGTTAGGTTGGGTTAAGTTTTGTGAAATAAGCGAGTTTTGTGTAAATCTTACAATCTCGAATTATTTGATTTCGGTGATGGTTAGGTTAGGTTGGGTTAGGTTTGGTGAAGTAAGCACGTTTTGTGGATATTTTGGCAATGTCGAATTCTTTAATTTCGGTGACGGTTAGGTTAGGTTGGGTTAGGTTTGGTGAAATAAGCAAGTTTTGTGTAAATCTTACAATCTCGAATTATTTGATTTCGGTGATGGTTAGGTTAGGTTGGGTTAGGTTTGGTGAAGTAAGCACGTTTTGTGGATATTTTGGCAATGTCGAATTCTTTAATTTCGGTGAGGGTTAGGTTAGGTTGGGTTAGTTTTGGTGAAATAAGCAAGTTTTGTGTAAATCTTACAATCTCGAATTATTTGATTTCGGTGTTGGTTAGGTTAGGTTGGGTTAGGATTGGAGCAGTAAGCATGTTTTGTGTATATTTTTGCAATGTCGAATTCTTTGATTTCGGTGATAGTTAGGTTAGGTTTAGTGAAGTAAGCACGTTTTGTGGATATTTTGGCAATGTCGAATTCTTTAATTTCGGTGATGGTTAGGTTAGGTTGGGTTAAGTTTGGTGATATATGCGAGTTTTGTGTAAATCTTACAATCTCGAATTATTTGATTTCAGTGAAGGTTAGGTTAGGTTGGGTTAGGTTTGGAGAAGTAAGCACGATTTGTGGATATTTAAGCAATGTCGAATTCTTTAATTTCGATGAGGGTTGGGTTAGGTTGGGTTAAGTTTTGTGAAATAAGCGAGTTTTGTGTAAATCTAACAATCTCGATTTATTTGATTTCGGTGATGGTTAGGTTAGGTTGGGTTAGGTTTGGTGAAGTAAGCACATTTTGTGGATATTTTGGCAATGTCGAATTCTTTAATTTCGGTGACGGTTAGGTTAGGTTGGGTTAGGTTTGGTGAAATAAGCAAGTTTTGTGTAAATCTTACAATCTCGAATTATTTGATTTCGGTGATGGTTAGGTTAGGTTGGGTTAGGTTTGGTGAAGTAAGCACGTTTTGTGGATATTTTGGCAATGTCGAATTCTTTAATTTCGGTGAGGGTTGGGTTAGGTTGGGTTAAGTTTTGTGAAATAAGCGAGTTTTGTGTAAATCTTACAATCTCGAATTATTTGATTTCGGTGATGGTTAGGTTAGGTTGGGTTAGGTTTGGTGAAGTAAGCACGTTTTGTGGATATTTTGGCAATGTCGAATTCTTTAATTTCGGTGACGGTTAGGTTAGGTTGGGTTAGGTTTGGTGAAATAAGCAAGTTTTGTGTAAATCTTACAATATCGAATTATTTGATTTCGGTGAAGGTTAGGTTAGGTTGGGTTAGGTTTGGTGAAATAAGCAATTTTTGTGTAAATCTGACAATATCGAATTATTTGATTTCGGTGAAGGTTAGGTTAGGTTGGGTTAGGTTTGGAGAAGTAAGCACGATTTGTGGATATTTTGGCAATGTCGAATTCTTTAATTTCGATGAGGGTTGGGTTAGGTTGGGTTAAGTTTTGTGAAATAAGCGAGTTTTGTGTAAATCTTACAATCTCGAATTATTTGATTTCGGTGATGGTAAAGTTAGGTTGGGTTAGGTTTGGTGAAGTAAGCACGTTTTGTGGATATTTTGGCAATGTCGAATTCTTTAATTTCGGTGAGGGTTAGGTTAGGTTGGGTTAGGTTTGGTGAAATAAGCAAGTTTTGTGTAAATCTTACAATCTCGAATTATTTGATTTCGGTGTTGGTTAGGTTAGGTTGGGTTAGGATTGGAGAAGTAAGCACGTTTTGTGTATATTTTTGCAATGTCGAATTCTTTGATTTCGGTGATAGTTAGGTTAGGTTGGGCTAGGTTTGGTGAAATAAGCAAGTTTTGTGTAAATCTTACAATATCGAATTATTTGATTTCGGTGAAGGTTAGGTTAGGTTGGGTTAGGTTTGGAGAAGTAAGCACGATTTGTGGATATTTTGGCAATGTCGAATTCTTTAATTTCGGTGAGGGTTGGGTTAGGTTGGGTTAAGTTTTGTGAAATAAGCGAGTTTTGTGTAAATCTTACAATCTCGAATTATTTGATTTCGGTGATGGTTAGGTTAGGTTGGGTTAGGTTTGGTGAAGTAAGCACGTTTTGTGGATATTTTGGCAATGTCGAATTCTTTAATTTCGGTGACGGTTAGGTTAGGTTGGGTTAGGTTTGGTGAAATAAGCAAGTTTTGTGTAAATCTTACAATCTCGAATTATTTGATTTCGGTGATGGTTAGGTTAGGTTGGGTTAGGTTTGGTGAAGTAAGCACGTTTTGTGGATATTTTGGCAATGTCGAATTCTTTAATTTCGGTGAGGGTTGGGTTAGGTTGGGTTAAGTTTTGTGAAATAAGCGAGTTTTGTGTAAATCTTACAATCTCGAATTATTTGATTCCGGTGATGGTTAGGTTAGGTTGGGTTAGGTTTGGTGAAGTAAGCACGTTTTGTGGATATTTTGGCAATTTCGAATTCTTTAATTTCGGTGACGGTTAGGTTAGGTTGGGTTAGGTTTGGTGAAATAAGCAAGTTTTGTGTAAATCTTACAATCTCGAATTATTTGATTTCGGTGATGGTTAGGTTAGGTTGGGTTAGGTTTGGTGAAGTAAGCACGTTTTGTGGATATTTTGGCAATGTCGAATTCTTTAATTTCGGTGAGGGTTGGGTTAGGTTGGGTTAAGTTTTGTGAAATAAGCGAGTTTTGTGTAAATCTTACAATCTCGAATTATTTGATTTCGGTGATGGTTAGGTTAGGTTGGGTTAGGTTTGGTGAAGTAAGCACGTTTTGTGGATATTTTGGCAATTTCGAATTCTTTAATTTCGGTGACGGTTAGGTTAGGTTGGGTTAGGTTTGGTGAAATAAGCAAGTTTTGTGTAAATCTTACAATCTCGAATTATTTGATTTCGGTGATGGTTAGGTTAGGTTGGGTTAGGTTTGGTGAAGTAAGCACGTTTTGTGGATATTTTGGCAATTTCGAATTCTTTAATTTCGGTGACGGTTAGGTTAGGTTGGGTTAGGTTTGGTGAAATAAGCAAGTTTTGTGTAAATCTTACAATATCGAATTATTTGATTTCGGTGTTGGTTAGGTTAGGTTGGGTTAGAATTGGAGAAGTAAGCACGTTTTGTGTATATTTTTGCAATGTCGAATTCTTTGATTTCGGTGATAGTTAGGTTAGGTTTAATGAAGTAAGCACGTTTTGTGGATATTTTGGCAATGTCGAATTCTTTAATTTCGGTGATGGTTAGGTTAGGTTGGGTTAGGTTTGGTGAAATAAGCAAGCTTTGTGTAAATCTTACAATCTCGAATTATTTGATTTCGGTGATGGTTAGTTTAGGTTATGTTAGGTTCGGTGAAGTAAGCACGTTTTGTGGATATTTTGGCAATGTCGAATTCTTTAATTTCGGTGAGGGTTAGGTTAGGTTGGGTTAGGTTTGGTGAAATAAGCAAGTTTTGTGTAAATCTTACAATCTCGAATTATTTGATTTCGGTGTTGGTTATTTTAGGTTGGGTTAAGTTTGGTGATATAAGCGAGTTTTGTGTTAATCTTATAATCTCGAATTATTTGATTTCGGTGATGGTTAGGTTAGGTTGGGTTAGGTTTGGTGAAGTTAGCTCGATTTGTGGATATTTTGGCAATGTCCAATTCTTTAATTTCGGTGACGGTTAGGTAAGGTTGGTTTAGGTTTGGTGAAATCAGCAAGTTTTGTGTAAATCTTACAATCTCGAATTATTTGATTTCGGTGAAATTTAGGTTAGGTTGGGTTAGGTTTGGAGAAGTAAGCACGATTTGTGGATATTTTGGCAATGTCGAATTCTTTAATTTCGATGAGGGTTGGGTTAGGTTGGGTTAAGTTTTGTGAAATAAGCGAGTTTTGTGTAAATCTTACAATCTCGAATTATTTGATTTCGGTGATGGTAAGGTTAGGTTGGGTTAGGTTTGGTGAAGTAAGCACGTTTTGTGGATATTTTGGCAATGTCGAATTCTTTAATTTCGGTGAGGGTTAGGTTAGGTTGGGTTAGGTTTGGTGAAATAAGCAAGTGTTGTGTAAATCTTACAATCTCGAATTATTTGATTTCGGTGTTGGTTAGGTTAGGTTAGGTTAGGATTGGAGAAGTAAGCACGTTTTGTGTATATTTTTGCAATGTCGAATTCTTTGATTTCGGTGATAGTTAGGTTAGGTTGGGTTAGGTTTGGTGAAATAAGCAAGTTTTGTGTAAATCTTACAATATCGAATTATTTGATTTCGGTGAAGGTTAGGTAAGGTTGGGTTAGGTTTGGAGAAGTAAGCACGATTTGTGGAAATTTTGGCAATGTCGAATTCTTTAATTTCGGTGACGGTGAGGTTAGGTTGGGTTAGGTTTGGTGAAATAAGCAAGTTTTGTGTAAATCTTACAATCTCGAATTATTTGATTTCGGTGATGGTAAGGTTAGGTTGGGTTAGGTTTGGTGAAGTAAGCACGTTTTGTGGATATTTTGGCAATGTCGAATTCTTTAATTTCGGTGAGGGTTGGGTAAGGTTGGGTTAAGTTTTGTGAAATAAGCGAGTTTTGTGTAAATCTTACAATCTCGAATTATTTGATTTCGGTGATGGTTAGGTTAGGTTGGGTTAGGTTTGGAAAAGTAAGCACAATTTGTGGATATTTTGGCAATGTCGAATTCTTTAATTTCGATGAGGGTTGGGTTAGGTTGGGTTAAGTTTTGTGAAATAAGCGAGTTTTGTGTAAATCTTACAATCTCGAATTATTTGATTTCGGTGATGGTAAGGTTAGGTTGGGTTAGGTTTGGTGAAGTAAGCACGTTTTGTGGATATTTTGGCAATGTCGAATTCTTTAATTTCGGTGAGGGTTAGGTTAGGTTGGGTTAGGTTTGGTAAAATAAGCAAGTTTTGTGTAAATCTTACAATCTCGAATTATTTGATTTCGGTGTTGGTTAGGTTAGGTTGGGTTAGGATTGGAGAAGTAAGCACGTTTTGTGTATATTTTTGCAATGTCGAATTCTTTGATTTCGGTGATAGTTAGGTTAGGTTGGGTTAGGTTTGGTGAAATAAGCAAGTTTTGTGTAAATCTTACAATATCGAATTATTTGATTTCGGTGAAGGTTAGGTAAGGTTGGGTTAGGTTTGGAGAAGTAAGCACGATTTGTGGATATTTTGGCAATGTCGAATTCTTTTATTTCGGTGAAAGTTGGGTTAGGTTGGGTTAAGTTTTGTGAAATAAGCGAGTTTTGTGTAAATCTTACAATATCGAATTATTTGATTTCGGTGATGGTTAGGTTAGGTTGGGTTAGGACTGGAGAAGTAAGCACGTTTTGTGTATATTTTTGCAATGTCGAGGTCTTTGATTTCGGTGACAGTTAGGTTAGGTTTAGTGAAGTAAGCACGTTTTGTGGATATTTTGGCAATGTCGAATTCTTTAATTTCGGTGATGGTTAGGTTAGGTTGGGTTAGGTTTGGTGAAATAAGCAAGTTTTGTGTAAATCTTACAATCTCGAATTATTTGATTTCGGTGATGGTAAGGTTAGGTTAGGTTAGGTTTGGTGAAGTAAGCACGTTTTGTGGATATTTTGGCAATGTCGAATTCTTTAATTTCGGTGAGGGTTAGGTTAGGTTGGGTTAGGTTTGGTGAAATAAGCAAGTTTTGTGTAAATCTTACAATATCGAATTATTTGATTTCGGTGAAGGTTAGGTAAGGTTGGGTTAGGTTTGGAGAAGTAAGCACGATTTGTGGAAATTTTGGCAATGTCGAATTCTTTAATTTCGGTGACGGTGAGGTTAGGTTGGGTTAGGTTTGGTGAAATAAGCAAGTTTTGTGTAAATCTTACAATCTCGAATTATTTGATTTCGGTGATGGTAAGGTTAGGTTGGGTTAGGTTTGGTGAAGTAAGCACGTTTTGTGGATATTTTGGCAATGTCGAATTCTTTAATTTCGGTGAGGGTTGGGTAAGGTTGGGTTAAGTTTTGTGAAATAAGCGAGTTTTGTGTAAATCTTACAATCTCGAATTATTTGATTTCGGTGATGGTTAGGTTAGGTTGGGTTAGGTTTGGAGAAGTAAGCACAATTTGTGGATATTTTGGCAATGTCGAATTCTTTAATTTCGATGAGGGTTGGGTTAGGTTGGGTTAAGTTTTGTGAAATAAGCGAGTTTTGTGTAAATCTTACAATCTCGAATTATTTGATTTCGGTGATGGTAAGGTTAGGTTGGGTTAGGTTTGGTGAAGTAAGCACGTTTTGTGGATATTTTGGCAATGTCGAATTCTTTAATTTCGGTGAGGGTTAGGTTAGGTTGGGTTAGGTTTGGTAAAATAAGCAAGTTTTGTGTAAATCTTACAATCTCGAATTATTTGATTTCGGTGTTGGTTAGGTTAGGTTGGGTTAGGATTGGAGAAGTAAGCACGTTTTGTGTATATTTTTGCAATGTCGAATTCTTTGATTTCGGTGATAGTTAGGTTAGGTTGGGTTAGGTTTGGTGAAATAAGCAAGTTTTGTGTAAATCTTACAATATCGAATTATTTGATTTCGGTGAAGGTTAGGTAAGGTTGGGTTAGGTTTGGAGAAGTAAGCACGATTTGTGGATATTTTGGCAATGTCGAATTCTTTTATTTCGGTGAAAGTTGGGTTAGGTTGGGTTAAGTTTTGTGAAATAAGCGAGTTTTGTGTAAATCTTACAATATCGAATTATTTGATTTCGGTGATGGTTAGGTTAGGTTGGGTTAGGACTGGAGAAGTAAGCACGTTTTGTGTATATTTTTGCAATGTCGAGGTCTTTGATTTCGGTGACAGTTAGGTTAGGTTTAGTGAAGTAAGCACGTTTTGTGGATATTTTGGCAATGTCGAATTCTTTAATTTCGGTGATGGTTAGGTTAGGTTGGGTTAGGTTTGGTGAAATAAGCAAGTTTTGTGTAAATCTTACAATCTCGAATTATTTGATTTCGGTGATGGTTAGGTTAGGTTAGGTTAGGTTTGGTGAAGTAAGCACGTTTTGTGGATATTTTGACAATGTCGAATTCTTTAATTTCGGTGAGGGTTAGGTTAGGTTGGGTTAGGTTTGGTGAAATAAGCAAGTTTTGTGTAAATCTTACAATCTCGAATTATTTGATTTCGGTGTTGGTTAGGTTAGGTTGGGTTAGGATTGGAGCAGTAAGCACGTTTTGTGTATATTTTTGCAATGTCGAATTCTTTGATTTCGGTGATAGTTAGGTTAGGTTTAGTAAAGTAAGCACGTTTTGTGGATATTTTGGCAATGTCGAATTCTTTAATTTCGGTGATGGTTAGGTTAGGTTGGGTTAAGTTTGGTGATATATGCGAGTTTTGTGTAAATCTTACAATCTCGAATTATTTGATTTCAGTGAAGGTTAGGTTAGGTTGGGTTAGGTTTGGAGAAGTAAGCACGATTTGTGGATATTTTAGCAATGTCGAATTCTTTAATTTCGATGCGGGTTGGGTTAAGTTTTGTGAAATAAGCGAGTTTTGTGTAAATCTTACAATCTCGAATTATTTGATTTAGGTGATGGTTAGGTAAGGTTGGGTTAGGTTTGGTGAAGTAAGCACGTTTTGTGGATATTTTGGCAATGTCGAATTCTTTAATTTCGGTGACGGTTAGGTTAGGTTGGGTTAGGTTTGGTGAAATAAGCAAGTTTTGTGTAAATCTTACAATCTCGAATTATTTGATTTCGGTGATGGTTAGGTTAGGTTGGGTTAGGTTTGGTGTAGTAAGCACGTTTTGTGGATATTTTGGCAATGTCGAATTCTTTAATTTCGGTGAGGGTTGGGTAAGGTTGGGTTAAGTTTTGTGAAATAAGCGAGTTTTGTGTAAATCTTACAATCTCGAATTATTTGATTTCGGTGATGGTTAGGTTAGGTTGGGTTAGGTTTGGTGAAGTAAGCACGTTTTGTGGATATTTTGGCAATGTCGAATTCTTTAATTTCGGTGACGGTTAGGTTAGGTTGGGTTAGGTTTGGTGAAATAAGCAAGTTTTGTGTAAATCTTACAATATCGAATTATTTGATTTCGGTGAAGGTTAGGTTAGGTTTTGTTAGGTTTGGTGAAATAAGCAATTTTTGTGTAAATCTTACAATATCGAATTATTTGATTTCGGTGAAGGTTAGGTAAGGTTGGGTTAGGTTTGGAGAAGTAAGCACGATTTGTGGATATTTTGGCAATGTCGAATTCTTTAATTTCGATGAGGGTTGGGTTAGGTTGGGTTAAGTTTTGTGAAATAAGCGAGTTTTGTGTAAATTTTACAATCTCGAATTATTTGATTTCGGTGATGGTAAGGTTAGGTTGGATTAGGTTTTGTGAAGTAGGCACGTTTTGTGGATATTTTGGCAATGTCGAATTCTTTAATTTCGGTGAGGGTTAGGTTAGGTTGGTTTAGGTTTGGTGAAATAAGCAAGTTTTGTGTAAATCTTACAATCTTGAATTATTTGATTTCGGTGTTGGTTAGGTTAGGTTGGGTTAGGATTGGAGAAGTAAGCACGTTTTGTGTATATTTTTGCAATGTCGAATTCTTTGATTTCGGTGATAGTTAGGTGAGGTTGGGTTAGGTTTGGTGAAATTAGCAAGTTTTGTGTAAATCTTACAATATCGAATTATTTGATTTCGGTGAAGGTTAGGTAAGGTTGTGTTAGGTTTGGAGAAGTAAGCACGATTTGTGGATATTTTGGCCTTGTCGAATTCTTGAATTTCGGTGAGGGTTGGGTTAGGTTGGGTTAAGTTTTGTGAAAAAAGCGAGTTTTGTGTAAATCTTACAATCTCGAATTATTTGATTTCGGTGATGGTTAGGTTAGGTTGGGTTAGGATTGGAGAAGTAAGCACGTTTTGTGTATATTTTTGCAATGTCGAATTCTTTGATTTCGGTGATAGTTAGGTTAGGTTGGGTTAGGTTTGGTGAAATAAGCAAGTTTTGTGTAAATCTTACAATATCGAATTATTTGATTTCGGTGAAGGTTAGGTAAGGTTGGGTTAGGTTTGGAGAAGTAAGCACGATTTGTGGATATTTTGGCAATGTCGAATTCTTGAATTTCGGTGAGGGTTGGGTTAGGTTGGGTTAAGTTTTGTGAAATAAGCGAGTTTTGTGTAAATCTTACAATCTCGAATTATTTGATTTCGGTGATGGTAAGGTTAGGATGGGTTAGGTTTGGTGAAGTAAGCACGTTTTGTGGATATTTTGGCAATGTCGAATTCTTTAATTTCGGTGACGGTTAGGTTGGGTTGGGTTAGGTTTGGTGAAATAAGCAAGTTTTGTGTAAATCTTACAATCTCGAATTATTTGATTTCGGTGATGGTTAGGTTAGGTTGGGTTAGGTTTGGTGAAGTAAGCACGTTTTGTGGATATTTTGGCAATGTCGAATTCTTTAATTTCGGTGTTGGTTAGGTTAGGTTGGGTTAGGATTGGAGCAGTAAGCACGTTTTGTGTATATTTTTGCAATGTCGAATTCTTTGATTTCGGTGATAGTTAGGTTAGGTTTAGTAAAGTAAGCACGTTTTGTGGATATTTTGGCAATGTCGAATTCTTTAATTTCGGTGATGGTTAGGTTAGGTTGGGTTAAGTTTGGTGATATATGCGAGATTTGTGTAAATCTTACAATCTCGAATTATTTGATTTCAGTGAAGGTTAGGTTAGGTTGGGTTAGGTTTGGAGAAGTAAGCACGATTTGTGGATATTTTAGCAATGTCGAATTCTTTAATTTCGATGAGGGTTGGGTTAAGTTTTGTGAAATAAGCGAGTTTTGTGTAAATCTTACAATCTCGAATTATTTGATTTAGGTGATGGTTAGGTAAGGTTGGGTTAGGTTTGGTGAAGTAAGCACGTTTTGTGGATATTTTGGCAATGTCGAATTCTTTAATTTCGGTGACGGTTAGGTTAGGTTGGGTTAGGTTTGGTGAAATAAGCAAGTTTTGTGTAAATCTTACAATATCGAATTATTTGATTTCGGTGAAGGTTAGGTTAGGTTTTGTTAGGTTTGGTGAAATAAGCAATTTTTGTGTAAATCTTACAATATCGAATTATTTGATTTCGGTGAAGGTTAGGTTAGGTTGGGTTAGGTTTGGAGAAGTAAGCACGATTTGTGGATATTTTGGCAATGTCGAATTCTTTAATTTCGATGAGGGTTGGGTTAGGTTGGGTTAAGTTTTGTGAAATAAGCGAGTTTTGTGTAAATTTTACAATCTCGAATTATTTGATTTCGGTGATGGTAAGCTTAGGTTGGGTTAGGTTTTGTGAAGTAGGCACGTTTTGTGGATATTTTGGCAATGTCGAATTCTTTAATTTCGGTGAGGGTTAGGTTAGGTTGGGTTAGGTTTGGTGAAATAAGCAAGTTTTGTGTAAATCTTACAATCTCGAATTATTTGATTTCGGTGTTGGTTAGGTTAGGTTGGGTTAGGATTGGAGAAGTAAGCACGTTTTGTGTATATTTTTGCAATGTCGAATTCTTTGATTTCGGTGATAGTTAGGTTAGGTTGGGTTAGGTTTGGTGAAATAAGCAAGTTTTGTGTAAATCTTACAATCTCGAATTATTTGATTTCGGTGATGGTTAGGTTAGGTTGGGTTAGGTTTGGTGAAGTAAGCACGTTTTGTGGATATTTTGGCAATGTCGAATTCTTTAATTTCGGTGAGGGTTAGGTTAGGTTGGGTTAGGTTTGGTGAAATAAGCAAGTTTTGTGTAAATCTTACAATCTCGAATTATTTGATTTCGGTGTTGGTTAGGTTAGGTTGGGTTAGGATTGGAGCAGTAAGCACGTATTGTGTATATTTTTGCAATGTCGAATTATTTGATTTCGGTGATAGTTAGGTTAGGTTTAGTAAAGTAAGCACGTTTTGTGGATATTTTGGCAATGTCGAATTCTTTAATTTCGGTGATGGTTAGGTTAGGTTGGGTTAAGTTTGGTGATATATGCGAGTTTTGTGTAAATCTTACAATCTCGAATTATTTGATTTCAGTGAAGGTTAGGTTAGGTTGGGTTAGGTTTGGAGAAGTAAGCACGATTTGTGGATATTTTAGCAATGTCGAATTCTTTAATTTCGATGAGGGTTGGGTTAAGTTTTGTGAAATAAGCGAGTTTTGTGTAAATCTTACAATCTCGAATTATTTGATTTAGGTGATGGTTAGGTAAGGTTGGGTTAGGTTTGGAGAAGTAAGCACGATTTGTGGATATTTTGGCAATGTCGAATTCTTGAATTTCGGTGAGGGTTGGGTTAGGTTGGGTTAAGTTTTGTGAAATAAGCGAGTTTTGTGTAAATCTTACAATCTCGAATTATTTGATTTCGGTGATGGTAAGGTTAGGATGGGTTAGGTTTGGTGAAGTAAGCACGTTTTGTGGATATTTTGGCAATGTCGAATTCTTTAATTTCGGTGAGGGTTGGGTTAGGTTTGGTTAAGTTTTGTGAAATAAGCGAGTTTTGTGAAAATCTTACAATCCCGAATTATTTGATTTCGGTGATGGTTAGGTTAGGTTGGGTTAGGTTTGGTGAAGAAAGCACGTTTTGTGGATATTTTTGGAATGTCGAATTCTTTAATTTCGGTGACGGTTAGGTTAGGTTGGGTTAGGTTTGGTGAAATAAACAAGTTTTGTGTCAATCTTACAATCTCGAATTATTTTAATTTCAGTGAAGGTTAGGTTAGGTTGGGTTAGGTTTCGTGACGTAAACACGCTTGGTGTGTATTTTTGCAATGTCCAATTCTTTGATTTCGGCGATGGAAAGGTTAGTTTGGGTTAGGTTTAGTGAGGTATGAACGTTTTGTGGATATTTTGGCAATGTCGAATTCTTTGAATTTGGTGATGGTTCGGTAAGGTTGGGTTAGGTTCGGTGAGGTGAGCACGATGTGTGTATATTTTTGCAATGTCGAATTCATTGATTTCGGTGATGGTTAGGTTAGGTTGGGTTAGGATTGGAGAAGTAAGCACGTTTTGTGTATATTTTTGCAATGTCGAATTATTTGATTTCGGTGAAAGTTAGGTTAGGTTAGGTTAAGTTTGGTGATATAAGCGAGTTTTGTGTAAATCTTACAATCTCGAATTATTTGATTTCGGTGAAGGTTAGGTTAGGTTGGGTTAGGTTTGGAGAAGTAAGCACGATTTGTGGATATTTTGGCAATGTTGAATTCTTTAATTTCGGTGAGGGTTGGGTTAGGTTGGGTTAAGTTTTGTGAAATAAGCGATATTTGTGTAAATCTTACAATCTCGAATTATTTGATTTCGGTGAAGGTTAGGTTAGGTTGGGTTAGGTTTGGAGGAGAAAGCACGATTTGTGGATATTTTGGCAATGTCGAATTCTTTAATTTCGGTGAGGGTTGGGTTAGGTTGGGTTAAGTTTTGTGAAATAAGCGAGTTTTGTGTAAATCTTACAATCTCGAATTATTTGATTTCGGTGATGGTTAGGTTAGGTTGGGTTAGGTTTGGTGAAGTAAGCACGTTTTGTGGATATTTTGGCAATGTCGAATTCTTTAATTTCGGTGAGGGTTAGGTTAGGTTGGGTTAGGTTTGGTGAAATAAGCGAGTTTTGTGTAAATCTTACAATCTCGAATTATTTGATTTCGGTGATGGTTAGGTTAGGTTGGGTTAGGTTTGGTGAAGTAAGCACGTTTTGTGGATATTTTGGCAATGTCAAATTCTTTAATTTCGGTGACGGTTAGGTAAGGTTGGGTTAGGTTTGGTGAAATAAGCAAGTTTTGTGTAAATCTTACAATCTCGAATTATTTGATTTCGGTGATGGTTAGGTTAGGTTGGGTTAGGTTTGGTGAAGTAAGCACGTTATGTGGATATTTTGGCAATGTCGAATTCTTTAATTTCGGTGAGGGTTGGGTTAGGTTGGGTTAAGTTTTGTGAAATAAGCGAGTTTTGTGTAAATCTTACAATCTCGAATTTCTTGATTTCGGTGATGGTTAGGTTAGGTTGGGTAAGGTTTGGTGAAGAAAGCACGTTTTGTGAATATTTTTGGAATGTCGAATTCTTTAATTTCGGTGACGGTTAGGTTAGGTTGGGTTAGGTTTGGTGAAATAAACAAGTTTTGTGTAAATCTTACAATCTCGAATTATTTTAATTTTAGTGAAGGTAAGGTTAGGTTGGGTTAGGTTTCGTGACGTAAACACGCTTGGTGTGTATTTTTGCAATGTCCAATTCTTTGATTTCGGCGATGGAAAGGTTAGGTTGGGTTAGGTTTAGTGAGGTATGAACGTTTTGTGGATATTTTGGCAATGTCGAATTCTTTAAATTTGGTGATGGTTCGGTAAGGTTGGGTTAGGTTCGGTGAGGTGAGCACGATTTGTGTATATTTTTGCAATGTCGAATTCATTGATTTCGGTGATGGTTAGGTTAGGTTGGGTTAGGATTGGAGAAGTAAGCACGTTTTGTGTATATTTTTGCAATGTCGAATTCTTTGATTTCGGTGAAAGTTAGGTTAGGTAAGGTTAAGTTTGGTGATATAAGCGAGTTTTGTGTAAATCTTACAATCTCGAATTATTTGATTTCGGTGATGGTTAGGTTAGGTTGGGTTAGGTTTGGTGAAGTAAGCACGTTTTGTGGATATTTTGGCAATGTCAAATTCTTTAATTTCGGTGACGGTTAGGTTAGGTTGGGTTAGGTTTGGTGAAATAAGCAAGTTTTGTGTAAATCTAACAATCTCGAATTATTTGATTTCGGTGATGGTTAGGTTAGGTTGAGTTAGGTTTGGTGAAGTAAGCACGTTTTGTGGATATTTTGGCAATGTCGAATTCTTTAATTTCGGTGATGGTTAGGTTAGGTTGGGTTAAGTTTGGTGATATATGCGAGTTTTGTGTAAATCTTACAATCTCGAATTATTTGATTTCAGTGAAGGTTAGGTTAGGTTGGGTTAGGTTTGGAGAAGTAAGCACGATTTGTGGATATTTTAGCAATGTCGAATTCTTTAATTTCGATGAGGGTTGGGTTAAGTTTTGTGAAATAAGCGAGTTTTGTGTAAATCTTACAATCTCGAATTATTTGATTTAGGTGATGGTTAGGTAAGGTTGGGTTAGGTTTGGAGAAGTAAGCACGATTTGTGGATATTTTGGCAATGTCGAATTCTTGAATTTCGGTGAGGGTTGGGTTAGGTTGGGTTAAGTTTTGTGAAATAAGCGAGTTTTGTGTAAATCTTACAATCTCGAATTATTTGATTTCGGTGATGGTAAGGTTAGGATGGGTTAGGTTTGGTGAAGTAAGCACGTTTTGTGGATATTTTGGCAATGTCGAATTCTTTAATTTCGGTGAGGGTTGGGTTAGGTTTGGTTAAGTTTTGTGAAATAAGCGAGTTTTGTGAAAATCTTACAATCCCGAATTATTTGATTTCGGTGATGGTTAGGTTAGGTTGGGTTAGGTTTGGTGAAGAAAGCACGTTTTGTGGATATTTTTGGAATGTCGAATTCTTTAATTTCGGTGACGGTTAGGTTAGGTTGGGTTAGGTTTGGTGAAATAAACAAGTTTTGTGTCAATCTTACAATCTCGAATTATTTTAATTTCAGTGAAGGTTAGGTTAGGTTGGGTTAGGTTTCGTGACGTAAACACGCTTGGTGTGTATTTTTGCAATGTCCAATTCTTTGATTTCGGCGATGGAAAGGTTAGTTTGGGTTAGGTTTAGTGAGGTATGAACGTTTTGTGGATATTTTGGCAATGTCGAATTCTTTGAATTTGGTGATGGTTCGGTAAGGTTGGGTTAGGTTCGGTGAGGTGAGCACGATTTGTGTATATTTTTGCAATGTCGAATTCATTGATTTCGGTGATGGTTAGGTTAGGTTGGGTTAGGATTGGAGAAGTAAGCACGTTTTGTGTATATTTTTGCAATGTCGAATTCTTTGATTTCGGTGAAAGTTAGGTTAGGTTAGGTTAAGTTTGGTGATATAAGCGAGTTTTGTGTAAATCTTACAATCTCGAATTATTTGATTTCGGTGAAGGTTAGGTTAGGTTGGGTTAGGTTTGGAGAAGTAAGCACGATTTGTGGATATTTTGGCAATGTTGAATTCTTTAATTTCGGTGAGGGTTGGGTTAGGTTGGGTTAAGTTTTGTGAAATAAGCGATATTTGTGTAAATCTTACAATCTCGAATTATTTGATTTCGGTGAAGGTTAGGTTAGGTTGGGTTAGGTTTGGAGGAGAAAGCACGATTTGTGGATATTTTGGCAATGTCGAATTCTTTAATTTCGGTGAGGGTTGGGTTAGGTTGGGTTAAGTTTTGTGAAATAAGCGAGTTTTGTGTAAATCTTACAATCTCGAATTATTTGATTTCGGTGATGGTTAGGTTAGGTTGGGTTAGGTTTGGTGAAGTAAGCACGTTTTGTGGATATTTTGGCAATGTCGAATTCTTTAATTTCGGTGAGGGTTAGGTTAGGTTGGGTTAGGTTTGGTGAAATAAGCGAGTTTTGTGTAAATCTTACAATCTCGAATTATTTGATTTCGGTGATGGTTAGGTTAGGTTGGGTTAGGTTTGGTGAAGTAAGCACGTTTTGTGGATATTTTGGCAATGTCAAATTCTTTAATTTCGGTGACGGTTAGGTAAGGTTGGGTTAGGTTTGGTGAAATAAGCAAGTTTTGTGTAAATCTTACAATCTCGAATTATTTGATTTCGGTGAAATTTAGGTTAGGTTGGGTTAGGTTTGGAGAAGTAGGCACGATTTGTGGATATTTTGGCAATGTCGAATTCTTTAATTTCGATGAGGGTTGGGTTAGGTTGGGTTAAGTTTTGTGAAATAAGCGAGTTTTGTGTAAATCTTACAATCTCGAATTATTTGATTTCGGTGATGGTAAGGTTAGGTTGGGTTAGGTTTGGTGAAGTAAGCACGTTTTGTGGATATTTTGGCAATGTCGAATTCTTTAATTTCGGTGAGGGTTAGGTTAGGTTGGGTTAGGTTTGGTGAAATAAGCAAGTGTTGTGTAAATCTTACAATCTCGAATTATTTGATTTCGGTGTTGGTTAGGTTAGGTTAGGTTAGGATTGGAGAAGTAAGCACGTTTTGTGTATATTTTTGCAATGTCGAATTCTTTGATTTCGGTGATAGTTAGGTTAGGTTGGGTTAGGTTTGGTGAAATAAGCAAGTTTTGTGTAAATCTTACAATATCGAATTATTTGATTTCGGTGAAGGTTAGGTAAGGTTGGGTAAGGTTTGGAGAAGTAAGCACGATTTGTGGAAATTTTGGCAATGTCGAATTCTTTAATTTCGGTGACGGTGAGGTTAGGTTGGGTTAGGTTTGGTGAAATAAGCAAGTTTTGTGTAAATCTTACAATCTCGAATTATTTGATTTCGGTGATGGTAAGGTTAGGTTGGGTTAGGTTTGGTGAAGTAAGCACGTTTTGTGGATATTTTGGCAATGTCGAATTCTTTAATTTCGGTGAGGGTTGGGTAAGGTTGGGTTAAGTTTTGTGAAATAAGCGAGTTTTGTGTAAATCTTACAATCTCGAATTATTTGATTTCGGTGATGGTAAGGTTAGGTTGGGTTAGGTTTGGAGAAGTAAGCACAATTTGTGGATATTTTGGCAATGTCGAATTCTTTAATTTCGATGAGGGTTGGGTTAGGTTGGGTTAAGTTTTGTGAAATAAGCGAGTTTTGTGTAAATCTTACAATCTCGAATTATTTGATTTCGGTGATGGTAAGGTTAGGTTGGGTTAGGTTTGGTGAAGTAAGCACGTTTTGTGGATATTTTGGCAATGTCGAATTCTTTAATTTCGGTGAGGGTTAGGTTAGGTTGGGTTAGGTTTGGTAAAATAAGCAAGTTTTGTGTAAATCTTACAATCTCGAATTATTTGATTTCGGTGTTGGTTAGGTTAGGTTGGGTTAGGATTGGAGAAGTAAGCACGTTTTGTGTATATTTTTGCAATGTCGAATTCTTTGATTTCGGTGATAGTTAGGTTAGGTTGGGTTAGGTTTGGTGAAATAAGCAAGTTTTGTGTAAATCTTACAATATCGAATTATTTGATTTCGGTGAAGGTTAGGTAAGGTTGGGTTAGGTTTGGAGAAGTAAGCACGATTTGTGGATATTTTGGCAATGTCGAATTCTTTTATTTCGGTGAAAGTTGGGTTAGGTTGGGTTAAGTTTTGTGAAATAAGCGAGTTTTGTGTAAATCTTACAATATCGAATTATTTGATTTCGGTGATGGTTAGGTTAGGTTGGGTTAGGACTGGAGAAGTAAGCACGTTTTGTGTATATTTTTGCAATGTCGAGGTCTTTGATTTCGGTGATAGTTAGGTTAGGTTTAGTGAAGTAAGCACGTTTTGTGGATATTTTGGCAATGTCGAATTCTTTAATTTCGGTGATGGTTAGGTTAGGTTGGGTTAGGTTTGGTGAAATAAGCAAGTTTTGTGTAAATCTTACAATCTCGAATTATTTGATTTCGGTGATGGTTAGGTTAGGTTAGGTTAGGTTTGGTGAAGTAAGCACGTTTTGTGGATATTTTGGCAATGTCGAATTCTTTAATTTCGGTGAGGGTTAGGTTAGGTTGGGTTAGGTTTGGTGAAATAAGCAAGTTTTGTGTAAATCTTACAATCTCGAATTATTTGATTTCGGTGTTGGTTAGGTTAGGTTGGGTTAGGATTGGAGCAGTAAGCACGTTTTGTGTATATTTTTGCAATGTCGAATTCTTTGATTTCGGTGATAGTTAGGTTAGGTTTAGTAAAGTAAGCACGTTTTGTGGATATTTTGGCAATGTCGAATTCTTTAATTTCGGTGATGGTTAGGTTAGGTTGGGTTAAGTTTGGTGATATATGCGAGTTTTGTGTAAATCTTACAATCTCGAATTATTTGATTTCAGTGAAGGTTAGGTTAGGTTGGGTTAGGTTTGGAGAAGTAAGCACGATTTGTGGATATTTTAGCAATGTCGAATTCTTTAATTTCGATGCGGGTTGGGTTAAGTTTTGTGAAATAAGCGAGTTTTGTGTAAATCTTACAATCTCGAATTATTTGATTTAGGTGATGGTTAGGTAAGGTTGGGTTAGGTTTGGTGAAGTAAGCACGTTTTGTGGATATTTTGGCAATGTCGAATTCTTTAATTTCGGTGACGGTTAGGTTAGGTTGGGTTAGGTTTGGTGAAATAAGCAAGTTTTGTGTAAATCTTACAATCTCGAATTATTTGATTTCGGTGATGGTTAGGTTAGGTTGGGTTAGGTTTGGTGTAGTAAGCACGTTTTGTGGATATTTTGGCAATGTCGAATTCTTTAATTTCGGTGAGGGTTGGGTAAGGTTGGGTTAAGTTTTGTGAAATAAGCGAGTTTTGTGTAAATCTTACAATCTCGAATTATTTGATTTCGGTGATGGTTAGGTTAGGTTGGGTTAGGTTTGGTGAAGTAAGCACGTTTTGTGGATATTTTGGCAATGTCGAATTCTTTAATTTCGGTGACGGTTAGGTTAGGTTGGGTTAGGTTTGGTGAAATAAGCAAGTTTTGTGTAAATCTTACAATATCGAATTATTTGATTTCGGTGAAGGTTAGGTTAGGTTTTGTTAGGTTTGGTGAAATAAGCAATTTTTGTGTAAATCTTACAATATCGAATTATTTGATTTCGGTGAAGGTTAGGTTAGGTTGGGTTAGGTTTGGAGAAGTAAGCACGATTTGTGGATATTTTGGCAATGTCGAATTCTTTAATTTCGATGAGGGTTGGGTTAGGTTGGGTTAAGTTTTGTGAAATAAGCGAGTTTTGTGTAAATTTTACAATCTCGAATTATTTGATTTCGGTGATGGTAAGGTTAGGTTGGATTAGGTTTTGTGAAGTAGGCACGTTTTGTGGATATTTTGGCAATGTCGAATTCTTTAATTTCGGTGAGGGTTAGGTTAGGTTGGGTTAGGTTTGGTGAAATAAGCAAGTTTTGTGTAAATCTTACAATCTTGAATTATTTGATTTCGGTGTTGGTTAGGTTAGGTTGGGTTAGGATTGGAGAAGTAAGCACGTTTTGTGTATATTTTTGCAATGTCGAATTCTTTGATTTCAGTGATAGTTAGGTGAGGTTGGGTTAGGTTTGGTGAAATAAGCAAGTTTTGTGTAAATCTTACAATATCGAATTATTTGATTTCGGTGAAGGTTAGGTAAGGTTGTGTTAGGTTTGGAGAAGTAAGCACGATTTGTGGATTTTTTGGCCTTGTCGAATTCTTGAATTTCGGTGAGGGTTGGGTTAGGTTGGGTTAAGTTTTGTGAAAAAAGCGAGTTTTGTGTAAATCTTACAATCTCGAATTATTTGATTTCGGTGATGGTTAGGTTAGGTTGGGTTAGGATTGGAGAAGTAAGCACGTTTTGTGTATATTTTTGCAATGTCGAATTCTTTGATTTCGGTGATAGTTAGGTTAGGTTGGGTTAGGTTTGGTGAAATAAGCAAGTTTTGTGTAAATCTTACAATATCGAATTATTTGATTTCGGTGAAGGTTAGGTAAGGTTGGGTTAGGTTTGGAGAAGTAAGCACGATTTGTGGATATTTTGGCAATGTCGAATTCTTGAATTTCGGTGAGGGTTGGGTTAGGTTGGGTTAAGTTTTGTGAAATAAGCGAGTTTTGTGTAAATCTTACAATCTCGAATTATTTGATTTCGGTGATGGTAAGGTTAGGATGGGTTAGGTTTGGTGAAGTAAGCACGTTTTGTGGATATTTTGGCAATGTCGAATTCTTTAATTTCGGTGACGGTTAGGTTGGGTTGGGTTAGGTTTGGTGAAATAAGCAAGTTTTGTGTAAATCTTACAATCTCGAATTATTTGATTTCGGTGATGGTTAGGTTAGGTTGGGTTAGGTTTGGTGAAGTAAGCACGTTTTGTGGATATTTTGGCAATGTCGAATTCTTTAATTTCGGTGAGGGTTAGGTTAGGTTGGGTTAGGTTTGGTGAAATAAGCAAGTTTTGTGTAAATCTTACAATCTCGAATTATTTGATTTCGGTGTTGGTTAGGTTAGGTTGGGTTAGGATTGGAGCAGTAAGCACGTTTTGTGTATATTTTTGCAATGTCGAATTCTTTGATTTCGGTGATAGTTAGGTTAGGTTTAGTAAAGTAAGCACGTTTTGTGGATATTTTGGCAATGTCGAATTCTTTAATTTCGGTGATGGTTAGGTTAGGTTGGGTTAAGTTTGGTGATATATGCGAGTTTTGTGTAAATCTTACAATCTCGAATTATTTGATTTCAGTAAAGGTTAGGTTAGGTTGGGTTAGGTTTGGAGAAGTAAGCACGATTTGTGGATATTTTAGCAATGTCGAATTCTTTAATTTCGTTGAGGGTTGGGTTAAGTTTTGTGAAATAAGCGAGTTTTGTGTAAATCTTACAATCTCGAATTATTTGATTTAGGTGATGGTTAGGTAAGGTTGGGTTAGGTTTGGTGAAGTAAGCACGTTTTGTGGATATTTTGGCAATGTCGAATTCTTTAATTTCGGTGACGGTTAGGTTAGGTTGGGTTAGGTTTGGTGAAATAAGCAAGTTTTGTGTAAATCTTACAATATCGAATTATTTGATTTCGGTGAAGGTAAGGTTAGGTTTTGTTAGGTTTGGTGAAATAAGCAATTTTTGTGTAAATCTTACAATATCGAATTATTTGATTTCGGTGAAGGTTAGGTTAGGTTGGGTTAGGTTTGGAGAAGTAAGCACGATTTGTGGATATTTTGGCAATGTCGAATTCTTTAATTTCGATGAGGGTTGGGTTAGGTTGGGTTAAGTTTTGTGAAATAAGCGAGTTTTGTGTAAATTTTACAATCTCGAATTATTTGATTTCGGTGATGGTAAGGTTAGGTTGGGTTAGGTTTTGTGAAGTAGGCACGTTTTGTGGATATTTTGGCAATGTCGAATTCTTTAATTTCGGTGAGGGTTAGGTTAGGTTGGGTTAGGTTTGGTGAAATAAGCAAGTTTTGTGTAAATCTTACAATCTCGAATTATTTGATTTCGGTGTTGGTTAGGTTAGGTTGGGTTAGGATTGGAGAAGTAAGCACGTTTTGTGTATATTTTTGCAATGTCGAATTCTTTGATTTCGGTGATAGTTAGGTTAGGTTGGGTTAGGTTTGGTGAAATAAGCAAGTTTTGTGTAAATCTTACAATCTCGAATTATTTGATTTCGGTGATGGTTAGGTTAGGTTGGGTTAGGTTTGGTGAAGTAAGCACGTTTTGTGGATATTTTGGCAATGTCGAATTCTTTAATTTCGGTGAGGGTTAGGTTAGGTTGGGTTAGGTTTGGTGAAATAAGCAAGTTTTGTGTAAATCTTACAATCTCGAATTATTTGATTTCGGTGTTGGTTAGGTTAGGTTGGGTTAGGATTGGAGCAGTAAGCACGTATTGTGTATATTTTTGCAATGTCGAATTATTTGATTTCGGTGATAGTTAGGTTAGGTTTAGTAAAGTAAGCACGTTTTGTGGATATTTTGGCAATGTCGAATTCTTTAATTTCGGTGATGGTTAGGTTAGGTTGGGTTAAGTTTGGTGATATATGCGAGTTTTGTGTAAATCTTACAATCTCGAATTATTTGATTTCAGTGAAGGTTAGGTTAGGTTGGGTTAGGTTTGGAGAAGTAAGCACAATTTGTGGATATTTTAGCAATGTCGAATTCTTTAATTTCGATGAGGGTTGGGTTAAGTTTTGTGAAATAAGCGAGTTTTGTGTAAATCTTACAATCTCGAATTATTTGATTTAGGTGATGGTTAGGTAAGGTTGGGTTAGGTTTGGAGAAGTAAGCACGATTTGTGGATATTTTGGCAATGTCGAATTTTTGAATTTCGGTGAGGGTTGGGTTAGGTTGGGTTAAGTTTTGTGAAATAAGCGAGTTTTGTGTAAATCTTACAATCTCGAATTATTTGATTTCGGTGATGGTAAGGTTAGGATGGGTTAGGTTTGGTGAAGTAAGCACGTTTTGTGGATATTTTGGCAATGTCGAATTCTTTAATTTCGGTGAGGGTTGGGTTAGGTTTGGTTAAGTTTTGTGAAATAAGCGAGTTTTGTGAAAATCTTACAATCCCGAATTATTTGATTTCGGTGATGGTTAGGCTAGGTTGGGTTAGGTTTGGTGAAGAAAGCACGTTTTGTGGATATTTTTGGAATGTCGAATTCTTTAATTTCGGTGACGGTTAGGTTAGGTTGGGTTAGGTTTGGTGAAATAAACAAGTTTTGTGTCAATCTTACAATCTCGAATTATTTTAATTTCAGTGAAGGTTAGGTTAGGTTGGGTTAGGTTTCGTGACGTAAACACGCTTGGTGTGTATTTTTGCAATGTCCAATTCTTTGATTTCGGCGATGGAAAGGTTAGTTTGGGTTAGGTTTAGTGAGGTATGAACGTTTTGTGGATATTTTGGCAATGTCGAATTCTTTGAATTTGGTGATGGTTCGGTAAGGTTGGGTTAGGTTCGGTGAGGTGAGCACGATTTGTGTATATTTTTGCAATGTCGAATTCATTGATTTCGGTGATGGTTAGGTTAGGTTGGGTTAGGATTGGAGAAGTAAGCACGTTTTGTGTATATTTTTGCAATGTCGAATTCTTTGATTTCGGTGAAAGTTAGGTTAGGTTAGGTTAAGTTTGGTGATATAAGCGAGTTTTGTGTAAATCTTACAATCTCAAATTATTTGATTTCGGTGAAGGTTAGGTTAGGTTGGGTTAGGTTTGGAGAAGTAAGCACGATTTGTGGATATTTTGGCAATGTTGAATTCTTTAATTTCGGTGAGGGTTGGGTTAGGTTGGGTTAAGTTTTGTGAAATAAGCGATATTTGTGTAAATCTTACAATCTCGAATTATTTGATTTCGGTGAAGGTTAGGTTAGGTTGGGTTAGGTTTGGAGGAGAAAGCACGATTTGTGGATATTTTGGCAATGTCGAATTCTTTAATTTCGGTGAGGGTTGGGTTAGGTTGGGTTAAGTTTTGTGAAATAAGCGAGTTTTGTGTAAATCTTACAATCTCGAATTATTTGATTTCGGTGATGGTTAGGTTAGGTTGGGTTAGGTTTGGTGAAGTAAGCACGTTTTGTGGATATTTTGGCAATGTCGAATTCTTTAATTTCAGTGAGGGTTAGGTTAGGTTGGGTTAGGTTTGGTGAAATAAGCGAGTTTTGTGTAAATCTTACAATCTCGAATTATTTGATTTCGGTGATGGTTAGGTTAGGTTGGGTTAGGTTTGGTGAAGTAAGCACGTTTTGTGGATATTTTGGCAATGTCAAATTCTTTAATTTCGGTGACGGTTAGGTAAGGTTGGGTTAGGTTTGGTGAAATAAGCAAGTTTTGTGTAAATCTTACAATCTCGAATTATTTGATTTCGGTGATGGTTAGGTTAGGTTGGGTTAGGTTTGGTGAAGTAAGCACGTTATGTGGATATTTTGGCAATGTCGAATTCTTTAATTTCGGTGAGGGTTGGGTTAGGTTGGGTTAAGTTTTGTGAAATAAGCGAGTTTTGTGTAAATCTTACAATCTCGAATTTCTTGATTTCGGTGATGGTTAAGTTAGGTTGGGTAAGGTTTGGTGAAGAAAGCACGTTTTGTGGATATTTTTGGAATGTCGAATTCTTTAATTTCGGTGACGGTTAGGTTAGGTTGGGTTAGGTTTGGTGAAATAAACAAGTTTTGTGTAAATCTTACAATCTCGAATTATTTTAATTTTAGTGAAGGTAAGGTTAGGTTGGGTTAGGTTTCGTGACGTAAACACGCTTGGTGTGTATTTTTGCAATGTCCAATTCTTTGATTTCGGCGATGGAAAGGTTAGGTTGGGTTAGGTTTAGTGAGGTATGAACGTTTTGTGGATATTTTGGCAATGTCGAATTCTTTAAATTTGGTGATGGTTCGGTAAGGTTGGGTTAGGTTCGGTGAGGTGAGCACGATTTGTGTATATTTTTGCAATGTCGAATTCATTGATTTCGGTGATGGTTAGGTTAGGTTGGGTTAGGATTGGAGAAGTAAGCACGTTTTGTGTATATTTTTGCAATGTCGAATTCTTTGATTTCGGTGAAAGTTAGGTTAGGTAAGGTTAAGTTTGGTGATATAAGCGAGTTTTGTGTAAATCTTACAATCTCGAATTATTTGATTTCGGTGATGGTTAGGTTAGGTTGGGTTAGGTTTGGTGAAGTAAGCACGTTTTGTGGATATTTTGGCAATGTCAAATTCTTTAATTTCGGTGACGGTTAGGTTAGGTTGGGTTAGGTTTGGTGAAATAAGCAAGTTTTGTGTAAATCTAACAATCTCGAATTATTTGATTTCGGTGATGGTTAGGTTAGGTTGAGTTAGGTTTGGTGAAGTAAGCACGTTTTGTGGATATTTTGGCAATGTCGAATTCTTTAATTTCGGTGATGGTTAGGTTAGGTTGGGTTAAGTTTGGTGATATATGCGAGTTTTGTGTAAATCTTACAATCTCGAATTATTTGATTTCAGTGAAGGTTAGGTTAGGTTGGGTTAGGTTTGGAGAAGTAAGCACGATTTGTGGATATTTTAGCAATGTCGAATTCTTTAATTTCGATGAGGGTTGGGTTAAGTTTTGTGAAATAAGCGAGTTTTGTGTAAATCTTACAATCTCGAATTATTTGATTTAGGTGATGGTTAGGTAAGGTTGGGTTAGGTTTGGAGAAGTAAGCACGATTTGTGGATATTTTGGCAATGTCGAATTCTTGAATTTCGGTGAGGGTTGGGTTAGGTTGGGTTAAGTTTTGTGAAATAAGCGAGTTTTGTGTAAATCTTACAATCTCGAATTATTTGATTTCGGTGATGGTAACGTTAGGATGGGTTAGGTTTGGTGAAGTAAGCACGTTTTGTGGATATTTTGGCAATGTCGAATTCTTTAATTTCGGTGAGGGTTGGGTTAGGTTTGGTTAAGTTTTGTGAAATAAGCGAGTTTTGTGAAAATCTTACAATCCCGAATTATTTGATTTCGGTGATGGTTAGGTTAGGTTGGGTTAGGTTTGGTGAAGAAAGCACGTTCTGTGGATATTTTTGGAATGTCGAATTCTTTAATTTCGGTGACGGTTAGGTTAGGTTGGGTTAGGTTTGGTGAAATAAACAAGTTTTGTGTCAATCTTACAATCTCGAATTATTTTAATTTCAGTGAAGGTTAGGTTAGGTTGGGTTAGGTTTCGTGACGTAAACACGCTTGGTGTGTATTTTTGCAATGTCCAATTCTTTGATTTCGGCGATGGAAAGGTTAGTTTGGGTTAGGTTTAGTGAGGTATGAACGTTTTGTGGATATTTTGGCAATGTCGAATTCTTTGAATTTGGTGATGGTTCGGTAAGGTTGGGTTAGGTTCGGTGAGGTGAGCACGATTTGTGTATATTTTTGCAATGTCGAATTCATTGATTTCGGTGATGGTTAGGTTAGGTTGGGTTAGGATTGGAGAAGTAAGCACGTTTTGTGTATATTTTTGCAATGTCGAATTCTTTGATTTCGGTGAAAGTTAGGTTAGGTTAGGTTAAGTTTGGTGATATAAGCGAGTTTTGTGTAAATCTTACAATCTCGAATTATTTGATTTCGGTGAAGGTTAGGTTAGGTTGGGTTAGGTTTGGAGAAGTAAGCACGATTTGTGGATATTTTGGCAATGTTGAATTCTTTAATTTCGGTGAGGGTTGGGTTAGGTTGGGTTAAGTTTTGTGAAATAAGCGATATTTGTGTAAATCTTACAATCTCGAATTATTTGATTTCGGTGAAGGTTAGGTTAGGTTGGGTTAGGTTTGGAGGAGAAAGCACGATTTGTGGATATTTTGGCAATGTCGAATTCTTTAATTTCGGTGAGGGTTGGGTTAGGTTGGGTTAAGTTTTGTGAAATAAGCGAGTTTTGTGTAAATCTTACAATCTCGAATTATTTGATTTCGGTGATGGTTAGGTTAGGTTGGGTTAGGTTTGGTGAAGTAAGCACGTTTTGTGGATATTTTGGCAATGTCGAATTCTTTAATTTCGGTGAGGGTTAGGTTAGGTTGGGTTAGGTTTGGTGAAATAAGCGAGTTTTGTGTAAATCTTACAATCTCGAATTATTTGATTTCGGTGATGGTTAGGTTAGGTTGGGTTAGGTTTGGTGAAGTAAGCACGTTTTGTGGATATTTTGGCAATGTCAAATTCTTTAATTTCGGTGACGGTTAGGTAAGGTTGGGTTAGGTTTGGTGAAATAAGCAAGTTTTGTGTAAATCTTACAATCTCGAATTATTTGATTTCGGTGATGGTTAGGTTAGGTTGGGTTAGGTTTGGTGAAGTAAGCACGTTATGTGGATATTTTGGCAATGTCGAATTCTTTAATTTCGGTGAGGGTTGGGTTAGGTTGGGTTAAGTTTTGTGAAATAAGCGAGTTTTGTGTAAATCTTACAATCTCGAATTTCTTGATTTCGGTGATGGTTAGGTTAGGTTGGGTAAGGTTTGGTGAAGAAAGCACGTTTTGTGGATATTTTTGGAATGTCGAATTCTTTAATTTCGGTGACGGTTAGGTTAGGTTGGGTTAGGTTTGGTGAAATAAACAAGTTTTGTGTAAATCTTACAATCTCGAATTATTTTAATTTTAGTGAAGGTAAGGTTAGGTTGGGTTAGGTTTCGTGACGTAAACACGCTTGGTGTGTATTTTTGCAATGTCCAATTCTTTGATTTCGGCGATGGAAAGGTTAGGTTGGGTTAGGTTTAGTGAGGTATGAACGTTTTGTGGATATTTTGGCAATGTCGAATTCTTTAAATTTGGTGATGGTTCGGTAAGGTTGGGTTAGGTTCGGTGAGGTGAGCACGATTTGTGTATATTTTTGCAATGTCGAATTCATTGATTTCGGTGATGGTTAGGTTAGGTTGGGTTAGGATTGGAGAAGTAAGCACGTTTTGTGTATATTTTTGCAATGTCGAATTCTTTGATTTCGGTGAAAGTTAGGTTAGGTAAGGTTAAGTTTGGTGATATAAGCGAGTTTTGTGTAAATCTTACAATCTCGAATTATTTGATTTCGGTGATGGTTAGGTTAGGTTGGGTTAGTTTGGTGAAGTAAGCACGTTTTGTGGATATTTTGGCAATGTCAAATTCTTTAATTTCGGTGACGGTTAGGTTAGGTTGGGTTAGGTTTGGTGAAATAAGCAAGTTTTGTGTAAATCTAACAATCTCGAATTATTTGATTTCGGTGATGGTTAGGTTAGGTTGAGTTAAGTTTGGTGAAGTAAGCACGTTTTGTGGATATTTTGGCAATGTCGAATTCTTTAATTTCGGTGAGGGTTAGGTTAGGTTGGGTTAGGTTTGGTGAAATAAGCGAGTTTTGTGTAAATCTTACAATCTCGAATTATTTGATTTCGGTGATGGTTAGGTTAGGTTGGGTTAGGTTTGGTGAAGTAAGCACGGTTTGTGTCTAGTTTGGCAATGTCAAATTCTTTAATTTCGGTGACGGTTAGGTAAGGTTGGGTTAGGTTTGGTGAAATAAACAAAGTTTTGTGTAAATCTTACAATCTCGAATTATTTGATTTCGGTGATGGTAAGGTTAGGTTGGGTTAGGTTTGGTGAAGTAAGCACGTTTTGTGGATATTTTGGCAATGTCAAATTCTTTAATTTCGGTGACGGTTAGGTTAGGTTGGGTTAGGTTTGGTGAAATAAGCAAGTTTTGTGTAAATCTTACAATCTCGAATTATTTGATTTCGGTGAAGGTTAGTTTGGTTGGGTTAGGTTTGGAGAAGTAAGCACGATTTGTGGATATTTTGGCAATGTCGAATTCTTTAATTTCGGTGAGGGTTGGGTTAGGTTGGGTTAAGTTTTGTGAAATAAACGAGTTTTGTGTAAATCTTACAATCTCGAATTATTTGATTTCGGTGAAGGTTAGGTTAGGTTGGGTTAGGTTTGGAGAAGAAAGCACGATTTGTGGATATTTTGGCAATGTCAAATTCTTTAATTTCGGTGGCGCTTAGGTTAGGTTGGGTTAGGTTTGGTGAAATAAGCAAGTTTTGTGTAAATCTTACAATATCGAATTATTTGATTTCGGTGAAGGTTAGGTTAGGTTGGGTTAGGTTTGGTGAAATAAGCAATTTTTGTGTAAATCTTACAATATCGAATTATTTGATTTCGGTGAAGGTTAGGTTAGGTTGGGTTAGGTTTGGAGAAGTAAGCACGATTTGTGGATATTTTGGCAATATCGAATTCTTTAATTTCGGTGAGGGTTGGGTTAGGTTGGGTTAAGTTTTGTGAAATAAGCGAGTTTTGTGTAAATCTTACAATCTCGAATTATTTGATTTCGGTGATGGTTAGGTTAGGTTGGGTTAGGTTTGGGTGAAGAAAGCACGTTTTGTGGATATTTTTGGAATGTCGAATTCTTTAATTTCGGTGAGGGTTGGGTTAGGTTGGGTTAAGTTTTGTGAAATAAGCGAGTTTTGTGTAAATCTTACAATCTCGAATAATTTGATTTCGGTGAAGGTTAGGTTAGGTTGGGTTAAGTTTGGAGAAGAAAGCACGATTTGTGGATATTTTGGCAATGTCGAATTTTTAATTTCGGTGAGGGTTGGGTTAGGTTGGGTTAAGTTTTGTGAAATAAGCGAGTTTTGTGTAAATCTTACAATCTCGAATTTCTTGATTTCGGTGATGGTTAGGTTAGGTTGGGTTAGGTTTGGTGAAGAAAGCACGTTTTGTGGATATTTTTGGAATGTCGAATTCTTTAATTTCGGTGACGGTTAGGTTAGGTTGGGTTAGGTTTGGTGAAATAAACAAGTTTTGTGTAAATCTTACAATCTCGAATTATTTTAATTTCAGTGAAGGTAAGGTTAGGTTGGGTTAGGTTTCGTGACGTAAACACGCTTGGTGTGTATTTTTGCAATGTCCAATTCTTTGATTTCGGCGATGGAAAGGTTAGGTTGGGTTAGGTTTAGTGAGGTATGAACGTTTTGTGGATATTTTGGCAATGTCGAATTCTTTGAATTTGGTGATGGTTCGGTAAGGTTGGGTTGGTTCGGTGAGGTGAGCACGATTTGTGTATATTTTTGCAATGTCGAATTCATTGATTTCGGTGATGGTTAGGTTAGGTTGGGTTAGGATTGGAGAAGTAAGCACGTTTTGTGTATATTTTAGCAATGTCGAATTCTTTGATTTCGGTGAAAGTTAGGTTAGGTAAGGTTAAGTTTGGTGATATAAGCGAGTTTTGTGTAAATCTTACAATCTCGAATTATTTGATTTCGGTGATGGTTAGGTTAGGTTGGGTTAGGTTTGGTGAAGTAAGCACGTTTTGTGGATATTTTGGCAATGTCAAATTCTTTAATTTCGGTGACGGTTAGGTTAGGTTGGGTTAGGTTTGGTGAAATAAGCAAGTTTTGTGTAAATCTTACAATCTCGAATTATTTGATTTCGGTGAAGGTTAGTTTGGTTGGGTTAGGTTTGGAGAAGTAAGCACGATTTGTGGATATTTTGGCAATGTCGAATTCTTTAATTTCGGTGAGGGTTGGGTTAGGTTGGGTTAAGTTTTGTGAAATAAACGAGTTTTGTGTAAATCTTACAATCTCGAATTATTTGATTTCGGTGAAGGTTAGGTTAGGTTGGGTTAGGTTTGGAGAAGAAAGCACGATTTGTGGATATTTTGGCAATGTCAAATTCTTTAATTTCGGTGACGCTTAGGTTAGGTTGGGTTAGGTTTGGTGAAATAAGCAAGTTTTGTGTAAATCTTACAATATCGAATTATTTGATTTCGGTGAAGGTTAGGTTAGGTTGGGTTAGGTTTGGTGAAATAAGCAATTTTTGTGTAAATCTTACAATATCGAATTATTTGATTTCGGTGAAGGTTAGGTTAGGTTGGGTTAGGTTTGGAGAAGTAAGCACGATTTGTGGATATTTTGGCAATGTCGAATTCTTTAATTTCGGTGAGGGTTGGGTTAGGTTGGGTTAAGTTTTGTGAAATAAGCGAGTTTTGTGTAAATCTTACAATCTCGAATTATTTGATTTCGGTGATGGTTAGGTTAGGTTGGGTTAGGTTTGGGTGAAGAAAGCACGTTTTGTGGATATTTTTGGAATGTCGAATTCTTTAATTTCGGTGACGGTTAGGTTAGGTTGGGTTAGGTTTGGTGAAATAAAAAAGTTTTGTGTAAATCTTACAATCTCGAATTATTTTAATTTCAGTGATGGTTAGGTTAGGTTGGGTTAGGTTTCGTGACGTAATCACGCTTGGTGTATATTTTTGCAATGTCCAATTCTTTGATTTCGGCGATGGAAAGGTTAGGTTGGGTTAGGTTTAGTGAGGTATGAACGTTTTGTGGATATTTTGGCAATGTCGAATTCTTTGAATTTGGTGATGGTTCGGTAAGGTTGGGTTAGGTTCGGTGAGGTGAGCACGATTTGTGTATATTTTTGCAATGTCGAATTCATTGATTTCGGTGATGGTTAGGTTAGGTTGGGTTAGGATTGGAGAAGAAAGCACGTTTTGTGTATATTTATGCAATGTCGAATTCTTTGATTTCGGTGAAAGTTAGGTTAGGTTAGGTTAAGTTTGGTGATATAAGCGAGTTTTGTGTAAATCTTACAATCTCGAATTATTTGATTTCGGTGAAGGTTAGGTTAGGTTGGGTTAGGTTTGGAGAAGTAAGCACGATTTGTGGATATTTTGGCAATGTCGAATTCTTTAATTTCGGTGAGGGTTGGGTTAGGTTGGGTTAAGTTTTGTGAAATAAGCGAGTTTTGTGTAAATCTTACAATCTCGAATTATTTGATTTCGGTGATGGTAAGGTTAGGATGGGTTAGGTTTGGTGAAGTAAGCACGTTTTGTGGATATTTTGGCAATGTCGAATTCTTTAATTTCGGTGAGGGTTGGGTTAGGTTTGGTTAAGTTTTGTGAAATAAGCGAGTTTTGTGAAAATCTTACAATCCCGAATTATTTGATTTCGGTGATGGTTAGGCTAGGTTGGGTTAGGTTTGGTGAAGAAAGCACGTTTTGTGGATATTTTTGGAATGTCGAATTCTTTAATTTCGGTGACGGTTAGGTTAGGTTGGGTTAGGTTTGGTGAAATAAACAAGTTTTGTGTCAATCTTACAATCTCGAATTATTTTAATTTCAGTGAAGGTTAGGTTAGGTTGGGTTAGGTTTCGTGACGTAAACACGCTTGGTGTGTATTTTTGCAATGTCCAATTCTTTGATTTCGGCGATGGAAAGGTTAGTTTGGGTTAGGTTTAGTGAGGTATGAACGTTTTGTGGATATTTTGGCAATGTCGAATTCTTTGAATTTGGTGATGGTTCGGTAAGGTTGGGTTAGGTTCGGTGAGGTGAGCACGATTTGTGTATATTTTTGCAATGTCGAATTCATTGATTTCGGTGATGGTTAGGTTAGGTTGGGTTAGGATTGGAGAAGTAAGCACGTTTTGTGTATATTTTTGCAATGTCGAATTCTTTGATTTCGGTGAAAGTTAGGTTAGGTTAGGTTAAGTTTGGTGATAAAAGCGAGTTTTGTGTAAATCTTACAATCTCAAATTATTTGATTTCGGTGAAGGTTAGGTTAGGTTGGGTTAGGTTTGGAGAAGTAAGCACGATTTGTGGATATTTTGGCAATGTTGAATTCTTTAATTTCGGTGAGGGTTGGGTTAGGTTGGGTTAAGTTTTGTGAAATAAGCGATATTTGTGTAAATCTTACAATCTCGAATTATTTGATTTCGGTGAAGGTTAGGTTAGGTTGGGTTAGGTTTGGAGGAGAAAGCACGATTTGTGGATATTTTGGCAATGTCGAATTCTTTAATTTCGGTGAGGGTTGGGTAAGGTTGGGTTAAGTTTTGTAAAATAAGCGAGTTTTGTGTAAATCTTACAATCTCGAATTATTTGATTTCGGTGATGGTTAGGTTAGGTTGGGTTAGGTTTGGTGAAGTAAGCACGTTTTGTGGATATTTTGGCAATGTCGAATTCTTTAATTTCAGTGAGGGTTAGGTTAGGTTGGGTTAGGTTTGGTGAAATAAGCGAGTTTTGTGTAAATCTTACAATCTCGAATTATTTGATTTCGGTGATGGTTAGGTTAGGTTGGGTTAGGTTTGGTGAAGTAAGCACGTTTTGTGGATATTTTGGCAATGTCAAATTCTTTAATTTCGGTGACGGTTAGGTAAGGTTGGGTTAGGTTTGGTGAAATAAGCAAGTTTTGTGTAAATCTTACAATCTCGAATTATTTGATTTCGGTGATGGTTAGGTTAGGTTGGGTTAGGTTTGGTGAAGTAAGCACGTTATGTGGATATTTTGGCAATGTCGAATTCTTTAATTTCGGTGAGGGTTGGGTTAGGTTGGGTTAAGTTTTGTGAAATAAGCGAGTTTTGTGTAAATCTTACAATCTCGAATTTCTTGATTTCGGTGATGGTTAAGTTAGGTTGGGTAAGGTTTGGTGAAGAAAGCACGTTTTGTGGATATTTTTGGAATGTCGAATTCTTTAATTTCGGTGACGGTTAGGTTAGGTTGGGTTAGGTTTGGTGAAATAAACAAGTTTTGTGTAAATCTTACAATCTCGAATTATTTTAATTTTAGTGAAGGTAAGGTTAGGTTGGGTTAGGTTTCGTGACGTAAACACGCTTGGTGTGTATTTTTGCAATGTCCAATTCTTTGATTTCGGCGATGGAAAGGTTAGGTTGGGTTAGGTTTAGTGAGGTATGAACGTTTTGTGGATATTTTGGCAATGTCGAATTCTTTAAATTTGGTGATGGTTCGGTAAGGTTGGGTTAGGTTCGGTGAGGTGAGCACGATTTGTGTATATTTTTGCAATGTCGAATTCATTGATTTCGGTGATGGTTAGGTTAGGTTGGGTTAGGATTGGAGAAGTAAGCACGTTTTGTGTATATTTTTGCAATGTCGAATTCTTTGATTTCGGTGAAAGTTAGGTTAGGTAAGGTTAAGTTTGGTGATATAAGCGAGTTTTGTGTAAATCTTACAATCTCGAATTATTTGATTTCGGTGATGGTTAGGTTAGGTTGGGTTAGGTTTGGTGAAGTAAGCACGTTTTGTGGATATTTTGGCAATGTCAAATTCTTTAATTTCGGTGACGGTTAGGTTAGGTTGGGTTAGGTTTGGTGAAATAAGCAAGTTTTGTGTAAATCTAACAATCTCGAATTATTTGATTTCGGTGATGGTTAGGTTAGGTTGAGTTAGGTTTGGTGAAGTAAGCACGTTTTGTGGATATTTTGGCAATGTCGAATTCTTTAATTTCGGTGATGGTTAGGTTAGGTTGGGTTAAGTTTGGTGATATATGCGAGTTTTGTGTAAATCTTACAATCTCGAATTATTTGATTTCAGTGAAGGTTAGGTTAGGTTGGGTTAGGTTTGGAGAAGTAAGCACGATTTGTGGATATTTTAGCAATGTCGAATTCTTTAATTTCGATGAGGGTTGGGTTAAGTTTTGTGAAATAAGCGAGTTTTGTGTAAATCTTACAATCTCGAATTATTTGATTTAGGTGATGGTTAGGTAAGGTTGGGTTAGGTTTGGAGAAGTAAGCACGATTTGTGGATATTTTGGCAATGTCGAATTCTTGAATTTCGGTGAGGGTTGGGTTAGGTTGGGTTAAGTTTTGTGAAATAAGCGAGTTTTGTGTAAATCTTACAATCTCGAATTATTTGATTTCGGTGATGGTAACGTTAGGATGGGTTAGGTTTGGTGAAGTAAGCACGTTTTGTGGATATTTTGGCAATGTCGAATTCTTTAATTTCGGTGAGGGTTGGGTTAGGTTTGGTTAAGTTTTGTGAAATAAGCGAGTTTTGTGAAAATCTTACAATCCCGAATTATTTGATTTCGGTGATGGTTAGGTTAGGTTGGGTTAGGTTTGGTGAAGAAAGCACGTTCTGTGGATATTTTTGGAATGTCGAATTCTTTAATTTCGGTGACGGTTAGGTTAGGTTGGGTTAGGTTTGGTGAAATAAACAAGTTTTGTGTCAATCTTACAATCTCGAATTATTTTAATTTCAGTGAAGGTTAGGTTAGGTTGGGTTAGGTTTCGTGACGTAAACACGCTTGGTGTGTATTTTTGCAATGTCCAATTCTTTGATTTCGGCGATGGAAAGGTTAGTTTGGGTTAGGTTTAGTGAGGTATGAACGTTTTGTGGATATTTTGGCAATGTCGAATTCTTTGAATTTGGTGATGGTTCGGTAAGGTTGGGTTAGGTTCGGTGAGGTGAGCACGATTTGTGTATATTTTTGCAATGTCGAATTCATTGATTTCGGTGATGGTTAGGTTAGGTTGGGTTAGGATTGGAGAAGTAAGCACGTTTTGTGTATATTTTTGCAATGTCGAATTCTTTGATTTCGGTGAAAGTTAGGTTAGGTTAGGTTAAGTTTGGTGATATAAGCGAGTTTTGTGTAAATCTTACAATCTCGAATTATTTGATTTCGGTGAAGGTTAGGTTAGGTTGGGTTAGGTTTGGAGAAGTAAGCACGATTTGTGGATATTTTGGCAATGTTGAATTCTTTAATTTCGGTGAGGGTTGGGTTAGGTTGGGTTAAGTTTTGTGAAATAAGCGATATTTGTGTAAATCTTACAATCTCGAATTATTTGATTTCGGTGAAGGTTAGGTTAGGTTGGGTTAGGTTTGGAGGAGAAAGCACGATTTGTGGATATTTTGGCAATGTCGAATTCTTTAATTTCGGTGAGGGTTGGGTTAGGTTGGGTTAAGTTTTGTGAAATAAGCGAGTTTTGTGTAAATCTTACAATCTCGAATTATTTGATTTCGGTGATGGTTAGGTTAGGTTGGGTTAGGTTTGGTGAAGTAAGCACGTTTTGTGGATATTTTGGCAATGTCGAATTCTTTAATTTCGGTGAGGGTTAGGTTAGGTTGGGTTAGGTTTGGTGAAATAAGCGAGTTTTGTGTAAATCTTACAATCTCGAATTATTTGATTTCGGTGATGGTTAGGTTAGGTTGGGTTAGGTTTGGTGAAGTAAGCACGTTTTGTGGATATTTTGGCAATGTCAAATTCTTTAATTTCGGTGACGGTTAGGTAAGGTTGGGTTAGGTTTGGTGAAATAAGCAAGTTTTGTGTAAATCTTACAATCTCGAATTATTTGATTTCGGTGATGGTTAGGTTAGGTTGGGTTAGGTTTGGTGAAGTAAGCACGTTATGTGGATATTTTGGCAATGTCGAATTCTTTAATTTCGGTGAGGGTTGGGTTAGGTTGGGTTAAGTTTTGTGAAATAAGCGAGTTTTGTGTAAATCTTACAATCTCGAATTTCTTGATTTCGGTGATGGTTAGGTTAGGTTGGGTAAGGTTTGGTGAAGAAAGCACGTTTTGTGGATATTTTTGGAATGTCGAATTCTTTAATTTCGGTGACGGTTAGGTTAGGTTGGGTTAGGTTTGGTGAAATAAACAAGTTTTGTGTAAATCTTACAATCTCGAATTATTTTAATTTTAGTGAAGGTAAGGTTAGGTTGGGTTAGGTTTCGTGACGTAAACACGCTTGGTGTGTATTTTTGCAATGTCCAATTCTTTGATTTCGGCGATGGAAAGGTTAGGTTGGGTTAGGTTTAGTGAGGTATGAACGTTTTGTGGATATTTTGGCAATGTCGAATTCTTTAAATTTGGTGATGGTTCGGTAAGGTTGGGTTAGGTTCGGTGAGGTGAGCACGATTTGTGTATATTTTTGCAATGTCGAATTCATTGATTTCGGTGATGGTTAGGTTAGGTTGGGTTAGGATTGGAGAAGTAAGCACGTTTTGTGTATATTTTTGCAATGTCGAATTCTTTGATTTCGGTGAAAGTTAGGTTAGGTAAGGTTAAGTTTGGTGATATAAGCGAGTTTTGTGTAAATCTTACAATCTCGAATTATTTGATTTCGGTGATGGTTAGGTTAGGTTGGGTTAGTTTGGTGAAGTAAGCACGTTTTGTGGATATTTTGGCAATGTCAAATTCTTTAATTTCGGTGACGGTTAGGTTAGGTTGGGTTAGGTTTGGTGAAATAAGCAAGTTTTGTGTAAATCTAACAATCTCGAATTATTTGATTTCGGTGATGGTTAGGTTAGGTTGAGTTAAGTTTGGTGAAGTAAGCACGTTTTGTGGATATTTTGGCAATGTCGAATTCTTTAATTTCGGTGAGGGTTAGGTTAGGTTGGGTTAGGTTTGGTGAAATAAGCGAGTTTTGTGTAAATCTTACAATCTCGAATTATTTGATTTCGGTGATGGTTAGGTTAGGTTGGGTTAGGTTTGGTGAAGTAAGCACGGTTTGTGTCTAGTTTGGCAATGTCAAATTCTTTAATTTCGGTGACGGTTAGGTAAGGTTGGGTTAGGTTTGGTGAAATAAACAAAGTTTTGTGTAAATCTTACAATCTCGAATTATTTGATTTCGGTGATGGTAAGGTTAGGTTGGGTTAGGTTTGGTGAAGTAAGCACGTTTTGTGGATATTTTGGCAATGTCAAATTCTTTAATTTCGGTGACGGTTAGGTTAGGTTGGGTTAGGTTTGGTGAAATAAGCAAGTTTTGTGTAAATCTTACAATCTCGAATTATTTGATTTCGGTGAAGGTTAGTTTGGTTGGGTTAGGTTTGGAGAAGTAAGCACGATTTGTGGATATTTTGGCAATGTCGAATTCTTTAATTTCGGTGAGGGTTGGGTTAGGTTGGGTTAAGTTTTGTGAAATAAACGAGTTTTGTGTAATTCTTACAATCTCGAATTATTTGATTTCGGTGAAGGTTAGGTTAGGTTGGGTTAGGTTTGGAGAAGAAAGCACGATTTGTGGATATTTTGGCAATGTCAAATTCTTTAATTTCGGTGGCGCTTAGGTTAGGTTGGGTTAGGTTTGGTGAAATAAGCAAGTTTTGTGTAAATCTTACAATATCGAATTATTTGATTTCGGTGAAGGTTAGGTTAGGTTGGGTTAGGTTTGGTGAAATAAGCAATTTTTGTGTAAATCTTACAATATCGAATTATTTGATTTCGGTGAAGGTTAGGTTAGGTTGGGTTAGGTTTGGAGAAGTAAGCACGATTTGTGGATATTTTGGCAATATCGAATTCTTTAATTTCGGTGAGGGTTGGGTTAGGTTGGGTTAAGTTTTGTGAAATAAGCGAGTTTTGTGTAAATCTTACAATCTCGAATTATTTGATTTCGGTGATGGTTAGGTTAGGTTGGGTTAGGTTTGGGTGAAGAAAGCACGTTTTGTGGATATTTTTGGAATGTCGAATTCTTTAATTTCGGTGAGGGTTGGGTTAGGTTGGGTTAAGTTTTGTGAAATAAGCGAGTTTTGTGTAAATCTTACAATCTCGAATAATTTGATTTCGGTGAAGGTTAGGTTAGGTTGGGTTAAGTTTGGAGAAGAAGCACGATTTGTGGATATTTGGCAATGTCGAATTTTTAATTTCGGTGAGGGTTGGGTTAGGTTGGGTTAAGTTTTGTGAAATAAGCGAGTTTTGTGTAAATCTTACAATCTCGAATTTCTTGATTTCGGTGATGGTTAGGTTAGGTTGGGTTAGGTTTGGTGAAGAAAGCACGTTTTGTGGATATTTTTGGAATGTCGAATTCTTTAATTTCGGTGACGGTTAGGTTAGGTTGGTTAGGTTTGGTGAAATAAACAAGTTTTGTGTAAATCTTACAATCTCGAATTATTTTAATTTCAGTGAAGGTAAGGTTAGGTTGGGTTAGGTTTCGTGACGTAAACACGCTTGGTGTGTATTTTTGCAATGTCCAATTCTTTGATTTCGGCGATGGAAAGGTTAGGTTGGGTTAGGTTTAGTGAGGTATGAACGTTTTGTGGATATTTTGGCAATGTCGAATTCTTGAATTTGGTGATGGTTCGGTAAGGTTGGGTTGGTTCGGTGAGGTGAGCACGATTTGTGTATATTTTTGCAATGTCGAACGAATTCATTGATTTCGGTGATGGTTAGGTTAGGTTGGGTTAGGATTGGAGAAGTAAGCACGTTTTGTGTATATTTTAGCAATGTCGAATTCTTTGATTTCGGTGAAAGTTAGGTTAGGTAAGGTTAAGTTTGGTGATATAAGCGAGTTTTGTGTAAATCTTACAATCTCGAATTATTTGATTTCGGTGATGGTTAGGTTAGGTTGGGTTAGGTTTGGTGAAGTAAGCACGTTTTGTGGATATTTTGGCAATGTCAAATTCTTTAATTTCGGTGACGGTTAGGTTAGGTTGGGTTAGGTTTGGTGAAATAAGCAAGTTTTGTGTAAATCTTACAATCTCGAATTATTTGATTTCGGTGAAGGTTAGTTTGGTTGGGTTAGGTTTGGAGAAGTAAGCACGATTTGTGGATATTTTGGCAATGTCGAATTCTTTAATTTCGGTGAGGGTTGGGTTAGGTTGGGTTAAGTTTTGTGAAATAAACGAGTTTTGTGTAAATCTTACAATCTCGAATTATTTGATTTCGGTGAAGGTTAGGTTAGGTTGGGTTAGGTTTGGAGAAGAAAGCACGATTTGTGGATATTTTGGCAATGTCAAATTCTTTAATTTCGGTGACGCTTAGGTTAGGTTGGGTTAGGTTTGGTGAAATAAGCAAGTTTTGTGTAAATCTTACAATATCGAATTATTTGATTTCGGTGAAGGTTAGGTTAGGTTGGGTTAGGTTTGGTGAAATAAGCAATTTTTGTGTAAATCTTACAATATCGAATTATTTGATTTCGGTGAAGGTTAGGTTAGGTTGGGTTAGGTTTGGAGAAGTAAGCACGATTTGTGGATATTTTGGCAATGTCGAATTCTTTAATTTCGGTGAGGGTTGGGTTAGGTTGGGTTAAGTTTTGTGAAATAAGCGAGTTTTGTGTAAATCTTACAATCTCGAATTATTTGATTTCGGTGATGGTTAGGTTAGGTTGGGTTAGGTTTGGGTGAAGAAAGCACGTTTTGTGGATATTTTTGGAATGTCGAATTCTTTAATTTCGGTGACGGTTAGGTTAGGTTGGGTTAGGTTTGGTGAAATAAAAAAGTTTTGTGTAAATCTTACAATCTCGAATTATTTTAATTTCAGTGATGGTTAGGTTAGGTTGGGTTAGGTTTCGTGACGTAATCACGCTTGGTGTATATTTTTGCAATGTCCAATTCTTTGATTTCGGCGATGGAAAGGTTAGGTTGGGTTAGGTTTAGTGAGGTATGAACGTTTTGTGGATATTTTGGCAATGTCGAATTCTTTGAATTTGGTGATGGTTCGGTAAGGTTGGGTTAGGTTCGGTGAGGTGAGCACGATTTGTGTATATTTTTGCAATGTCGAATTCATTGATTTCGGTGATGGTTAGGTTAGGTTGGGTTAGGATTGGAGAAGAAAGCACGTTTTGTGTATATTTATGCAATGTCGAATTCTTTGATTTCGGTGAAAGTTAGGTTAGGTTAGGTTAAGTTTGGTGATATAAGCGAGTTTTGTGTAAATCTTACAATCTCGAATTATTTGATTTCGGTGAAGGTTAGGTTAGGTTGGGTTAGGTTTGGAGAAGTAAGCACGATTTGTGGATATTTTGGCAATGTCGAATTCTTTAATTTCGGTGAGGGTTGGGTTAGGTTGGGTTAAGTTTTGTGAAATAAGCGAGTTTTGTGTAAATCTTACAATCTCGAATTATTTGATTTCGGTGAAGGTTAGGTTAGGTTGGGTTAGGTTTAGAGAAGAAAGCACGATTTGTGGATATTTTGGCAATGTCGAATTCTTTAATTTCGGTGAGGGTTGGGTTAGGTTGGGTTAAGTTTTGTGAAATAAGCGAGTTTTGTGTAAATCTTACAATCTCGAATTATTTGATTTCGGTGATGGTTAGGGTAGGTTGGGTTAGGTTTGGTGAAGAAAGCACGATTTGTGGATATTTTGGCAATGTCGAATTCTTTAATTTCGGTGAGGGTTGGGTAAGGTTGGGTTAAGTTTTGTGAAATAAGCGAGTTTTGTGTAAATCTTACAATCTCGAATTATTTGATTTCGGTGATGGTTAGGTTAGGTTGGGTTAGGTTTGGAGAAGTAAGCACAATTTGTGGATATTTTGGCAATGTCGAATTCTTTAATTTCGATGAGGGTTGGGTTAGGTTGGGTTAAGTTTTGTGAAATAAGCGAGTTTTGTGTAAATCTTACAATCTCGAATTATTTGATTTCGGTGATGGTAAGGTTAGGTTGGGTTAGGTTTGGTGAAGTAAGCACGTTTTGTGGATATTTTGGCAATGTCGAATTCTTTAATTTCGGTGAGGGTTAGGTTAGGTTGGGTTAGGTTTGGTAAAATAAGCAAGTTTTGTGTAAATCTTACAATCTCGAATTTTTTGATTTCGGTGTTGGTTAGGTTAGGTTGGGTTAGGATTGGAGAAGTAAGCACGTTTTGTGAATATTTTGGCAATGTCGAATTCTTTGATTTCGGTGATAGTTAGGTTAGGTTGGGTTAGGTTTGGTGAAATAAGCAAGTTTTGTGTAAATCTTACAATATCGAATTATTTGATTTCGGTGAAGGTTAGGTAAGGTTGGGTTAGGTTTGGAGAAGTAAGCACGATTTGTGGATATTTTGGCAATGTCGAATTCTTTTATTTCGGTGAGGGTTGGGTTAGGTTGGGTTAAGTTTTGTGAAATAAGCGAGTTTTGTGTAAATCTTACAATCTCGAATTATTTGATTTCGGTGATGGTTAGGTTAGGTTGGGTTAGGACTGGAGAAGTAAGCACGTTTTGTGTATATTTTTGCAATGTCGAATTCTTTGATTTCGGTGATAGTTAGGTTAGGTTTAGTGAAGTAAGCACGTTTTGTGGATATTTTGGCAATGTCGAATTCTTTAATTTCGGTGATGGTTAGGTTAGGTTGGGTTAGGTTTGGTGAAATAAGCAAGTTTTGTGTAAATCTTACAATCTCGAATTATTTGATTTCGGTGATGGTTAGGTTAGGTTGGGTTAGGTTTGGTGAAGTAAGCACGTTTTGTGGATATTTTGGCAATGTCGAATTCTTTAATTTCGGTGAGGGTTAGGTTAGGTTGGGTTAGGTTTGGTGAAAAAAGCAAGTTTTGTGTAAATCTTACAATCTCGAATTATTTGATTTCGGTGTTGGTTAGGTTAGGTTGGGTAAGGATTGGAGCAGTAAGCACGTTTTGTGTATATTTTTGCAATGTCGAATTCTTTGATTTCGGTGATAGTTAGGTTAGGTTTAGTAAAGTAAGCACGTTTTGTGGATATTTTGGCAATGTCGAATTCTTTAATTTCGGTGATGGTTACGTTAGGTTGGGTTAAGTTTGGTGATATATGCGAGTTTTGTGTAAATCTTACAATCTCGAATTATTTGATTTCAGTGAAGGTTAGGTTAGGTTGGGTAAGGTTTGGAGTAGTAAGCACGATTTGTGGATATTTTAGCAATGTCGAATTCTTTAATTTCGGTGACGGTTAGGTTAGGTTGGGTTAGGTTTGGTGAAATAAGCAAGTTTTGTGTAAATCTTACAATCTCGAATTATTTGATTTCGGTGATGGTTAGGTTAGGTTGGGTTAGGTTTGGTGAAGTAAGCACGTTTTGTGGATATTTTGGCAATGTCGAATTCTTTAATTTCGGTGACGGTTAGGTTAGGTTGGGTTAGGTTTGGTGAAATAAGCAAGTTTTGTGTAAATCTTACAATCTCGAATTATTTGATTTCGGTGATGGTTAGGTTAGGTTGGGTTAGGTTTGGTGAAGTAAGCACGTTTTGTGGATATTTTGGCAATGTCGAATTCTTTAATTTCGGTGAGGGTTGGGTAAGGTTGGGTTAAGTTTTGTGAAATAAGCGAGTTTTGTGTAAATCTTACAATCTCTAATTATTTGATTTCGGTGATGGTTAGGTTAGGTTGGGTTAGGTTTGGTGAAGTAAGCACGTTTTGTGGATATTTTGGCAATGTCGAATTCTTTAATTTCGGTGACGGTTAGGTTAGGTTGGGTTAGGTTTGGTGAAATAAGCAAGTTTTGTGTAAATCTTACAATATCGAATTATTTGATTTCGGTGAAGGTTAGGTTAGGTTTTGTTAGGTTTGGTGAAATAAGCAATTTTTGTGTAAATCTAACAATATCGAATTATTTGATTTCGGTGAAGGTTAGGTTAGGTTGGGTTAGGTTTGGAGAAGTAAGCACGATTTGTGGATATTTTGGCAATGTCGAATTCTTTAATTTCGATGAGGGTTGGGTTAGGTTGGGTTAAGTTTTGTGAAATAAGCGAGTTTTGTGTAAATTTTACAATCTCGAATTATTTGATTTCGGTGATGGTAAGGTTAGGTTGGGTTAGGTTTTGTGAAGTAGGCACGTTTTGTGGATATTTTGGCAATGTCGAATTCTTTAATTTCGGTGAGGGTTAGGTTAGGTTGGGTTAGGTTTGGTGAAATAAGCAAGTTTTGTGTAAATCTTACAATCTCGAATTATTTGATTTCGGTGTTGGTTAGGTTAGGTTGGGTTAGGATTGGAGAAGTAAGCACGTTTTGTGGATATTTTGGCAATGTCGAATTCTTTAATTTCGGTGAGGGTTAGGTTAGGTTGGGTTAGGTTTGGTGAAATAAGCAAGTTTTGTGTAAATCTTACAATCTCGAATTATTTGATTTCGGTGTTGGTTAGGTTAGGTTGGGTTAGGATTGGAGCAGTAAGCACGTTTTGTGTATATTTTTGCAATGTCGAATTCTTTGATTTCGGTGATAGTTAGGTTAGGTTTAGTAAAGTAAGCACGTTTTGTGGATATTTTGGCAATGTCGAATTCTTTAATTTCGATGAGGGTTGGGTTAAGTTTTGTGAAATAAGCGAGTTTTGTGTAAATCTTACAATCTCGAATTATTTGATTTCGGTGATGGTTAGGTTAGGTTGGGTTAGGTTTGGTGAAGTAAGCACGTTTTGTGGATACTTTGGCAATGTCGAATTCTTTAATTTCGGTGACGGTTAGGTTAGGTTGGGTTAGGTTTGGTGAAATAAGCAAGTTTTGTGTAAATCTTACAATCTCGAATTATTTGATTTCGGTGATGGTTAGGTTAGGTTGGGTTAGGTTTGGTGAAGTAAGCACGTTTTGTGGATATTTTGGCAATGTCGAATTCTTTAATTTCGGTGACGGTTAGGTTAGGTTGGGTTAGGTTTGGTGAAATAAGCAAGTTTTGTGTAAATCTTACAATCTCGAATTATTTGATTTCGGTGATGGTTAGGTTAGGTTGGGTTAGGTTTGGTGAAGTAAGCACGTTTTGTGGATATTTTGGCAATGTCGAATTCTTTAATTTCGGTGACGGTTAGGTTAGGTTGGGTTAGGTTTGGTGAAATAAGCAAGTTTTGTGTAAATCTTACAATCTCGAATTATTTGATTTCGGTGATGGTTAGGTTAGGTTGGGTTAGGTTTGGAGTAGTAAGCACGATTTGTGGATATTTTAGCAATGTCGAATTCTTTAATTTCGATGAGGGTTGGGTTAAGTTTTGTGAAATAAGCGAGTTTTGTGTAAATCTTACAATATCGAATTATTTGATTTCGGTGAAGGTTAGGTTAGTTTGGGTTAGGTTTGGAGAAGTAAGCACGATTTGTGGATATTTTGGCAATGTCGAATTCTTTAATTTCGATGAGGGTTGGGTTAGGTTGGGTTAAGTTTTGTGAAAAAAGCGAGTTTTGTGTAAATTTTACAATCTCGAATTATTTGATTTCGGTGATGGTAAGGTTAGGTTGGGTTAGGTTTTGTGAAGTAGGCACGTTTTGTGGATATTTTGGCAATGTCGAATTCTTTAATTTCGGTGAGGGTTAGGTTAGGTTGGGTTAGGTTTGGTGAAATAAGCAAGTTTTGTGTAAATCTAACAATCTCGAATTATTTGATTTCGGTGTTGGTTAGGTTAGGTTGGGTTAGGATTGGAGCAGTAAGCACGTTTTGTGTATATTTTTGCAATGTCAAATTCTTTGATTTCGGTGATAGTTAGGTTAGGTTTAGTAAAGTAAGCACGTTTTGTGGATATTTTGGCAATGTCGAATTCTTTAATTTCGGTGATGGTTAGGTTAGGTTGGGTTAAGTTTGGTGATATATGCGAGTTTTGTGTAAATCTTACAATCTCGAATTATTTGATTTCAGTGAAGGTTAGGTTAGGTTGGGTTAGGTTTGGAGAAGTAAGCACGATTTGTGGATATTTTAGCAATGTCGAATTCTTTAATTTCGATGAGGGTTGGGTTAAGTTTTGTGAAATAAGCGAGTTTTGTGTAAATCTTACAATCTCGAATTATTTGATTTAGGTGATGGTTAGGTAAGGTTGGGTTAGGTTTGGTGAAGTAAGCACGTTTTGTGGATATTTTGGCAATGTCGAATTCTTTAATTTCGGTGACGGTTAGGTTAGGTTGGGTTAGGTTTGGTGAAATAAGCAAGTTTTGTGTAAATCTAACAATCTCGAATTATTTGATTTCGGTGTTGGTTAGGTTAGGTTGGGTTAGGATTGGAGAAGTAAGCACGTTTTGTGTATATTTTTGCAATGTCGAATTCTTTGATTTCGGTGATAGTTAGGTTAGGTTGGGTTAGGTTTGGTGAAATAAGCAAGTTTTGTGTAAATCTTACAATATCGAATTATTTGATTTCGGTGAAGGTTAGGTAAGGTTGGGTTAGGTTTGGAGAAGTAAGCACGATTTGTGGATATTTTGGCAATGTCGAATTCTTGAATTTCGGTGAGGGTTGGGTTAGGTTGGGTTAAGTTTTGTGAAATAAGCGAGTTTTGTGTAAATCTTACAATCTCGAATTATTTGATTTCGGTGATGGTAAGGTTAGGATGGGTTAGGTTTGGTGAAGTAAGCACGTTTTGTGGATATTTTGGCAATGTCGAATTCTTTAATTTCGGTGAGGGTTGGGTTAGGTTGGGTTAAGTTTTGTGAAATAAGCGAGTTTTGTGAAAATCTTACAATCCCGAATTATTTGATTTCGGTGATGGTTAGGTTAGGTTGGGTTAGGTTTGGTGAAGAAAGCACGTTTTGTGGATATTTTTGGAATGTCGAATTCTTTAATTTCGGTGACGGTTAGGTTAGGTTGGGTTAGGTTTGGTGAAATAAGCAAGTTTTGTGTAAATCTTACAATATCGAATTATTTGATTTCGGTGAAAGTTAGGTTAGGTTGGGTTAGGTTTGGAGAAGTAAGCACGATTTGTGGATATTTTGGCAATGTCGAATTCTTTAATTTCGATGAGGGTTGGGTTAGGTTGGGTTAAGTTTTGTGAAATAAGCGAGTTTTGTGTAAATTTTACAATCTCGAATTATTTGATTTCGGTGATGGTAAGGTTAGGTTGGGTTAGGTTTTGTGAAGTAGGCACGTTTTGTGGATATTTTGGCAATGTCGAATTCTTTAATTTCGGTGAGGGTTGGGTTAGGTTGGGTTAAGTTTTGTGAAATAAGCGAGTTTTGTGAAAATCTTACAATCCCGAATTATTTGATTTCGGTGATGGTTAGGTTAGGTTGGGTTAGGTTTGTTGAAGAAAGCACGTTTTGTGGATATTTTTGGAATGTCGAATTCTTTAATTTCGGTGACGGTTAGGTTAGGTTGGGTTAGGTTTGGTGAAATAAGCAAGTTTTGTGTAAATCTTACAATATCGAATTATTTGATTTCGGTGAAGGTTAGGTTAGGTTGGGTTAGGTTTGGAGAAGTAAGCACGATTTGTGGATATTTTGGCAATGTCGAATTCTTTAATTTCGATGAGGGTTGGGTTAGGTTGGGTTAAGTTTTGTGAAATAAGCGAGTTTTGTGTAAATTTTACAATCTCGAATTATTTGATTTCGGTGATGGTAAGGTTAGGTTGGGTTAGGTTTTGTGAAGTAGGCACGTTTTGTGGATATTTTGGCAATGTCGAATTCTTTAATTTCGGTGAGGGTTAGGTTAGGTTGGGTTAGGTTTGGTGAAATAAGCAAGTTTTGTGTAAATCTTACAATCTCGAATTATTTGATTTCGGTGTTGGTTAGGTTAGGTTGGGTTAGGATTGGAGCAGTAAGCACGTTTTGTGTATATTTTTGCAATGTCAAATTCTTTGATTTCGGTGATAGTTAGGTTAGGTTTAGTAAAGTAAGCACGTTTTGTGGATATTTTGGCAATGTCGAATTCTTTAATTTCGGTGATGGTTAGGTTAGGTTGGGTTAAGTTTGGTGATATATGCGAGTTTTGTGTAAATCTTACAATCTCGAATTATTTGATTTCAGTGAAGGTTAGGTTAGGTTGGGTTAGGTTTGGAGAAGTAAGCACGATTTGTGGATATTTTAGCAATGTCGAATTCTTTAATTTCGATGAGGGTTGGGTTAAGTTTTGTGAAATAAGCGAGTTTTGTGTAAATCTTACAATCTCGAATTATTTGATTTAGGTGATGGTTAGGTAAGGTTGGGTTAGGTTTGGTGAAGTAAGCACGTTTTGTGGATATTTTGGCAATGTCGAATTCTTTAATTTCGGTGACGGTTAGGTTAGGTTGGGTTAGGTTTGGTGAAATAAGCAAGTTTTGTGTAAATCTTACAATCTCGAATTATTTGATTTCGGTGTTGGTTAGGTTAGGTTGGGTTAGGATTGGAGAAGTAAGCACGTTTTGTGTATATTTTTGCAATGTCGAATTCTTTGATTTCGGTGATAGTTAGGTTAGGTTGGGTTAGGTTTGGTGAAATAAGCAAGTTTTGTGTAAATCTTACAATATCGAATTATTTGATTTCGGTGAAGGTTAGGTAAGGTTGGGTTAGGTTTGGAGAAGTAAGCACGATTTGTGGATATTTTGGCAATGTCGAATTCTTGAATTTCGGTGAGGGTTGGGTTAGGTTGGGTTAAGTTTTGTGAAATAAGCGAGTTTTGTGTAAATCTTACAATCTCGAATTATTTGATTTCGGTGATGGTAAGGTTAGGATGGGTTAGGTTTGGTGAAGTAAGCACGTTTTGTGGATATTTTGGCAATGTCGAATTCTTTAATTTCGGTGAGGGTTGGGTTAGGTTGGGTTAAGTTTTGTGAAATAAGCGAGTTTTGTGAAAATCTTACAATCCCGAATTATTTGATTTCGGTGATGGTTAGGTTAGGTTGGGTTAGGTTTGGTGAAGAAAGCACGTTTTGTGGATATTTTTGGAATGTCGAATTCTTTAATTTCGGTGACGGTTAGGTTAGGTTGGGTTAGGTTTGGTGAAATAAGCAAGTTTTGTGTAAATCTTACAATATCGAATTATTTGATTTCGGTGAAGGTTAGGTAAGGTTGGGTTAGGTTTGGAGAAGTAAGCACGATTTGTGGATATTTTGGCAATGTCGAATTCTTGAATTTCGGTGAGGGTTGGGTTAGGTTGGGTTAAGTTTTGTGAAATAAGCGAGTTTTGTGTAAATCTTACAATCTCGAATTATTTGATTTCGGTGATGGTAAGGTTAGGATGGGTTAGGTTTGGTGAAGTAAGCACGTTTTGTGGATATTTTGGCAATGTCGAATTCTTTAATTTCGGTGAGGGTTGGGTTAGGTTGGGTTAAGTTTTGTGAAATAAGCGAGTTTTGTGAAAATCTTACAATCCCGAATTATTTGATTTCGGTGATGGTTAGGTTAGGTTGGGTTAGGTTTGGTGAAGAAAGCACGTTTTGTGGATATTTTTGGAATGTCGAATTCTTTAATTTCGGTGACGGTTAGGTTAGGTTGGGTTAGGTTTGGTGAAATAAACAAGTTTTGTGTCAATCTAACAATCTCGAATTATTTTAATTTCAGTGAAGGTTAGGTAAGGTTGGGTTAGGTTTCGTGACGTAAACACGCTTGGTGTGTATTTTTGCAATGTCCAATTCTTTGATTTCGGCGATGGAAAGGTTAGTTTGGGTTAGGTTTAGTGAGGTATGAACGTTTTGTGGATATTTTGGCAATGTCGAATTCTTTGAATTTGGTGATGGTTCGGTAAGGTTGGGTTAGGTTCGGTGAGGTGAGCACGATTTGTGTATATTTTTGCAATGTCGAATTCATTGATTTCGGTGATGGTTAGGTTAGGTTGGGTTAGGATTGGAGAAGTAAGCACGTTTTGTGTATATTTTTGCAATGTCGAATTCTTTGATTTCGGTGAAAGTTAGGTTAGGTTAGGTTAAGTTTGGTGATATAAGCGAGTTTTGTGTAAATCTTACAATCTCGAATTATTTGATTTCGGTGAAGGTTAGGTTAGGTTGGGTTAGGTTTGGAGAAGTAAGCACGATTTGTGGATATTTTGGCAATGTCGAATTCTTTAATTTCGGTGAGGGTTGGGTTAGGTTGGGTTAAGTTTTGTGAAATAAGCGAGTTTTGTGAAAATCTTACAATCCCGAATTATTTGATTTCGGTGATGGTTAGGTTAGGTTGGGTTAGGTTTGGTGAAGAAAGCACGTTTTGTGGATATTTTTGGAATGTCGAATTCTTTAATTTCGGTGACGGTTAGGTTAGGTTGGGTTAGGTTTGGTGAAATAAACAAGTTTTGTGTCAATGTAACAATCTCGAATTATTTTAATTTCAGTGAAGGTTAGGTAAGGTTGGGTTAGGTTTCGTGACGTAAACACGCTTGGTGTGTATTTTTGCAATGTCCAATTCTTTGATTTCGGCGATGGAAAGGTTAGTTTGGGTTAGGTTTAGTGAGGTATGAACGTTTTGTGGATATTTTGGCAATGTCGAATTCTTTGAATTTGGTGATGGTTCGGTAAGGTTGGGTTAGGTTCGGTGAGGTGAGCACGATTTGTGTATATTTTTGCAATGTCGAATTCATTGATTTCGGTGATGGTTAGGTTAGGTTGGGTTAGGATTGGAGAAGTAAGCACGTTTTGTGTATATTTTTGCAATGTCAAATTCTTTGATTTCGGTGATAGTTAGGTTAGGTTTAGTAAAGTAAGCACGTTTTGTGGATATTTTGGCAATGTCGAATTCTTTAATTTCGGTGATGGTTAGGTTAGGTTGGGTTAAGTTTGGTGATATATGCGAGTTTTGTGTAAATCTTACAATCTCGAATTATTTGATTTCAGTGAAGGTTAGGTTAGGTTGGGTTAGGTTTGGAGAAGTAAGCACGATTTGTGGATATTTTAGCAATGTCGAATTCTTTAATTTCGATGAGGGTTGGGTTAAGTTTTGTGAAATAAGCGAGTTTTGTGTAAATCTTACAATCTCGAATTATTTGATTTAGGTGATGGTTAGGTAAGGTTGGGTTAGGTTTGGTGAAGTAAGCACGTTTTGTGGATATTTTGGCAATGTCGAATTCTTTAATTTCGGTGACGGTTAGGTTAGGTTGGGTTAGGTTTGGTGAAATAAGCAAGTTTTGTGTAAATCTTACAATCTCGAATTATTTGATTTCGGTGTTGGTTAGGTTAGGTTGGGTTAGGATTGGAGAAGTAAGCACGTTTTGTGTATATTTTTGCAATGTCGAATTCTTTGATTTCGGTGATAGTTAGGTTAGGTTGGGTTAGGTTTGGTGAAATAAGCAAGTTTTGTGTAAATCTTACAATATCGAATTATTTGATTTCGGTGAAGGTTAGGTAAGGTTGGGTTAGGTTTGGAGAAGTAAGCACGATTTGTGGATATTTTGGCAATGTCGAATTCTTGAATTTCGGTGAGGGTTGGGTTAGGTTGGGTTAAGTTTTGTGAAATAAGCGAGTTTTGTGTAAATCTTACAATCTCGAATTATTTGATTTCGGTGATGGTAAGGTTAGGATGGGTTAGGTTTGGTGAAGTAAGCACGTTTTGTGGATATTTTGGCAATGTCGAATTCTTTAATTTCGGTGAGGGTTGGGTAAGGTTGGGTTAAGTTTTGTGAAATAAGCGAGTTTTGTGTAAATCTTACAATCTCTAATTATTTGATTTCGGTGATGGTTAGGTTAGGTTGGGTTAGGTTTGGTGAAGTAAGCACGTTTTGTAGATATTTTGGCAATGTCGAATTCTTTAATTTCGGTGACGGTTAGGTTAGGTTGGGTTAGGTTTGGTGAAATAAGCAAGTTTTGTGTAAATCTTACAATATCGAATTATTTGATTTCGGTGAAGGTTAGGTTAGGTTTTGTTAGGTTTGGTGAAATAAGCAATTTTTGTGTAAATCTTACAATATCGAATTATTTGATTTCGGTGAAGGTTAGGTTAGGTTGGGTTAGGTTTGGAGAAGTAAGCACGATTTGTGGATATTTTGGCAATGTCGAATTCTTTAATTTCGATGAGGGTTGGGTTAGGTTGGGTTAAGTTTTGTGAAATAAGCGAGTTTTGTGTAAATTTTACAATCTCGAATTATTTGATTTCGGTGATGGTAAGGTTAGGTTGGGTTAGGTTTTGTGAAGTAGGCACGTTTTGTGGATATTTTGGCAATGTCGAATTCTTTAATTTCGGTGAGGGTTAGGTTAGGTTGGGTTAGGTTTGGTGAAATAAGCAAGTTTTGTGTAAATCTTACAATCTCGAATTATTTGATTTCGGTGTTGGTTAGGTTAGGTTGGGTTAGGATTGGAGCAGTAAGCACGTTTTGTGTATATTTTTGCAATGTCGAATTCTTTGATTTCGGTGACAGTTAGGTTAGGTTTAGTAAAGTAAGCACGTTTTGTGGATATTTTGGCAATGTCGAATTCTTTAATTTCGGTGATGGTTAGGTTAGGTTGGGTTAAGTTTGGTGATATATGCGAGTTTTGTGTAAATCTTACAATCTCGAATTATTTGATTTCAGTGAAGGTTAGGTTAGGTTGGGTTAGGTTTGGAGAAGTAAGCACGATTTGTGGATATTTTAGCAATGTCGAATTCTTTAATTTCGATGAGGGTTGGGTTAAGTTTTGTGAAATAAGCGAGTTTTGTGTAAATCTTACAATCTCGAATTATTTGATTTAGGTGATGGTTAGGTAAGGTTGGGTTAGGTTTGGTGAAGTAAGCACGTTTTGTGGATATTTTGGCAATGTCGAATTCTTTAATTTCGGTGACGGTTAGGTTAGGTTGGGTTAGGTTTGGTGAAATAAGCAAGTTTTGTGTAAATCTTACAATCTCGAATTATTTGATTTCGGTGTTGGTTAGGTTAGGTTGGGTTAGGATTGGAGAAGTAAGCACGATTTGTGGATATTTTGGCAATGTCGAATTCTTGAATTTCGGTGAGGGTTGGGTTAGGTTGGGTTAAGTTTTGTGAAATAAGCGAGTTTTGTGTAAATCTTACAATCTTGAATTATTTGATTTCGGTGATGGTAAGGTTAGGATGGGTTAGGTTTGGTGAAGTAAGCACGTTTTGTGGATATTTTGGCAATGTCGAATTCTTTAATTTCGGTGAGGGTTGGGTTAGGTTGGGTTAAGTTTTGTGAAATAAGCGAGTTTTGTGAAAATCCTACAATCCCGAATTATTTGATTTCGGTGATGGTTAGGTTAGGTTGGGTTAGGTTTGGTGAAGAAAGCACGTTTTGTGGATATTTTTGGAATGTCGAATTCTTTAATTTCGGTGACGGTTAGGTTAGGTTGGGTTAGGTTTGGTGAAATAAACAAGTTTTGTGTCAATCTAACAATCTCGAATTATTTTAATTTCAGTGAAGGTTAGGTTAGGTTGGGTTAGGTTTCGTGACGTAAACACGCTTGGTGTGTATTTTTGCAATGTCCAATTCTTTGATTTCGGCGATGGAAAGGTTAGTTTGGGTTAGGTTTAGTGAGGTATGAACGTTTTGTGGATATTTTGGCAATGTCGAATTCTTTGAATTTGGTGATGGTTCGGTAAGGTTGGGTTAGGTTCGGTGAGGTGAGCACGATTTGTGTATATTTTTGCAATGTCGAATTCATTGATTTCGGTGATGGTTAGGTTAGGTTGGGTTAGGATTGGAGAAGTAAGCACGTTTTGTGTATATTTTTGCAATGTCGAATTCTTTGATTTCGGTGAAAGTTAGGTTAGGTTAGGTTAAGTTTGGTGATATAAGCGAGTTTTGTGTAAATCTTACAATCTCGAATTATTTGATTTCGGTGAAGGTTAGGTTAGGTTGGGTTAGGTTTGGAGAAGTAAGCACGATTTGTGGATATTTTGGCAATGTCGAATTCTTTAATTTCGGTGAGGGTTGGGTTAGGTTGGGTTAAGTTTTGTGAAATAAGCGATATTTGTGTAAATCTTACAATCTCGAATTATTTGATTTCGGTGAAGGTTAGGTTAGGTTGGGTTAGGTTTGGAGAAGAAAGCATGATTTGTGGATATTTTGGCAATGTCGAATTCTTTAATTTCGGTGAGGGTTGGGTTAGGTTGGGTTAAGTTTTGTGAAATAAGCGAGTTTTGTGTAAATCTTACAATCTCGAATTATTTGATTTCGGTGATGGTTAGGTTAGGTTGGGTTAGGTTTGGTGAAGTAAGCACGTTTTGTGGATATTTTGGCAATGTCGAATTCTTTAATTTCGGTGAGGGTTAGGTTAGGTTGGGTTAGGTTTGGTGAAATAAGCAAGTTTTGTGTAAATCTTACAATCTCGAATTATTTGATTTCGGTGATGGTTAGGTTAGGTTGGGTTAGGTTTGGTGAAGTAAGCACGTTTTGTGGATATTTTGGCAATGTCGAATTCTTTAATTTCGGTGACGGTTAGGTTAGGTTGGGTTAGGTTTGGTGAAATAAGCAAGTTTTGTGTAAATCTTACAATCTCGAATTATTTGATTTCGGTGATGGTTAGGTTAGGTTGGGTTAGGTTTGGTGAAGTAAGCACGTTTTGTGGATATTTTGGCAATGTCGAATTCTTTAATTTCGGTGAGGGTTGGGTAAGGTTGGGTTAAGTTTTGTGAAATAAGCGAGTTTTGTGTAAATCTTACAATCTCTAATTATTTGATTTCGGTGATGGTTAGGTTAGGTTGGGTTAGGTTTGGTGAAGTAAGCACGTTTTGTAGATATTTTGGCAATGTCGAATTCTTTAATTTCGGTGACGGTTAGGTTAGGTTGGGTTAGGTTTGGTGAAATAAGCAAGTTTTGTGTAAATCTTACAATATCGAATTATTTGATTTCGGTGAAGGTTAGGTTAGGTTTTGTTAGGTTTGGTGAAATAAGCAATTTTTGTGTAAATCTTACAATATCGAATTATTTGATTTCGGTGAAGGTTAGGTTAGGTTGGGTTAGGTTTGGAGAAGTAAGCACGATTTGTGGATATTTTGGCAATGTCGAATTCTTTAATTTCGATGAGGGTTGGGTTAGGTTGGGTTAAGTTTTGTGAAATAAGCGAGTTTTGTGTAAATTTTACAATCTCGAATTATTTGATTTCGGTGATGGTAAGGTTAGGTTGGGTTAGGTTTTGTGAAGTAGGCACGTTTTGTGGATATTTTGGCAATGTCGAATTCTTTAATTTCGGTGAGGGTTAGGTTAGGTTGGGTTAGGTTTGGTGAAATAAGCAAGTTTTGTGTAAATCTTACAATCTCGAATTATTTGATTTCGGTGTTGGTTAGGTTAGGTTGGGTTAGGATTGGAGCAGTAAGCACGTTTTTTGTATATTTTTGCAATGTCGAATTCTTTGATTTCGGTGATAGTTAGGTTAGGTTTAGTAAAGTAAGCACGTTTTGTGGATATTTTGGCAATGTCGAATTCTTTAATTTCGGTGATGGTTAGGTTAGGTTGGGTTAAGTTTGGTGATATATGCGAGTTTTGTGTAAATCTTACAATCTCGAATTATTTGATTTCAGTGAAGGTTAGGTTAGGTTGGGTTAGGTTTGGAGAAGTAAGCACGATTTGTGGATATTTTAGCAATGTCGAATTCTTTAATTTCGATGAGGGTTGGGTTAAGTTTTGTGAAATAAGCGAGTTTTGTGTAAATCTTACAATCTCGAATTATTTGATTTAGGTGATGGTTAGGTAAGGTTGGGTTAGGTTTGGTGAAGTAAGCACGTTTTGTGGATATTTTGGCAATGTCGAATTCTTTAATTTCGGTGACGGTTAGGTTAGGTTGGGTTAGGTTTGGTGAAATAAGCAAGTTTTGTGTAAATCTTACAATCTCGAATTATTTGATTTCGGTGTTGGTTAGGTTAGGTTGGGTTAGGATTGGAGAAGTAAGCACGTTTTGTGTATATTTTTGCAATGTCGAATTCTTTGATTTCGGTGATAGTTAGGTTAGGTTGGGTTAGGTTTGGTGAAATAAGCAAGTTTTGTGTAAATCTTACAATATCGAATTATTTGATTTCGGTGAAGGTTAGGTAAGGTTGGGTTAGGTTTGGAGAAGTAAGCACGATTTGTGGATATTTTGGCAATGTCGAATTCTTGAATTTCGGTGAGGGTTGGGTTAGGTTGGGTTAAGTTTTGTGAAATAAGCGAGTTTTGTGTAAATCTTACAATCTCGAATTATTTGATTTCGGTGATGGTAAGGTTAGGATGGGTTAGGTTTGGTGAAGTAAGCACGTTTTGTGGATATTTTGGCAATGTCGAATTCTTTAATTTCGGTGAGGGTTGGGTTAGGTTGGGTTAAGTTTTGTGAAATAAGCGAGTTTTGTGAAAATCTTACAATCCCGAATTATTTGATTTCGGTGATGGTTAGGTTAGGTTGGGTTAGGTTTGGTGAAGAAAGCACGTTTTGTGGATATTTTTGGAATGTCGAATTCTTTAATTTCGGTGACGGTTAGGTTAGGTTGGGTTAGGTTTGGTGAAATAAACAAGTTTTGTGTCAATCTAACAATCTCGAATTATTTTAATTTCAGTGAAGGTTAGGTTAGGTTGGGTTAGGTTTCGTGACGTAAACACGCTTGGTGTGTATTTTTGCAATGTCCAATTCTTTGATTTCGGCGATGGAAAGGTTAGTTTGGGTTAGGTTTAGTGAGGTATGAACGTTTTGTGGATATTTTGGCAATGTCGAATTCTTTGAATTTGGTGATGGTTCGGTAAGGTTGGGTTAGGTTCGGTGAGGTGAGCACGATTTGTGTATATTTTTGCAATGTCGAATTCATTGATTTCGGTGATGGTTAGGTTAGGTTGGGTTAGGATTGGAGAAGTAAGCACGTTTTGTGTATATTTTTGCAATGTCGAATTCTTTGATTTCGGTGAAAGTTAGGTTAGGTTAGGTTAAGTTTGGTGATATAAGCGAGTTTTGTGTTAATCTTACAATCTCGAATTATTTGATTTCGGTGAAGGTTAGGTTAGGTTGGGTTAGGTTTGGAGAAGTAAGCACGATTTGTGGATATTTTGGCAATGTCGAATTCTTTAATTTCGGTGAGGGTTGGGTTAGGTTGGGTTAAGTTTTGTGAAATAAGCGAGTTTTGTGTAAATCTTACAATCTCGAATTATTTGATTTCGGTGATGGTTAGGTTAGGTTGGGTTAGGTTTGGTGAAGTAAGCACGTTTTGTGGATATTTTGGCAATGTCAAATTCTTTAATTTCGGTGACGGTTAGGTAAGGTTGGGTTAGGTTTGGTGAAATAAGCAAGTTTTGTGTAAATCTTACAATCTCGAATTATTTGATTTCGGTGATGGTTAGGTTAGGTTGGGTTAGGTTTGGTGAAGTAAGCACGTTATGTGGATATTTTGGCAATGTCGAATTCTTTAATTTCGGTGAGGGTTGGGTTAGGTTGGGTTAAGTTTTGTGAAATAAGCGAGTTTTGTGTAAATCTTACAATCTCGAATTTCTTGATTTCGGTGATGGTTAGGTTAGGTTGGGTAAGGTTTGGTGAAGAAAGCACGTTTTGTGGATATTTTTGGAATGTCGAATTCTTTATTTTCGGTGACGGTTAGGTTAGGTTGGGTTAGGTTTGGTGAAATAAGCAAGTTTTGTGTAAATCTTACAATCTCGAATTATTTCATTTCGGTGATGGTTAGGTTAGGTTGAGTTAGGTTTGGTGAAGTAAGCACATTTTGTGGATATTTTGGCAATGTCGAATTCTTTAATTTCGGTGATGGTTAGGTTAGGTTGGGTTAGGTTTGGTGATATATGCGAGTTTTGTGTAAATCTTACAATCTCGAATTATTTGATTTCAGTGAAGGTTAGGTTAGGTTGGATTAGGTTTGGAGTAGTAAGCACGATTTGTGGATATTTTAGCAATGTCGAATTCTTTAATTTCGATGAGGGTTGGGTTAAGTTTTGTGAAATAAGCGAGTTTTGTGTAAATCTTACAATCTCGAATTATTTGATTTCGGTGATGGTTAGGTTAGGTTGGGTTAGGTTTGGTGAAGTAAGCACGTTTTGTGGATACTTTGGCAATGTCGAATTCTTTAATTTCGGTGACGGTTAGGTTAGGTTGGGTTAGGTTTGGTGAAATAAGCAAGTTTTGTGTAAATCTTACAATCTCGAATTATTTGATTTCGGTGATGGTTAGGTTAGGTTGGGTTAGGTTTGGTGAAGTAAGCACGTTTTGTGGATATTTTGGCAATGTCGAATTCTTTAATTTCGGTGACGGTTAGGTTAGGTTGGGTTAGGTTTGGTGAAATAAGCAAGTTTTGTGTAAATCTTACAATCTCGAATTATTTGATTTCGGTGAAGGTTAGGTTAGGTTGGGTTAGGTTTGGAGAAGAAAGCACGATTTGTGGATATTTTGGCAATGTCGAATTCTTTAATTTCGGTGACGGTTAGGTTAGGTTGGGTTAGGTTTGGTGAAATAAGCAAGTTTTGTGTAAATCTTACAATATCGAATTATTTGATTTCGGTGAAGGTTAGGTTAGGTTGGGTTAGGTTTGGTGAAATAAGCAATTTTTGTGTAAATCTTACAATATCGAATTATTTGATTTCGGTGAAGGTTAGGTTAGGTTGGGTTAGGTTTGGAGAAGTAAGCACGATTTGTGGATATTTTGGCAATGTCGAATTCTTTAATTTCGGTGAGGGTTGGGTTAGGTTGGGTTAAGTTTTGTGAAATAAGCGAGTTTTGTGTAAATCTTACAATCTCGAATTATTTGATTTCGGTGATGGTTAGGTTAGGTTGGGTTAGGTTTGGGTGAAGAAAGCACGTTTTGTGGATATTTTTGGAATGTCGAATTCTTTAATTTCGGTGAGGGTTGGGTTAGGTTGGGTTAAGTTTTGTGAAATAAGCGAGTTTTGTGTAAATCTTACAATCTCGAATTTCTTGATTTCGGTGATGGTTAGGTTAGGTTGGGTTAGGTTTGGTGAAGAAAGCACGTTTTGTGGATATTTTTGGAATGTCGAATTCTTTAATTTCGGTGACGGTTAGGTTAGGTTGGGTTAGGTTTGGTGAAATAAACAAGTTTTGTGTAAATCTTACAATCTCGAATTATTTTAATTTCAGTGAAGGTAAGGTTAGGTTGGGTTAGGTTTCGTGACGTAAACACGCTTGGTGTGTATTTTTGCAATGTCCAATTCTTTGATTTCGGCGATGGAAAGGTTAGGTTGGGTTAGGTTTAGTGAGGTATGAACGTTTTGTGGATATTTTGGCAATGTCGAAATCTTTGAATTTGGTGATGGTTCGGTAAGGTTGGGTTAGGTTCGGTGAGGTGAGCACGATTTGTGTATATTTTTGCAATGTCGAATTCATTGATTTCGGTGATGGTTAGGTTAGGTTGGGTTAGGATTGGAGAAGTAAGCACGTTTTGTGTATATTTTTGCAATGTCGAATTCTTTGATTTCGGTGAAAGTTAGGTTAGGTAAGGTTAAGTTTGGTGATATAAGCGAGTTTTGTGTAAATCTTACAATCTCGAATTATTTGATTTCGGTGATGGTTAGGTTAGGTTGGGTTAGGTTTGGTGAAGTAAGCACGTTTTGTGGATATTTTGGCAATGTCAAATTCTTTAATTTCGGTGACGGTTAGGTTAGGTTGGGTTAGGTTTGGTGAAATAAGCAAGTTTTGTGTAAATCTTACAATCTCGAATTATTTGATTTCGGTGATGGTTAGGTTAGGTTGAGTTAGGTTTGGTGAAGTAAGCACGTTTTGTGGATATTTTGGCAATGTCGAATTCTTTAATTTCGGTGAGGGTTAGGTTAGGTTGGGTTAGGTTTGGTGAAATAAGCGAGTTTTGTGTAAATCTTACAATCTCGAATTATTTGATTTCGGTGTTGGTTAGGTTAGGTTGGGTTGGTAGCGCGCGGACAGTGGGAGCGAGTGGACGTGTCTGTGCGCGCTCTCTCGGCCGAGCACCGACGCCGGCTGTCTACACAGTCCAGAACCGCTACCGCTACTAGAAGCCAGGAGTCGCAACTAGGAGTCAGGAGGGGCCATTGGCACTTCACTGCGTCTGTGCCAGTAGTATCAGACGTATCTGAAGGAGGTAGGAGAGGCTGTGTGTTTGCATGTAAAAAAAAAAAAAAACCAGGCCGCCACGTTGTTATAACTACCACACAACCCATAACACACCGACAGTTGTCGAAACACCACGCACATAGCGATAATAATAATTGACACTTTGCAAATTGTCGTTATATCGCGTGTAACACAACATCGCTAATCATCTGACCACGCACGCCGGTCCCGATCGCTATACGAATACGACCAGCTGACTATCTGTCAAATCGCGCGACAACCATTGACATTTCTCGGGGGCGCGGGGAGCTGCCAGTCACTGTCAAAGGTGGCTACACTGTGAAAAAAGCCAGTGAAACGCCCGCAAATCGTCGTTATATCACGTGTAATACAATACAATACATCGCTTGAACAGCTGTACCACACCACGCCGGTTCCGATCGTGACACGAATACGATCAGCTGACTAGCTGTCAAATAGCGTGACAGCCAATTATATTTCACGCCTGCCTCAGGCAAAGGTGGCTACACTGTGAATAAAGCCAGTGAAACATCCGCAAATTGTTGTAATATTACGTGTAATACAATACAATACAATACATTCCTAGACCATCTGACTACACCACGCCGGTTTCGATCGCGACACGAACACGATCAGCTGACTAGCTGTCAAATCGTGGGGGCGCCGGCGAGCCGCTTGCCACAGACGATCGCTGCAAAGCACCCACTGTACAACACGGCATTCATACAAATAAATAAACAAATATAAATAATTATCTGCAAAACCAATTAAGATTAAAACTCTAATTAAATTATTTATTCACTAGCGACACCTATGGTCAATTTAGATTAAAACCGTAATTAAATTATTTACTCACTAGCGACACCTATGGTCAATTTAGATTAAAACCTTAATTAAATTATTTATACACTAGCGACATCTATGGTCAATTAAGATCAAAACCTTAAATTAAATTATTTATTCACTAGCGACATCTATGGCCACAATTAAAAATCTTTACCGCAAAAAATCGTAAGAAGTAAACGTCACCGGGAACGAACCGCCGACATACATAGTTCGCACTATGAACAGCTGACATACATGCGCGTGACTACCTGCCCCCATACGCGAGAGACGTAACATCATTACATGCACAGCTGATTCTTAGACCAGCTGACCACAACAAACGACACATCGTGGATTATCTGCTGATATGAATGTCCATTTACTTTATCTGTCATTATAAATGCTATTCTTCATGTTTATGTATGAATGTATTTATGTTTATGTTTAATTGGTATTTTGTTTTTTCTTTTTTGTGTTATATTTTTTTTTTGACCAGTGTGGCACTTTAGGCTTTAGCGCTTCAGGAATTCCTGTTAAGCCACAATGGTCTGTTTAAAATAAATAAATAAATAAATGAATGACAATGAGCAACGAAAAGCCACAGCAACAAATTATGGATCCAATAAACAGAATAAAAGTGGAAATGGACATGCTCGTGGAGTTTGTGTCAAACGCCAAAAACACGAAGGAAAACATTAAAACCCAAATTAGCCTAGTACGCAGATTAGTGACAAGCCTAGCCGAGGAAGAGCAGAAAAAGAATAAAATCAACAAAACTGCATCTAAAGCTTCCGACGCGAGCACGGCGACAGAGACGACAGAGAAAAACACTCAGACCGAGACCGAAGAGTGGAAGACCCAACGGAAACAGCAGCGGAAGCAAAAGTGGAAGCCCCAGAAGCCGCTACAGAAGCAACAGGAACAGGAGCAAGCGCAACAGGAAGAAAAACAGCAGCAGCGCCCACAGCCGTATCCACAGCCGCAGACGCAGCAGCAACGACAACAACAAAACAAGGTCCAGCAGAAAAAACCCAAACTGACTATACCGCGCCCAAAAACCGAAGCGATAACACTGAAGCGAAGCGAAAGTAATAACAACACGTACGCGGATATTCTCAAAAAAATAAGAACCACCGTAGACATCGCTGCAACTGGATGCCAGGTGGACCGCATCAGAAAAACCCGGAACGGTATGATCCTAATGGAACTGGAAAGGAACGGCGGCAACCCCACAACGCTAGCAGACGCCATTAAAACAGCACTAGGTGACGACACAACGGTCAGGAGATTAACGACGATGGTGAAGATAGAGGTGCGGGACCTGGATGAAGGAGAAGAGCGCCAAGATGTGATGGACGCCCTCAAACCAGTACTGGGAACGCTTACAGTCGAGGAGGCTGAAGTGGTCAGCCTATTCAACACTTACAACGGAACAAGAGTCGCAGTTGTAAAGATGGCAAGCGACAAAGCACGTACAATCCTAAAAAAAGGTAAGCTTCGCGTAGGATGGGTAAACTGCCGCGTACGACAGCACATAGAAGCGGTCCGCTGTTACAAGTGCCAGGAGTACGGACACTTGGCAGCCACCTGCAGCGGAAGTGACAGGTCCCAACTGTGTCGCCGATGTGGTAAAGGAGGCCACATAGCGGCCAAATGCGAGAACAGTCTGTGCTGCATTGTCTGCAAAGACCGCGGCACGGACACACAGCACATGGCAGGGACACCCAAGTGTCCTGCATACAAAACCGAACTGGAGAGACAGAGGAAGGGGAAGACACAAACATAATGGCTGCAAATGGAAAAATAAGAGTCCTCCAGGTAAACCTTAACCATTGCAGGGTTGCGCAGGACCTCCTCCTGCAGACCATCTATGAGAAAAAAATTGACATCACAATAATAAGCGAACAACATCGCCCATTAAATGGAGATTGGTTCGCCGACACAACCCAGCGCTCGGCGATCTACATCTCACGCGGAAGCGGGATAATCACAGAGGCAGGAACACCACAGGTAGGTGCAGTCTGGGTTCGGGTGCGGGGCGTGCGGTTCTACAGCTGTTACTGTTCGCCGAACGCCTCGGTCTCGGACTTCGTACTGTTTTTGCACGAATTGGAGGCGAGCGTCAGCAGGAGCACAGGACGAGTGGTCGTTGCCGGAGACTTCAATGCAAAGTCTACAGAGTGGGAATCACCTATCACCGATGAGCGCGGTCGCCTACTAGCTGACACAATGGCCAGACTAAACCTGCATGTCCTGAACACCGGAAGTGCAAATACCTTCGTCAGAGGAAGCACTGGCTCCATAGTCGACGTCGCTTTCGCGGACGAGGACACCATTGGCCGCATTACCAACTGGGAGGTGCTCAGCGACACAACACTAAGCGACCACCAATACATCTCATACGAGCTAAGAGACACAAGAACGACCGATTCGACCCCGCATAAGACCGAGCCGACAAGGTGGGCCGTCGGCAAGCTAGACACTAAAACGTGCGAAGAGACGCTCAAGTTCGAGTGTGGCCGTATTCAAGATACCACAACTGGAACAGAACTTTGCAAAGAGACAACGGCAGCGATCACTCGGGCTTGCGAGGCCTCGATGCCGAAGAAGGGTGGAGTGGGACGGAAACCACAATATTGGTGGAACGACGAAATTGCAGAGCTGCGAAGAACCTGCACAAGAAAACGAAGAGAGCACTGTCGGACTGAACGAAGACACAGATCAGGCCACGAAGACGACCAAACGGCCATCGAAACCGCAAGCGAAGCCCACAAAGAAGCGAGAAGAGCAGTCACCTACGCAATCAGGAGGAGTAAAAAGTTGATGTGGGAACAACTCATAGCGACGGTGGACCTGGACCCATGGGGCCAAGCGTATCGTATGGTCCGTGGTAAGCTGTCCGGCCACCGCCAAATTCCCTTCTTAAACAGAGATGGAAATTTGGAAACGATAGTTTCACACCTTTTCCCTACACACAAAGAGACGACACCACAAGCGTGGATCATAGAGCCCGAAGACATCCCAGAGTTTACACTGGGTGAACTATACTCGGCAACAAAACGGCTGTCCACTGACAAATCACCTGGACCTGACGGAATACCGAATGAAATTCTCCGCATATCGGCTAAAGTCTGCCCGAAAACATTGCTGCGGACATTCAACAGCTGCCTCAAGAGCGGAGAATTCCCAAAAATATGGAAAAGGCAGAAACTCGTGCTCATACCCAAGGGCAACAAACCACCGGAGGAGCCGTCGTCATACCGGCCACTGTGCATGTTGGACGGATTGGGCAAACTCCTCGAGCGCCTCATATTACAGAGAGTAGCGAAGACGACGGAGACGGAAGGCGGGTTATGTTCGCAGCAATACGGGTTCAGACCCGGTCGGTCCACGGTAGACGCAATAGCCGAGGTCATAAAGACAATAAAAGACGCTCATAGTGGAACATTAAAAACGAGCAGTCACTGCATAATGGTGACACTGGACGTTAAAAATGCTTTCAATTCTGCCAGATGGGATAAAATAATGTCGGCTCTATCGGAGCTCGGTGGAATACCAGACTACCTTGTAAGAATAATAGGAAGTTACCTGTCGGAGAGGGTTCTGATCACAAGACTGGCAGAACGCAAGATCTCCTCTGGTGTTCCACAGGGCTCTGTCATGGGACCAACATTATGGAACATAATGTACGACTCACTTCTTAAATTAAGACTTCCAGGAGGAGCGAAGCTGGTGGGTTTTGCAGACGACGTAGCTATCATTGTTGTGGCTAGGAAAATAACGGACCTCGAGACCGCCACAAACGACACTCTCGACCTGGTGAACGACTGGATGACGGAAGCCGGACTACAGCTTGCACCACAAAAAACCGAGGCGGTTTTGTTCACCAGAAAAAGAAAAATCGAACCCCCAAAAATCACCATTTCGGGATACGACGTGAGACTAAAAAGGTATTTGACTTATCTTGGAATAATTCTAGATGACAAATTAACCTTTAAGAAACAAGCTGAGCATGCCGCGGAGAAAGCGGCAAGAGCTGTCAACAACATCGGACGACTAATGCCCAACATCGGAGGGCCCAAACCATGCCGAAGAAAACTACTCAACAGCGTAGTGCACTCGGTGATCCTATACGGTGCACCAATATGGGCGCCCAGCATGGCAGTGGAGAGAACCAGGAAATACCTCGCAAGAGTACAACGCAGGGGCGTACTGAGAATCGTATCGGCATATACAACAGTATCTGAGTGCGCAGTACTGGTTATTGCTGGAGTACCACCCATCGACCTACTGGCACATGAAAGAAAGAAGGTATACGAGGGAAGAAAGGAGGGAACGAAAAAAGTAAGAGCGACGGCACGGGCGGAGCTCATGACGGAATGGCAGGTCCGCTGGGACGGCGCAGACAAAGGTAGATGGACACATCGACTGATCCCATCAATCGCAGCCTGGACAAGGAGGAAAAGCGCAAAACCGGACTACCACACAACCCAGCTACTAACCAGCCATGGGTGTTTCGGAGCATTCCTCAACCGCATCGGAAAGGAAACGACAGCAGGATGTCACCACTGTGCATCAATCAGAGATGACGCAGAACATACACTCCTCGTATGCCCTGCATGGGAATCTGAAAGAGCGACACTCGAAGAAAGCACCCCGGTCAACACTGAAGACATAGCACAGAACATCACTAAAGACGTAGCCTCTTGGGAAGCATTCGCAGAGTTCGCAAGGAGCGTCATGAAGCAGAAGGAGGAGGCCGAACGGCTAAGGAAAGCGGAAAGACTTATAGAAGGAAATGAATAGATGTCAACCCATAGATATAGATATACTATTACCAGCCTATGATTAATACTGCAAATGAATGTTTTTCAGGAAACAGAAACCAAGCGGGTCAACTAGATGAACTGGAAAGGAGGGATCCGCACAAAAAGGAGAAGCCAACAAGGACGAAATCAGCCCCTGCGGAAGCAATCCACCAACGAGTGGGGTCCCCAAAGGGGTGAGGTGAGTCGGGGGAGTTTTTTAGTCAGTAAAAATCTGACACTTCCCTCTAGTGCGGACTAGAGGGAGTCTTATTGAAGATTTTCTCCTCCCACGCATAGGAAAAAAAAAAAAAAAAAAAAAAAAAAAAGGTTAGGTTGGGTTAGGATTGGAGCAGTAAGCACGTTTTGTGTATATTTTTGCAATGTCGAATTCTTTGATTTCGGTGATAGTTAGGTTAGGTTTAGTAAAGTAAGCACGTTTTGTGGATATTTTGGCAATGTCGAATTCTTTAATTTCGGTGATGGTTAGGTTAGGTTGGGTTAAGTTTGGTGATATATGCGAGTTTTGTGTAAATCTTACAATCTCGAATTATTTGATTTCAGTGAAGGTTAGGTTAGGTTGGGTTAGGTTTGGAGTAGTAAGCACGATTTGTGGATATTTTAGCAATGTCGAATTCTTTAATTTCGATGAGGGTTGGGTTAAGTTTTGTGAAATAAGCGAGTTTTGTGTAAATCTTACAATCTCGAATTATTTGATTTCGGTGATGGTTAGGTAAGGTTGGGTTAGGTTTGGTGAAGTAAGCACGTTTTGTGGATATTTTGGCAATGTCGAATTCTTTAATTTCGGTGACGGTTAGGTTAGGTTGGGTTAGGTTTGGTGAAATAAGCAAGTTTTGTGTAAATCTTACAATCTCGAATTATTTGATTTCGGTGTTGGTTAGGTTAGGTTGGGTTAGGATTGGAGAAGTAAGCACGTTTTGTGTATATTTTTGCAATGTCGAATTCTTTGATTTCGGTGATAGTTAGGTTAGGTTGGGTTAGGTTTGGTGAAATAAGCAAGTTTTGTGTAAATCTTACAATATCGAATTATTTGATTTCGGTGAAGGTTAGGTAAGGTTGGGTTAGGTTTGGAGAAGTAAGCACGATTTGTGGATATTTTGGCAATGTCGAATTCTTGAATTTCGGTGAGGGTTGGGTTAGGTTGGGTTAAGTTTTGTGAAATAAGCGAGTTTTGTGTAAATTTTACAATCTCGAATTATTTGATTTCGGTGATGGTAAGGTTAGGTTGGGTTAGGTTTTGTGAAGTAGGCACGTTTTGTGGATATTTTGGCAATGTCGAATTCTTTAATTTCGGTGAGGGTTAGGTTAGGTTGGGTTAGGTTTGGTGAAATAAGCAAGTTTTGTGTAAATCTTACAATCTCGAATTATTTGATTTCGGTGTTGGTTAGGTTAGGTTGGGTTAGGATTGGAGCAGTAAGCACGTTTTGTGTATATTTTTGCAATGTCAAATTCTTTGATTTCGGTGATAGTTAGGTTAGGTTTAGTAAAGTAAGCACGTTTTGTGGATATTTTGGCAATGTCGAATTCTTTAATTTCGGTGATGGTTAGGTTAGGTTGGGTTAAGTTTGGTGATATATGCGAGTTTTGTGTAAATCTTACAATCTCGAATTATTTGATTTCAGTGAAGGTTAGGTTAGGTTGGGTTAGGTTTGGAGAAGTAAGCACGATTTGTGGATATTTTAGCAATGTCGAATTCTTTAATTTCGATGAGGGTTGGGTTAAGTTTTGTGAAATAAGCGAGTTTTGTGTAAATCTTACAATCTCGAATTATTTGATTTAGGTGATGGTTAGGTAAGGTTGGGTTAGGTTTGGTGAAGTAAGCACGTTTTGTGGATATTTTGGCAATGTCGAATTCTTTAATTTCGGTGACGGTTAGGTTAGGTTGGGTTAGGTTTGGTGAAATAAGCAAGTTTTGTGTAAATCTTACAATCTCGAATTATTTGATTTCGGTGTTGGTTAGGTTAGGTTGGGTTAGGATTGGAGAAGTAAGCACGTTTTGTGTATATTTTTGCAATGTCGAATTCTTTGATTTCGGTGATAGTTAGGTTAGGTTGGGTTTGGTTTGGTGAAATAAGCAAGTTTTGTGTAAATCTTACAATATCGAATTATTTGATTTCGGTGAAGGTTAGGTAAGGTTGGGTTAGGTTTGGAGAAGTAAGCACGATTTGTGGATATTTTGGCAATGTCGAATTCTTGAATTTCGGTGAGGGTTGGGTTAGGTTGGGTTAAGTTTTGTGAAATAAGCGAGTTTTGTGTAAATCTTACAATCTCGAATTATTTGATTTCGGTGATGGTAAGGTTAGGATGGGTTAGGTTTGGTGAAGTAAGCACGTTTTGTGGATATTTTGGCAATGTCGAATTCTTTTATTTCGGTGAGGGTTGGGTTAGGTTGGGTTAAGTTTTGTGAAATAAGCGAGTTTTGTGAAAATCTTACAATCCCGAATTATTTGATTTCGGTGATGGTTAGGTTAGGTTGGGTTAGGTTTGGTGAAGAAAGCACGTTTTGTGGATATTTTTGGAATGTCGAATTCTTAAATTTCGGTGACGGTTAGGTTAGGTTGGGTTAGGTTTGGTGAAATAAACAAGTTTTGTGTCAATCTAACAATCTCGAATTATTTTAATTTCAGTGAAGGTTAGGTAAGGTTGGGTTAGGTTTCGTGACGTAAACACGCTTGGTGTGTATTTTTGCAATGTCCAATTCTTTGATTTCGGCGATGGAAAGGTTAGTTTGGGTTAGGTTTAGTGAGGTATGAACGTTTTGTGGATATTTTGGCAATGTCGAATTCTTTGAATTTGGTGATGGTTCGGTAAGGTTGGGTTAGGTTCGGTGAGGTGAGCACGATTTGTGTATATTTTTGCAATGTCGAATTCATTGATTTCGGTGATGGTTAGGTTAGGTTGGGTTAGGATTGGAGAAGTAAGCACGTTTTGTGTATATTTTTGCAATGTCGAATTCTTTGATTTCGGTGAAAGTTAGGTTAGGTTAGGTTAAGTTTGGTGATATAAGCGAGTTTTGTGTTAATCTTACAATCTCGAATTATTTGATTTCGGTGAAGGTTAGGTTAGGTTGGGTTAGGTTTGGAGAAGTAAGCACGATTTGTGGATATTTTGGCAATGTCGAATTCTTTAATTTCGGTGAGGGTTGGGTTAGGTTGGGTTAAGTTTTGTGAAATAAGCGATATTTGTGTAAATCTTACAATCTCGAATTATTTGATTTCGGTGAAGGTTAGGTTAGGTTGGGTTAGGTTTGGAGAAGAAAGCACGATTTGTGGATATTTTGGCAATGTCGAATTCTTTAATTCCGGTGAGGGTTGGGTTAGGTTGGGTTAAGTTTTGTGAAATAAGCGAGTTTTGTGTAAATCTTACAATCTCGAATTATTTGATTTCGGTGATGGTTAGGTTAGGTTGGGTTAGGTTTGGTGAAGTAAGCACGTTTTGTGGATATTTTGGCAATGTCGAATTCTTTAATTTCGGTGAGGGTTAGGTTAGGTTGGGTTAGGTTTGGTGAAATAAGCGAGTTTTTTGTAAATCTTACAATCTCGAATTATTTGATTTCGGTGATGGTTAGGTTAGGTTGGGTTAGGTTTGGTGAAGTAAGCACGTTTTGTGGATATTTTGGCAATGTCAAATTCTTTAATTTCGGTGACGGTTAGGTAAGGTTGGGTTAGGTTTGGTGAAATAAGCAAGTTTTGTGTAAATCTTACAATCTCGAATTATTTGATTTCGGTGATGGTTAGGTTAGGTTGGGTTAGGTTTGGTGAAGTAAGCACGTTATGTGGATATTTTGGCAATGTCGAATTCTTTAATTTCGGTGAGGGTTGGGTTAGGTTGGGTTAAGTTTTGTGAAATAAGCGAGTTTTGTGTAAATCTTACAATCTCGAATTTTTTGATTTCGGTGATGGTTAGGTAAGGTTGGGTAAGGTTTGGTGAAGAAAGCACGTTTTGTGGATATTTTTGGAATGTCGAATTCTTTATTTTCGGTGACGGTTAGGTTAGGTTGGGTTAGGTTTGGTGAAATAAGCAAGTTTTGTGTAAATCTTACAATCTCGAATTATTTGATTTCGGTGATGGTTAGGTTAGGTTGAGTTAGGTTTGGTGAAGTAAGCACGTTTTGTGGATATTTTGGCAATGTCGAATTCTTTAATTTCGGTGAGGGTTAGGTTAGGTTGGGTTAGGTTTGGTGATATATGCGAGTTTTGTGTAAATCTTACAATCTCGAATTATTTGATTTCAGTGAAGGTTAGGTTAGGTTGGATTAGGTTTGGAGTAGTAAGCACGATTTGTGGATATTTTAGCAATGTCGAATTCTTTAATTTCGATGAGGGTTGGGTTAAGTTTTGTGAAATAAGCGAGTTTTGTGTAAATCTTACAATCTCGAATTATTTGATTTCGGTGATGGTTAGGTTAGGTTGGGTTAGGTTTGGTGAAGTAAGCACGTTTTGTGGATACTTTGGCAATGTCGAATTCTTTAATTTCGGTGACGGTTAGGTTAGGTTGGGTTAGGTTTGGTGAAATAAGCAAGTTTTGTGTAAATCTTACAATCTCGAATTATTTGATTTCGGTGATGGTTAGGTTAGGTTGGGTTAGGTTTGGTGAAGTAAGCACGTTTTGTGGATATTTTGGCAATGTCGAATTCTTTAATTTCGGTGACGGTTAGGTTAGGTTGGGTTAGGTTTGGTGAAATAAGCAAGTTTTGTGTAAATCTTACAATCTCGAATTATTTGATTTCGGTGATGGTTAGGTTAGGTTGGGTTAGGTTTGGTGAAGTAAGCACGTTTTGTGGATATTTTGGCAATGTCGAATTCTTTAATTTCGGTGAGGGTTGGGTAAGGTTGGGTTAAGTTTTGTGAAATAAGCGAGTTTTGTGTAAATCTTACAATCTCTAATTATTTGATTTCGGTGATGGTTAGGTTAGGTTGGGTTAGGTTTGGTGAAGTAAGCACGTTTTGTGGATATTTTGGCAATGTCGAATTCTTTAATTTCGGTGAGGGTTGGGTTAGGTTGGGTTAAGTTTTGTGAAATAAGCGATATTTGTGTAAATCTTACAATCTCGAATTATTTGATTTCGGTGAAGGTTAGGTTAGGTTGGGTTAGGTTTGGAGAAGAAAGCACGATTTGTGGATATTTTGGCAATGTCGAATTCTTTAATTCCGGTGAGGGTTGGGTTAGGTTGGGTTAAGTTTTGTGAAATAAGCGAGTTTTGTGTAAATCTTACAATCTCGAATTATTTGATTTCAGTGAAGGTTAGGTTAGGTTGGATTAGGTTTGGAGTAGTAAGCACGATTTGTGGATATTTTAGCAATGTCGAATTCTTTAATTTCGATGAGGGTTGGGTTAAGTTTTGTGAAATAAGCGAGTTTTGTGTAAATCTTACAATCTCGAATTATTTGATTTCGGTGATGGTTAGGTTAGGTTGGGTTAGGTTTGGTGAAGTAAGCACGTTTTGTGGATACTTTGGCAATGTCGAATTCTTTAATTTCGGTGACGGTTAGGTTAGGTTGGGTTAGGTTTGGTGAAATAAGCAAGTTTTGTGTAAATCTTACAATCTCGAATTATTTGATTTCGGTGATGGTTAGGTTAGGTTGGGTTAGGTTTGGTGAAGTAAGCACGTTTTGTGGATATTTTGGCAATGTCGAATTCTTTAATTTCGGTGACGGTTAGGTTAGGTTGGGTTAGGTTTGGTGAAATAAGCAAGTTTTGTGTAAATCTTACAATCTCGAATTATTTGATTTCGGTGATGGTTAGGTTAGGTTGGGTTAGGTTTGGTGAAGTAAGCACGTTTTGTGGATATTTTGGCAATGTCGAATTCTTTAATTTCGGTGAGGGTTGGGTAAGGTTGGGTTAAGTTTTGTGAAATAAGCGAGTTTTGTGTAAATCTTACAATCTCTAATTATTTGATTTCGGTGATGGTTAGGTTAGGTTGGGTTAGGTTTGGTGAAGTAAGCACGTTTTGTAGATATTTTGGCAATGTCGAATTCTTTAATTTCGGTGACGGTTAGGTTAGGTTGGGTTAGGTTTGGTGAAATAAGCAAGTTTTGTGTAAATCTTACAATATCGAATTATTTGATTTCGGTGAAGGTTAGGTTAGGTTTTGTTAGGTTTGGTGAAATAAGCAATTTTTGTGTAAATCTTACAATATCGAATTATTTGATTTCGGTGAAGGTTAGGTTAGGTTGGGTTAGGTTTGGAGAAGTAAGCACGATTTGTGGATATTTTGGCAATGTCGAATTCTTTAATTTCGATGAGGGTTGGGTTAGGTTGGGTTAAGTTTTGTGAAATAAGCGAGTTTTGTGTAAATTTTACAATCTCGAATTATTTGATTTCGGTGATGGTAAGGTTAGGTTGGGTTAGGTTTTGTGAAGTAGGCACGTTTTGTGGATATTTTGGCAATGTCGAATTCTTTAATTTCGGTGAGGGTTAGGTTAGGTTGGGTTAGGTTTGGTGAAATAAGCAAGTTTTGTGTAAATCTTACAATCTCGAATTATTTGATTTCGGTGTTGGTTAGGTTAGGTTGGGTTAGGATTGGAGCAGTAAGCACGTTTTTTGTATATTTTTGCAATGTCGAATTCTTTGATTTCGGTGATAGTTAGGTTAGGTTTAGTAAAGTAAGCACGTTTTGTGGATATTTTGGCAATGTCGAATTCTTTAATTTCGGTGATGGTTAGGTTAGGTTGGGTTAAGTTTGGTGATATATGCGAGTTTTGTGTAAATCTTACAATCTCGAATTATTTGATTTCAGTGAAGGTTAGGTTAGGTTGGGTTAGGTTTGGAGAAGTAAGCACGATTTGTGGATATTTTAGCAATGTCGAATTCTTTAATTTCGATGAGGGTTGGGTTAAGTTTTGTGAAATAAGCGAGTTTTGTGTAAATCTTACAATCTCGAATTATTTGATTTAGGTGATGGTTAGGTAAGGTTGGGTTAGGTTTGGTGAAGTAAGCACGTTTTGTGGATATTTTGGCAATGTCGAATTCTTTAATTTCGGTGACGGTTAGGTTAGGTTGGGTTAGGTTTGGTGAAATAAGCAAGTTTTGTGTAAATCTTACAATCTCGAATTATTTGATTTCGGTGTTGGTTAGGTTAGGTTGGGTTAGGATTGGAGAAGTAAGCACGTTTTGTGTATATTTTTGCAATGTCGAATTCTTTGATTTCGGTGATAGTTAGGTTAGGTTGGGTTAGGTTTGGTGAAATAAGCAAGTTTTGTGTAAATCTTACAATATCGAATTATTTGATTTCGGTGAAGGTTAGGTAAGGTTGGGTTAGGTTTGGAGAAGTAAGCACGATTTGTGGATATTTTGGCAATGTCGAATTCTTGAATTTCGGTGAGGGTTGGGTTAGGTTGGGTTAAGTTTTGTGAAATAAGCGAGTTTTGTGTAAATCTTACAATCTCGAATTATTTGATTTCGGTGATGGTAAGGTTAGGATGGGTTAGGTTTGGTGAAGTAAGCACGTTTTGTGGATATTTTGGCAATGTCGAATTCTTTAATTTCGGTAAGGGTTGGGTTAGGTTGGGTTAAGTTTTGTGAAATAAGCGAGTTTTGTGAAAATCTTACAATCCCGAATTATTTGATTTCGGTGATGGTTAGGTTAGGTTGGGTTAGGTTTGGTGAAGAAAGCACGTTTTGTGGATATTTTTGGAATGTCGAATTCTTTAATTTCGGTGACGGTTAGGTTAGGTTGGGTTAGGTTTGGTGAAATAAACAAGTTTTGTGTCAATCTAACAATCTCGAATTATTTTAATTTCAGTGAAGGTTAGGTTAGGTTGGGTTAGGTTTCGTGACGTAAACACGCTTGGTGTGTATTTTTGCAATGTCCAATTCTTTGATTTCGGCGATGGAAAGGTTAGTTTGGGTTAGGTTTAGTGAGGTATGAACGTTTTGTGGATATTTTGGCAATGTCGAATTCTTTGAATTTGGTGATGGTTCGGTAAGGTTGGGTTAGGTTCGGTGAGGTGAGCACGATTTGTGTATATTTTTGCAATGTCGAATTCATTGATTTCGGTGATGGTTAGGTTAGGTTGGGTTAGGATTGGAGAAGTAAGCACGTTTTGTGTATATTTTTGCAATGTCGAATTCTTTGATTTCGGTGAAAGTTAGGTTAGGTTAGGTTAAGTTTGGTGATATAAGCGAGTTTTGTGTTAATCTTACAATCTCGAATTATTTGATTTCGGTGAAGGTTAGGTTAGGTTGGGTTAGGTTTGGAGAAGTAAGCACGATTTGTGGATATTTTGGCAATGTCGAATTCTTTAATTTCGGTGAGGGTTGGGTTAGGTTGGGTTAAGTTTTGTGAAATAAGCGATATTTGTGTAAATCTTACAATCTCGAATTATTTGATTTCGGTGAAGGTTAGGTTAGGTTGGGTTAGGTTTGGAGAAGAAAGCACAATTTGTGGATATTTTGGCAATGTCGAATTCTTTAATTCCGGTGAGGGTTGGGTTAGGTTGGGTTAAGTTTTGTGAAATAAGCGAGTTTTGTGTAAATCTTACAATCTCGAATTATTTGATTTCGGTGATGGTTAGGTTAGGTTGGGTTAGGTTTGGTGAAGTAAGCACGTTTTGTGGATATTTTGGCAATGTCGAATTCTTTAATTTCGGTGAGGGTTAGGTTAGGTTGGGTTAGGTTTGGTGAAATAAGCGAGTTTTGTGTAAATCTTACAATCTCGAATTATTTGATTTCGGTGATGGTTAGGTTAGGTTGGGTTAGGTTTGGTGAAGTAAGCACGTTTTGTGGATATTTTGGCAATGTCAAATTCTTTAATTTCGGTGACGGTTAGGTAAGGTTGGGTTAGGTTTGGTGAAATAAGCAAGTTTTGTGTAAATCTTACAATCTCGAATTATTTGATTTCGGTGATGGTTAGGTTAGGTTGGGTTAGGTTTGGTGAAGTAAGCACGTTATGTGGATATTTTGGCAATGTCGAATTCTTTAATTTCGGTGAGGGTTGGGTTAGGTTGGGTTAAGTTTTGTGAAATAAGCGAGTTTTGTGTAAATCTTACAATCTCAAATTTCTTGATTTCGGTGATGGTTAGGTTAGGTTGGGTAAGGTTTGGTGAAGAAAGCACGTTTTGTGGATATTTTTGGAATGTCGAATTCTTTATTTTCGGTGACGGTTAGGTTAGGTTGGGTTAGGTTTGGTGAAATAAGCAAGTTTTGTGTAAATCTTACAATCTCGAATTATTTGATTTCGGTGATGGTTAGGTTAGGTTGGGTTAGGTTTGGTGAAGTAAGCACGTTTTGTGGATATTTTGGCAATGTCGAATTCTTTAATTTCGGTGAGGGTTGGGTAAGGTTGGGTTAAGTTTTGTGAAATAAGCGAGTTTTGTGTAAATCTTACAATCTCTAATTATTTGATTTCGGTGATGGTTAGGTTAGGTTGGGTTAGGTTTGGTGAAGTAAGCACGTTTTGTAGATATTTTGGCAATGTCGAATTCTTTAATTTCGGTGACGGTTAGGTTAGGTTGGGTTAGGTTTGGTGAAATAAGCAAGTTTTGTGTAAATCTTACAATATCGAATTATTTGATTTCGGTGAAGGTTAGGTTAGGTTTTGTTAGGTTTGGTGAAATAAGCAATTTTTGTGTAAATCTTACAATATCGAATTATTTGATTTCGGTGAAGGTTAGGTTAGGTTGGGTTAGGTTTGGAGAAGTAAGCACGATTTGTGGATATTTTGGCAATGTCGAATTCTTTAATTTCGATGAGGGTTGGGTTAGGTTGGGTTAAGTTTTGTGAAATAAGCGAGTTTTGTGTAAATTTTACAATCTCGAATTATTTGATTTCGGTGATGGTAAGGTTAGGTTGGGTTAGGTTTTGTGAAGTAGGCACGTTTTGTGGATATTTTGGCAATGTCGAATTCTTTAATTTCGGTGAGGGTTAGGTTAGGTTGGGTTAGGTTTGGTGAAATAAGCAAGTTTTGTGTAAATCTTACAATCTCGAATTATTTGATTTCGGTGTTGGTTAGGTTAGGTTGGGTTAGGATTGGAGCAGTAAGCACGTTTTTTGTATATTTTTGCAATGTCGAATTCTTTGATTTCGGTGATAGTTAGGTAAGGTTTAGTAAAGTAAGCACGTTTTGTGGATATTTTGGCAATGTCGAATTCTTTAATTTCGGTGATGGTTAGGTTAGGTTGGGTTAAGTTTGGTGATATATGCGAGTTTTGTGTAAATCTTACAATCTCGAATTATTTGATTTCAGTGAAGGTTAGGTTAGGTTGGGTTAGGTTTGGAGAAGTAAGCACGATTTGTGGATATTTTAGCAATGTCGAATTCTTTAATTTCGATGAGGGTTGGGTTAAGTTTTGTGAAATAAGCGAGTTTTGTGTAAATCTTACAATCTCGAATTATTTGATTTAGGTGATGGTTAGGTAAGGTTGGGTTAGGTTTGGTGAAGTAAGCACGTTTTGTGGATATTTTGGCAATGTCGAATTCTTTAATTTCGGTGACGGTTAGGTTAGGTTGGGTTAGGTTTGGTGAAATAAGCAAGTTTTGTGTAAATCTTACAATCTCGAATTATTTGATTTCGGTGTTGGTTAGGTTAGGTTGGGTTAGGATTGGAGAAGTAAGCACGTTTTGTGTATATTTTTGCAATGTCGAATTCTTTGATTTCGGTGATAGTTAGGTTAGGTTGGGTTAGGTTTGGTGAAATAAGCAAGTTTTGTGTAAATCTTACAATATCGAATTATTTGATTTCGGTGAAGGTTAGGTAAGGTTGGGTTAGGTTTGGAGAAGTAAGCACGATTTGTGGATATTTTGGCAATGTCGAATTCTTGAATTTCGGTGAGGGTTGGGTTAGGTTGGGTTAAGTTTTGTGAAATAAGCGAGTTTTGTGTAAATCTTACAATCTCGAATTATTTGATTTCGGTGATGGTAAGGTTAGGATGGGTTAGGTTTGGTGAAGTAAGCACGTTTTGTGGATATTTTGGCAATGTCGAATTCTTTAATTTCGGTGAGGGTTGGGTTAGGTTGGGTTAAGTTTTGTGAAATAAGCGAGTTTTGTGAAAATCTTACAATCCCGAATTATTTGATTTCGGTGATGGTTAGGTTAGGTTGGGTTAGGTTTGGTGAAGAAAGCACGTTTTGTGGATATTTTTGGAATGTCGAATTCTTTAATTTCGGTGACGGTTAGGTTAGGTTGGGTTAGGTTTGGTGAAATAAACAAGTTTTGTGTCAATCTAACAATCTCGAATTATTTTAATTTCAGTGAAGGTTAGGTTAGGTTGGGTTAGGTTTCGTGACGTAAACACGCTTGGTGTGTATTTTTGCAATGTCCAATTCTTTGATTTCGGCGATGGAAAGGTTAGTTTGGGTTAGGTTTAGTGAGGTATGAACGTTTTGTGGATATTTTGGCAATGTCGAATTCTTTGAATTTGGTGATGGTTCGGTAAGGTTGGGTTAGGTTCGGTGAGGTGAGCACGATTTGTGTATATTTTTGCAATGTCGAATTCATTGATTTCGGTGATGGTTAGGTTAGGTTGGGTTAGGATTGGAGAAGTAAGCACGTTTTGTGTATATTTTTGCAATGTCGAATTCTTTGATTTCGGTGAAAGTTAGGTTAGGTTAGGTTAAGTTTGGTGATATAAGCGAGTTTTGTGTTAATCTTACAATCTCGAATTATTTGATTTCGGTGAAGGTTAGGTTAGGTTGGGTTAGGTTTGGAGAAGTAAGCACGATTTGTGGATATTTTGGCAATGTCGAATTCTTTAATTTCGGTGAGGGTTGGGTTAGGTTGGGTTAAGTTTTGTGAAATAAGCGATATTTGTGTAAATCTTACAATCTCGAATTATTTGATTTCGGTGATGGTTAGGTTAGGTTGGGTTAGGTTTGGTGAAGTAAGCACGTTTTGTGGATATTTTGGCAATGTCGAATTCTTTAATTTCGGTGAGGGTTAGGTTAGGTTGGGTTAGGTTTGGTGAAATAAGCGAGTTTTGTGTAAATCTTACAATCTCGAATTATTTGATTTCGGTGATGGTTAGGTTAGGTTGGGTTAGGTTTGGTGAAGTAAGCACGTTTTGTGGATATTTTGGCAATGTCAAATTCTTTAATTTCGGTGACGGTTAGGTAAGGTTGGGTTAGGTTTGGTGAAATAAGCAAGTTTTGTGTAAATCTTACAATCTCGAATTATTTGATTTCGGTGATGGTTAGGTTAGGTTGGGTTAGGTTTGGTGAAGTAAGCACGTTATGTGGATATTTTGGCAATGTCGAATTCTTTAATTTCGGTGAGGGTTGGGTTAGGTTGGGTTAAGTTTTGTGAAATAAGCGAGTTTTGTGTAAATCTTACAATCTCGAATTTCTTGATTTCGGTGATGGTTAGGTTAGGTTGGGTAAGGTTTGGTGAAGAAAGCACGTTTTGTGGATATTTTTGGAATGTCGAATTCTTTATTTTCGGTGACGGTTAGGTTAGGTTGGGTTAGGTTTGGTGAAATAAGCAAGTTTTGTGTAAATCTTACAATCTCGAATTATTTCATTTCGGTGATGGTTAGGTTAGGTTGAGTTAGGTTTGGTGAAGTAAGCACATTTTGTGGATATTTTGGCAATGTCGAATTCTTTAATTTCGGTGAGGGTTAGGTTAGGTTGGGTTAGGTTTGGTGATATATGCGAGTTTTGTGTAAATCTTACAATCTCGAATTATTTGATTTCAGTGAAGGTTAGGTTAGGTTGGATTAGGTTTGGAGTAGTAAGCACGATTTGTGGATATTTTAGCAATGTCGAATTCTTTAATTTCGATGAGGGTTGGGTTAAGTTTTGTGAAATAAGCGAGTTTTGTGTAAATCTTACAATCTCGAATTATTTGATTTCGGTTATGGTTAGGTTAGGTTGGGTTAGGTTTGGTGAAGTAAGCACGTTTTGTGGATACTTTGGCAATGTCGAATTCTTTAATTTCGGTGACGGTTAGGTTAGGTTGGGTTAGGTTTGGTGAAATAAGCAAGTTTTGTGTAAATCTTACAATCTCGAATTATTTGATTTCGGTGATGGTTAGGTTAGGTTGGGTTAGGTTTGGTGAAGTAAGCACGTTTTGTGGATATTTTGGCAATGTCGAATTCTTTAATTTCGGTGACGGTTAGGTTAGGTTGGGTTAGGTTTGGTGAAATAAGCAAGTTTTGTGTAAATCTTACAATCTCGAATTATTTGATTTCGGTGAAGGTTAGGTTAGGTTGGGTTAGGTTTGGAGAAGAAAGCACGATTTGTGGATATTTTGGCAATGTCGAATTCTTTAATTTCGGTGACGGTTAGGTTAGGTTGGGTTAGGTTTGGTGAAATAAGCAAGTTTTGTGTAAATCTTACAATATCGAATTATTTGATTTCGGTGAAGGTTAGGTTAGGTTGGGTTAGGTTTGGTGAAATAAGCAATTTTTGTGTAAATCTTACAATATCGAATTATTTGATTTCGGTGAAGGTTAGGTTAGGTTGGGTTAGGTTTGGAGAAGTAAGCACGATTTGTGGATATTTTGGCAATGTCGAATTCTTTAATTTCGGTGAGGGTTGGGTTAGGTTGGGTTAAGTTTTGTGAAATAAGCGAGTTTTGTGTAAATCTTACAATCTCGAATTATTTGATTTCGGTGATGGTTAGGTTAGGTTGGGTTAGGTTTGGGTGAAGAAAGCACGTTTTGTGGATATTTTTGGAATGTCGAATTCTTTAATTTCGGTGAGGGTTGGGTTAGGTTGGGTTAAGTTTTGTGAAATAAGCGAGTTTTGTGTAAATCTTACAATCTCGAATTATTTGATTTCGGTGAAGGTTAGGTTAGGTTGGGTTAAGTTTGGAGAAGAAAGCACGATTTGTGGATATTTTGGCAATGTCGAATTTTTAATTTCGGTGAGGGTTGGGTTAGGTTGGGTTAAGTTTTGTGAAATAAGCGAGTTTTGTGTAAATCTTACAATCTCGAATTTCTTGATTTCGGTGATGGTTAGGTTAGGTTGGGTTAGGTTTGGTGAAGAAAGCACGTTTTGTGGATATTTTTGGAATGTCGAATTCTTTAATTTCGGTGACGGTTAGGTTAGGTTGGGTTAGGTTTGGTGAAATAAACAAGTTTTGTGTAAATCTTACAATCTCGAATTATTTTAATTTCAGTGAAGGTAAGGTTAGGTTGGGTTAGGTTTCGTGACGTAAACACGCTTGGTGTGTATTTTTGCAATGTCCAATTCTTTGATTTCGGCGATGGAAAGGTTAGGTTGGGTTAGGTTTAGTGAGGTATGAACGTTTTGTGGATATTTTGGCAATGTCGAAATCTTTGAATTTGGTGATGGTTCGGTAAGGTTGGGTTAGGTTCGGTGAGGTGAGCACGATTTGTGTATATTTTTGCAATGTCGAATTCATTGATTTCGGTGATGGTTAGGTTAGGTTGGGTTAGGATTGGAGAAGTAAGCACGTTTTGTGTATATTTTTGCAATGTCGAATTCTTTGATTTCGGTGAAAGTTAGGTTAGGTAAGGTTAAGTTTGGTGATATAAGCGAGTTTTGTGTAAATCTTACAATCTCGAATTATTTGATTTCGGTGATGGTTAGGTTAGGTTGGGTTAGGTTTGGTGAAGTAAGCACGTTTTGTGGATATTTTGGCAATGTCAAATTCTTTAATTTCGGTGACGGTTAGGTTAGGTTGGGTTAGGTTTGGTGAAATAAGCAAGTTTTGTGTAAATCTTACAATCTCGAATTATTTGATTTCGGTGATGGTTAGGTTAGGTTGAGTTAGGTTTGGTGAAGTAAGCACGTTTTGTGGATATTTTGGCAATGTCGAATTCTTTAATTTCGGTGAGGGTTAGGTTAGGTTGGGTTAGGTTTGGTGAAATAAGCGAGTTTTGTGTAAATCTTACAATCTCGAATTATTTGATTTCGGTGTTGGTTAGGTTAGGTTGGGTTGGTAGCGCGCGGACAGTGGGAGCGAGTGGACGTGTCTGTGCGCGCTCTCTCGGCCGAGCACCGACGCCGGCTGTCTACACAGTCCAGAACCGCTACCGCTACTAGAAGCCAGGAGTCGCAACTAGGAGTCAGGAGGGGCCATTGGCACTTCACTGCGTCTGTGCCAGTAGTATCAGACGTATCTGAAGGAGGTAGGAGAGGCTGTGTGTTTGCATGTAAAAAAAAAAAAAAACCAGGCCGCCACGTTGTTATAACTACCACACAACCCATAACACACCGACAGTTGTCGAAACACCACGCACATAGCGATAATAATAATTGACACTTTGCAAATTGTCGTTATATCGCGTGTAACACAACATCGCTAATCATCTGACCACGCACGCCGGTCCCGATCGCTATACGAATACGACCAGCTGACTATCTGTCAAATCGCGCGACAACCATTGACATTTCTCGGGGGCGCGGGGAGCTGCCAGTCACTGTCAAAGGTGGCTACACTGTGAAAAAAGCCAGTGAAACGCCCGCAAATCGTCGTTATATCACGTGTAATACAATACAATACATCGCTTGAACAGCTGTACCACACCACGCCGGTTCCGATCGTGACACGAATACGATCAGCTGACTAGCTGTCAAATAGCGTGACAGCCAATTATATTTCACGCCTGCCTCAGGCAAAGGTGGCTACACTGTGAATAAAGCCAGTGAAACATCCGCAAATTGTTGTAATATTACGTGTAATACAATACAATACAATACATTCCTAGACCATCTGACTACACCACGCCGGTTTCGATCGCGACACGAACACGATCAGCTGACTAGCTGTCAAATCGTGGGGGCGCCGGCGAGCCGCTTGCCACAGACGATCGCTGCAAAGCACCCACTGTACAACACGGCATTCATACAAATAAATAAACAAATATAAATAATTATCTGCAAAACCAATTAAGATTAAAACTCTAATTAAATTATTTATTCACTAGCGACACCTATGGTCAATTTAGATTAAAACCGTAATTAAATTATTTACTCACTAGCGACACCTATGGTCAATTTAGATTAAAACCTTAATTAAATTATTTATACACTAGCGACATCTATGGTCAATTAAGATCAAAACCTTAAATTAAATTATTTATTCACTAGCGACATCTATGGCCACAATTAAAAATCTTTACCGCAAAAAATCGTAAGAAGTAAACGTCACCGGGAACGAACCGCCGACATACATAGTTCGCACTATGAACAGCTGACATACATGCGCGTGACTACCTGCCCCCATACGCGAGAGACGTAACATCATTACATGCACAGCTGATTCTTAGACCAGCTGACCACAACAAACGACACATCGTGGATTATCTGCTGATATGAATGTCCATTTACTTTATCTGTCATTATAAATGCTATTCTTCATGTTTATGTATGAATGTATTTATGTTTATGTTTAATTGGTATTTTGTTTTTTCTTTTTTGTGTTATATTTTTTTTTTGACCAGTGTGGCACTTTAGGCTTTAGCGCTTCAGGAATTCCTGTTAAGCCACAATGGTCTGTTTAAAATAAATAAATAAATAAATGAATGACAATGAGCAACGAAAAGCCACAGCAACAAATTATGGATCCAATAAACAGAATAAAAGTGGAAATGGACATGCTCGTGGAGTTTGTGTCAAACGCCAAAAACACGAAGGAAAACATTAAAACCCAAATTAGCCTAGTACGCAGATTAGTGACAAGCCTAGCCGAGGAAGAGCAGAAAAAGAATAAAATCAACAAAACTGCATCTAAAGCTTCCGACGCGAGCACGGCGACAGAGACGACAGAGAAAAACACTCAGACCGAGACCGAAGAGTGGAAGACCCAACGGAAACAGCAGCGGAAGCAAAAGTGGAAGCCCCAGAAGCCGCTACAGAAGCAACAGGAACAGGAGCAAGCGCAACAGGAAGAAAAACAGCAGCAGCGCCCACAGCCGTATCCACAGCCGCAGACGCAGCAGCAACGACAACAACAAAACAAGGTCCAGCAGAAAAAACCCAAACTGACTATACCGCGCCCAAAAACCGAAGCGATAACACTGAAGCGAAGCGAAAGTAATAACAACACGTACGCGGATATTCTCAAAAAAATAAGAACCACCGTAGACATCGCTGCAACTGGATGCCAGGTGGACCGCATCAGAAAAACCCGGAACGGTATGATCCTAATGGAACTGGAAAGGAACGGCGGCAACCCCACAACGCTAGCAGACGCCATTAAAACAGCACTAGGTGACGACACAACGGTCAGGAGATTAACGACGATGGTGAAGATAGAGGTGCGGGACCTGGATGAAGGAGAAGAGCGCCAAGATGTGATGGACGCCCTCAAACCAGTACTGGGAACGCTTACAGTCGAGGAGGCTGAAGTGGTCAGCCTATTCAACACTTACAACGGAACAAGAGTCGCAGTTGTAAAGATGGCAAGCGACAAAGCACGTACAATCCTAAAAAAAGGTAAGCTTCGCGTAGGATGGGTAAACTGCCGCGTACGACAGCACATAGAAGCGGTCCGCTGTTACAAGTGCCAGGAGTACGGACACTTGGCAGCCACCTGCAGCGGAAGTGACAGGTCCCAACTGTGTCGCCGATGTGGTAAAGGAGGCCACATAGCGGCCAAATGCGAGAACAGTCTGTGCTGCATTGTCTGCAAAGACCGCGGCACGGACACACAGCACATGGCAGGGACACCCAAGTGTCCTGCATACAAAACCGAACTGGAGAGACAGAGGAAGGGGAAGACACAAACATAATGGCTGCAAATGGAAAAATAAGAGTCCTCCAGGTAAACCTTAACCATTGCAGGGTTGCGCAGGACCTCCTCCTGCAGACCATCTATGAGAAAAAAATTGACATCACAATAATAAGCGAACAACATCGCCCATTAAATGGAGATTGGTTCGCCGACACAACCCAGCGCTCGGCGATCTACATCTCACGCGGAAGCGGGATAATCACAGAGGCAGGAACACCACAGGTAGGTGCAGTCTGGGTTCGGGTGCGGGGCGTGCGGTTCTACAGCTGTTACTGTTCGCCGAACGCCTCGGTCTCGGACTTCGTACTGTTTTTGCACGAATTGGAGGCGAGCGTCAGCAGGAGCACAGGACGAGTGGTCGTTGCCGGAGACTTCAATGCAAAGTCTACAGAGTGGGAATCACCTATCACCGATGAGCGCGGTCGCCTACTAGCTGACACAATGGCCAGACTAAACCTGCATGTCCTGAACACCGGAAGTGCAAATACCTTCGTCAGAGGAAGCACTGGCTCCATAGTCGACGTCGCTTTCGCGGACGAGGACACCATTGGCCGCATTACCAACTGGGAGGTGCTCAGCGACACAACACTAAGCGACCACCAATACATCTCATACGAGCTAAGAGACACAAGAACGACCGATTCGACCCCGCATAAGACCGAGCCGACAAGGTGGGCCGTCGGCAAGCTAGACACTAAAACGTGCGAAGAGACGCTCAAGTTCGAGTGTGGCCGTATTCAAGATACCACAACTGGAACAGAACTTTGCAAAGAGACAACGGCAGCGATCACTCGGGCTTGCGAGGCCTCGATGCCGAAGAAGGGTGGAGTGGGACGGAAACCACAATATTGGTGGAACGACGAAATTGCAGAGCTGCGAAGAACCTGCACAAGAAAACGAAGAGAGCACTGTCGGACTGAACGAAGACACAGATCAGGCCACGAAGACGACCAAACGGCCATCGAAACCGCAAGCGAAGCCCACAAAGAAGCGAGAAGAGCAGTCACCTACGCAATCAGGAGGAGTAAAAAGTTGATGTGGGAACAACTCATAGCGACGGTGGACCTGGACCCATGGGGCCAAGCGTATCGTATGGTCCGTGGTAAGCTGTCCGGCCACCGCCAAATTCCCTTCTTAAACAGAGATGGAAATTTGGAAACGATAGTTTCACACCTTTTCCCTACACACAAAGAGACGACACCACAAGCGTGGATCATAGAGCCCGAAGACATCCCAGAGTTTACACTGGGTGAACTATACTCGGCAACAAAACGGCTGTCCACTGACAAATCACCTGGACCTGACGGAATACCGAATGAAATTCTCCGCATATCGGCTAAAGTCTGCCCGAAAACATTGCTGCGGACATTCAACAGCTGCCTCAAGAGCGGAGAATTCCCAAAAATATGGAAAAGGCAGAAACTCGTGCTCATACCCAAGGGCAACAAACCACCGGAGGAGCCGTCGTCATACCGGCCACTGTGCATGTTGGACGGATTGGGCAAACTCCTCGAGCGCCTCATATTACAGAGAGTAGCGAAGACGACGGAGACGGAAGGCGGGTTATGTTCGCAGCAATACGGGTTCAGACCCGGTCGGTCCACGGTAGACGCAATAGCCGAGGTCATAAAGACAATAAAAGACGCTCATAGTGGAACATTAAAAACGAGCAGTCACTGCATAATGGTGACACTGGACGTTAAAAATGCTTTCAATTCTGCCAGATGGGATAAAATAATGTCGGCTCTATCGGAGCTCGGTGGAATACCAGACTACCTTGTAAGAATAATAGGAAGTTACCTGTCGGAGAGGGTTCTGATCACAAGACTGGCAGAACGCAAGATCTCCTCTGGTGTTCCACAGGGCTCTGTCATGGGACCAACATTATGGAACATAATGTACGACTCACTTCTTAAATTAAGACTTCCAGGAGGAGCGAAGCTGGTGGGTTTTGCAGACGACGTAGCTATCATTGTTGTGGCTAGGAAAATAACGGACCTCGAGACCGCCACAAACGACACTCTCGACCTGGTGAACGACTGGATGACGGAAGCCGGACTACAGCTTGCACCACAAAAAACCGAGGCGGTTTTGTTCACCAGAAAAAGAAAAATCGAACCCCCGAAAATCACCATTTCGGGATACGACGTGAGACTAAAAAGGTATTTGACTTATCTTGGAATAATTCTAGATGACAAATTAACCTTTAAGAAACAAGCTGAGCATGCCGCGGAGAAAGCGGCAAGAGCTGTCAACAACATCGGACGACTAATGCCCAACATCGGAGGGCCCAAACCATGCCGAAGAAAACTACTCAACAGCGTAGTGCACTCGGTGATCCTATACGGTGCACCAATATGGGCGCCCAGCATGGCAGTGGAGAGAACCAGGAAATACCTCGCAAGAGTACAACGCAGGGGCGTACTGAGAATCGTATCGGCATATACAACAGTATCTGAGTGCGCAGTACTGGTTATTGCTGGAGTACCACCCATCGACCTACTGGCACATGAAAGAAAGAAGGTATACGAGGGAAGAAAGGAGGGAACGAAAAAAGTAAGAGCGACGGCACGGGCGGAGCTCATGACGGAATGGCAGGTCCGCTGGGACGGCGCAGACAAAGGTAGATGGACACATCGACTGATCCCATCAATCGCAGCCTGGACAAGGAGGAAAAGCGCAAAACCGGACTACCACACAACCCAGCTACTAACCAGCCATGGGTGTTTCGGAGCATTCCTCAACCGCATCGGAAAGGAAACGACAGCAGGATGTCACCACTGTGCATCAATCAGAGATGACGCAGAACATACACTCCTCGTATGCCCTGCATGGGAATCTGAAAGAGCGACACTCGAAGAAAGCACCCCGGTCAACACTGAAGACATAGCACAGAACATCACTAAAGACGTAGCCTCTTGGGAAGCATTCGCAGAGTTCGCAAGGAGCGTCATGAAGCAGAAGGAGGAGGCCGAACGGCTAAGGAAAGCGGAAAGACTTATAGAAGGAAATGAATAGATGTCAACCCATAGATATAGATATACTATTACCAGCCTATGATTAATACTGCAAATGAATGTTTTTCAGGAAACAGAAACCAAGCGGGTCAACTAGATGAACTGGAAAGGAGGGATCCGCACAAAAAGGAGAAGCCAACAAGGACGAAATCAGCCCCTGCGGAAGCAATCCACCAACGAGTGGGGTCCCCAAAGGGGTGAGGTGAGTCGGGGGAGTTTTTTAGTCAGTAAAAATCTGACACTTCCCTCTAGTGCGGACTAGAGGGAGTCTTATTGAAGATTTTCTCCTCCCACGCATAGGAAAAAAAAAAAAAAAAAAAAAAAAAAAAAAAAAAAAAAAAAAAAAAAAAGGTTAGGTTGGGTTAGGATTGGAGCAGTAAGCACGTTTTGTGTATATTTTTGCAATGTCGAATTCTTTGATTTCGGTGATAGTTAGGTTAGGTTTAGTAAAGTAAGCACGTTTTGTGGATATTTTGGCAATGTCGAATTCTTTAATTTCGGTGATGGTTAGGTTAGGTTGGGTTAAGTTTGGTGATATATGCGAGTTTTGTGTAAATCTTACAATCTCGAATTATTTGATTTCAGTGAAGGTTAGGTTAGGTTGGGTTAGGTTTGGAGTAGTAAGCACGATTTGTGGATATTTTAGCAATGTCGAATTCTTTAATTTCGATGAGGGTTGGGTTAAGTTTTGTGAAATAAGCGAGTTTTGTGTAAATCTTACAATCTCGAATTATTTGATTTCGGTGATGGTTAGGTTAGGTTGGGTTAGGTTTGGTGAAGTAAGCACGTTTTGTGGATACTTTGGCAATGTCGAATTCTTTAATTTCGGTGACGGTTAGGTTAGGTTGGGTTAGGTTTGGTGAAATAAGCAAGTTTTGTGTAAATCTTACAATCTCGAATTATTTGATTTCGGTGATGGTTAGGTTAGGTTGGGTTAGGTTTGGTGAAGTAAGCACGTTTTGTGGATATTTTGGCAATGTCGAATTCTTTAATTTCGGTGAGGGTTGGGTAAGGTTGGGTTAAGTTTTGTGAAATAAGCGAGTTTTGTGTAAATCTTACAATCTCGAATTATTTGATTTCGGTGATGGTTAGGTTAGGTTGGGTTAGGTTTGGTGAAGTAAGCACGTTTTGTGGATATTTTGGCAATGTCGAATTCTTTAATTTCGGTGACGGTTAGGTTAGGTTGGGTTAGGTTTGGTGAAATAAGCAAGTTTTGTGTAAATCTTACAATATCGAATTATTTGATTTCGGTGAAGGTTAGGTTAGGTTTTGTTAGGTTTGGTGAAATAAGCAATTTTTGTGTAAATCTTACAATATCCAATTATTTGATTTCGGTGAAGGTTAGGTTAGGTTGGGTTGGGTTTGGAGAAGTAAGCACGATTTGTGGATATTTTGGCAATGTCGAATTCTTTAATTTCGATGAGGGTTGGGTTAGGTTGGGTTAAGTTTTGTGAAATAAGCGAGTTTTGTGTAAATTTTACAATCTCGAATTATTTGATTTCGGTGATGGTAAGGTTAGGTTGGGTTAGGTTTTGTGAAGAAGGCACGTTTTGTGGATATTTTGGCAATGTCGAATTCTTTAATTTCGGTGAGGGTTAGGTTAGGTTGGGTTAGGTTTGGTGAAATAAGCAAGTTTTGTGTAAATCTTACAATCTCGAATTATTTGATTTCGGTGTTGGTTAGGTTAGGTTGGGTTAGGATTGGAGAAGTAAGCACGTTTTGTGTATTTTTTTGCAATGTCGAATTCTTTGATTTCGGTGATAGTTAGGTTAGGTTGGGTAAGGTTTGGTGAAATAAGCAAGTTTTGTGTAAATCTTACAATCTCGAATTATTTGATTTCGGTGATGGTTAGGTTAGGTTGGGTTAGGTATGGTGAAGTAAGCACGTTTTGTTGTTATTTTGGCAATGTCGAATTCTTTAATTTCGGTGAGGGTTGGGTTAGGTTGGGTTAAGTTTTGTGAAATAAGCGATATTTGTGTAAATCTTACAATCTCGAATTATTTGATTTCGGTGAAGGTTAGGTTAGGTTGGGTTAGGTTTGGAGAAGAAAGCACGATTTGTGGATATTTTGGCAATGTCGAATTCTTTAATTTCGGTGAGGGTTGGGTTAGGTTGGGTTAAGTTTTGTGAAATAAGCGAGTTTTGTGTAAATCTTACAATCTCGAATTATTTGATTTCGGTGATGGTTAGGTTAGGTTGGGTTAGGTTTGGTGAAGTAAGCACGTTTTGTGGATATTTTGGCAATGTCAAATTCTTTAATTTCGGTGACGGTTAGGTTAGGTTGGGTTAGGTTTGGTGAAATAAGCAAGTTTTGTGTAAATCTTACAATCTCGAATTATTTGATTTCGGTGATGGTTAGGTTAGGTTGAGTTAGGTTTGGTGAAGTAAGCACGTTTTGTGGATATTTTGGCAATGTCGAATTCTTTAATTTCGGTGAGGGTTAGGTTAGGTTGGGTTAGGTTTGGTGAAATAAGCGAGTTTTGTGTAAATCTTACAATCTCGAATTATTTGATTTCGGTGATGGTTAGGTTAGGTTGGGTTAGGTTTGGTGAAGTAAGCACGGTTTGTGGATATTTTGGCAATGTCAAATTCTTTAATTTCGGTGACGGTTAGGTAAGGTTGGGTTAGGTTTGGTGAAATAAGCAAGTTTTGTGTAAATCTTACAATCTTGAATTATTTGATTTCGGTGAAGGTTAGTTTGGCTGGGTTAGGTTTGGAGAAGTAAGCACGATTTGTGGATATTTTGGCAATGTCGAATTCTTTAATTTCGGTGACGGTTAGGTTAGGTTGGGTTAGGTTTGGTGAAATAAGCAAGTTTTGTGTAAATCTAACAATATCGAATTATTTGATTTCGGTGAAGGTTAGGTTAGGTTGGGTTAGGTTTGGTGAAATAAGCAATTTTTGTGTAAATCTTACAATATCGAATTATTTGATTTCGGTGAAGGTTAGGTTAGGTTGGGTTAGGTTTGGAGAAGTAAGCACGATTTGTGGATATTTTTGCAATGTCGAATTCTTTAATTTCGGTGAGGGTTGGGTTAGGTTGGGTTAAGTTTTGTGAAATAAGCGAGTTTTGTGTAAATCTTACAATCTCGAATTATTTGATTTCGGTGATGGTTAGGTTAGGTTGGGTTAGGTTTGGGTGAAGAAAGCACGTTTTGTGGATATTTTTGGAATGTCGAATTCTTTAATTTCGGTGACGGTTAGGTTAGGTTGGGTTAGGTTTGGTGAAATAAACAAGTTTTGTGTAAATCTTACAATCTCGAATTATTTGATTTCGGTGATGGTTAGGTTAGGTTGGGTTAGGTTTGGTGAAGTAAGCACGTTTTGTGGATAATTTGGCAATGTCAAATTCTTTAATTTCGGTGACAGTTAGGTTAGCAAGTCTTGTGGATATTTTGGCAATGTCAAATTCTTTAATTTCGGTGACGGTTAGGTAAGGTTGGGTTAGGTTTGGTGAAATAAGCAAGTTTTGTGTAAATCTTACAATCTCGAATTATTTGATTTCGGTGAAGGTTAGGTTAGGTTGGGTTAGGTTTGGAGAAGTAAGCACGATTTGTGGATATTTTGGCAATGTCGAATTCTTTAATTTCGGTGAGGGTTGGGTTAGGTTGGGTTAAGTTTTGTGAAATAAACGAGTTTTGTGTAAATCTTACAATCTCGAATTATTTGATTTCAGTGATGGTTAGGTTAGGTTGGGTTAGGTTTGGTGAAGTACGCACGATTTGTGGATATTTTGGCAATGTCGAATTCTTTAATTTCGGTGACGGTTAGGTTGGGTTGGGTTAGGTTTGGTGAAATAAGCAAGTTTTGTGTAAATCTTACAATCTCGAATTATTTGATTTCGGTGATGGTTAGGTTAGGTTGGGTTAGGTTTGGTGAAGTAAGCACGTTTTGTGGATATTTTGGCAATGTCGAATTCTTTAATTTCGGTGACGTTTAGGTTAGGTTGGGCTAGGTTTGGTGAAATAAGCAAGTTTTGTGTAAATCTTACAATATCGAATTATTTGATTTCGGTGAAGGTTAGGTTAGGTTGGGTTAGGTTTGGTGAAATAAGCAATTTTTGTGTAAATCTTACAATATCGAATTATTTGATTTCGGTGAAGGTTAGGTTAGGTTGGGTTAGGTTTGGAGAAGTAAGCACGATTTGTGGATATTTTGGCAATGTCGAATTCTTTAATTTCGGTGAGGGTTGGGTTAGGTTGGGTTAAGTTTTGTGAAATAAGCGAGTTTTGTGTAAATCTTACAATCTCGAATTATTTGATTTCGGTGATGGTTAGGTTAGGTTGGGTTAGGTTTGGGTGAAGAAAGCACGTTTTGTGGATATTTTTGGAATGTCGAATTCTTTAATTTCGGTGACGGTTAGGTTAGGTTGGGTTAGGTTTGGTGAAATAAACAAGTTTTGTGTAAATCTTACAATCTCGAATTATTTGATTTCGGTGATGGTTAGGTTAGGTTGGGTTAGGTTTGGTGAAGTAAGCACGTTTTGTGGATAATTTGGCAATGTCAAATTCTTTAATTTCGGTGACGGTTAGGTAAGCACGTCTTGTGGATATTTTGGCAATGTCAAATTCTTTAATTTCGGTGACGGTTAGGTAAGGTTGGGTTAGGTTTGGTGAAATAAGCAAGTTTTGTGTAAATCTTACAATATCGAATTATTTGATTTCGGTGAAGGTTAGGTTAGGTTGGGTTAGGTTTGGTGAAATAAGCAATTTTTGTGTAAATCTTACAATATCGAATTATTTGATTTCGGTGAAGGTTAGGTTAGGTTGGGTTAGGTTTGGAGAAGTAAGCACGATTTGTGGATATTTTGGCAATGTCGAATTCTTTAATTTCGGTGAGGGTTGGGTTAGGTTGGGTTAAGTTTTGTGAAATAAACGAGTTTTGTGTAAATCTTACAATCTCGAATTATTTGATTTCGGTGATGGTTAGGTTAGGTTGGGTTAGGTTTGGTGAAGTAAGCACGTTTTGTGGATATTTTGGCAATGTCGAATTCTTTAATTTCGGTGAGGGTTAGGTTAGGTTGGGTTAGGTTTGGTGAAATAAGCGAGTTTTGTGTAAATCTTACAATCTCGAATTATTTGATTTCGGTGATGGTTAGGTTAGGTTGGGTTAGGTTTGGTGAAGTAAGCACGGTTTGTGGATATTTTGGCAATGTCAAATTCTTTAATTTCGGTGACGGTTAGGTAAGGTTGGGTTAGGTTTGGTGAAATAAGCAAGTTTTGTGTAAATCTTACAATCTTGAATTATTTGATTTCGGTGAAGGTTAGTTTGGTTGGGTTAGGTTTGGAGAAGTAAGCACGATTTGTGGATATTTTGGCAATGTCGAATTCTTTAATTTCGGTGACGGTTAGGTTAGGTTGGGTTAGGTTTGGTGAAATAAGCAAGTTTTGTGTAAATCTAACAATATCGAATTATTTGATTTCGGTGAAGGTTAGGTTAGGTTGGGTTAGGTTTGGTGAAATAAGCAATTTTTGTGTAAATCTTACAATATCGAATTATTTGATTTCGGTGAAGGTTAGGTTAGGTTGGGTTAGGTTTGGAGAAGTAAGCACGATTTGTGGATATTTTGGCAATGTCGAATTCTTTAATTTCGGTGAGGGTTGGGTTAGGTTGGGTTAAGTTTTGTGAAATAAGCGAGTTTTGTGTAAATCTTACAATCTCGAATTATTTGATTTCGGTGATGGTTAGGTTAAGTTGGGTTAGGTTTGGTGAAGTACGCACGATTTGTGGATATTTTGGCAATGTCGAATTCTTTAATTTCGGTGACGGTTAGGTTGGGTTGGGTTAGGTTTGGTGAAATAAGCAAGTTTTGTGTAAATCTTACAATCTCGAATTATTTGATTTCGGTGATGGTTAGGTTAGGTTGGGTTAGGTTTGGTGAAGTAAGCACGTTTTGTGGATATTTTGGCAATGTCGAATTCTTTAATTTCGGTGACGGTTAGGTATGGTTGGGTTAGGTTTGGTGAAATAAGCAAGTTTTGTGTAAATCTTACAATATCGAATTATTTGATTTCGGTGAAGGTTAGGTTAGGTTGGGTTAGGTTTGGTGAAATAAGCAATTTTTGTGTAAATCTTACAATATCGAATTATTTGATTTCGGTGAAGGTTAGGTTAGGTTGGGTTAGGTTTGGAGAAGTAAGCACGATTTGTGGATATTTTGGCAATGTCGAATTCTTTAATTTCGGTGAGGGTTGGGTTAGGTTGGGTTAAGTTTTGTGAAATAAGCGAGTTTTGTGTAAATCTTACAATCTCGAATTATTTGATTTCGGTGATGGTTAGGTTAGGTTGGGTTAGGTTTGGGTGAAGAAAGCACGTTTTGTGGATATTTTTGGAATGTCGAATTCTTTAATTTCGGTGACGGTTAGGTTAGGTTGGGTTAGGTTTGGTGAAATAAGCAATTTTTGTGTAAATCTTACAATATCGAATTATTTGATTTCGGTGAAGGTTAGGTTAGGTTGGGTTAGGTTTGGAGAAGTAAGCACGATTTGTGGATATTTTGGCAATGTCGAATTCTTTAATTTCGGTGAGGGTTGGGTTAGGTTGGGTTAAGTTTTGTGAAATAAGCGAGTTTTGTGTAAATCTTACAATCTCGAATTATTTGATTTCGGTGATGGTTAGGTTAGGTTGGGTTAGGTTTGGTGAAGTAAGCACGTTTTGTGGATAATTTGGCAATGTCAAATTCTTTAATTTCGGTGACGGTTAGGTAAGCACGTCTTGTGGATATTTTGGCAATGTCAAATTCTTTAATTTCGGTGACGGTTAGGTAAGGTTGGGTTAGGTTTGGTGAAATCAGCAAGTTTTGTGTAAATCTTACAATATCGAATTATTTGATTTCGGTGAAGGTTAGGTTAGGTTGGGTTAGGTTTGGTGAAATAAGCAATTTTTGTGTAAATCTTACAATATCGAATTATTTGATTTCGGTGAAGGTTAGGTTAGGTTGGGTTAGGTTTGGAGAAGTAAGCACGATTTGTGGATATTTTGGCAATGTCGAATTCTTTAATTTCGGTGAGGGTTGGGTTAGGTTGGGTTAAGTTTTGTGAAATAAGCGAGTTTTGTGTAAATCTTACAATCTCGAATTATTTGATTTCGGTGATGGTTAGGTTAGGTTGGGTTAGGTTTGGGTGAAGAAAGCACGTTTTGTGGATATTTTTGGAATGTCGAATTCTTTAATTTCGGTGACGGTTAGGTTAGGTTGGGTTAGGTTTGGTGAAATATACAAGTTTTGTGTAAATCTTACAATCTCGAATTATTTGATTTCGGTGATGGTTAGGTTAGGTTGGGTTAGGTTTGGTGAAGTAAGCACGTTTTGTGGATAATTTGGCAATGTCAAATTCTTTAATTTCGGTGACGGTTAGGTAAGCACGTCTTGTGGATATTTTGGCAATGTCAAATTCTTTAATTTCGGTGACGGTTAGGTAAGGTTGGGTTAGGTTTGGTGAAATAAGCAAGTTTTGTGTAAATCTTACAATCTCGAATTATTTGATTTCGGTGAAGGTTAGGTTAGGTTGGGTTAGGTTTGGAGAAGTAAGCACGATTTGTGGATATTTTGGCAATGTCGAATTCTTTAATTTCGGTGAGGGTTGGGTTAGGTTGGGTTAAGTTTTGTGAAATAAGCGAGTTTTGTGTAAATCTTACAATCTCGAATTATTTGATTTCGGTGATGGTTAGGTTAGGTTGGGTTAGGTTTGGTGAAGTAAGCACGATTTGTGGATATTTTGGCAATGTCGAATTCTTTAATTTCGGTGACGGTTAGGTTGGGTTGGGTTAGGTTTGGTGAAATAAGCAAGTTTTGTGTAAATCTTACAATCTCGAATTATTTGATTTCGGTGATGGTTAGGTTAGGTTGGGTTAGGTTTGGTGAAGTAAGCACGTTTTGTGGATATTTTGGCAATGTCGAATTCTTTAATTTCGGTGAGGGTTAGGTTAGGTTGGGTTAGGTTTGGTGAAATAAGCGAGTTTTGTGTAAATCTTACAATCTCGAATTATTTGATTTCGGTGATGGTTAGGTTAGGTTGGGTTAGGTTTGGTGAAGTAAGCACGTTTTGTGGATATTTTGGCAATGTCAAATTCTTTAATTTCGGTGACGGTTAGGTAAGGTTGGGTTAGGTTTGGTGAAATAGGCAAGTTTTGTGTAAATCTTACAATCTCGAATTATATGATTTCGGTGATGGTTAGGTTAGAATGGGTTAGGTTTGGTGAAGTAAGCACGTTTTGTGGATATTTTGGCAATGTCGAATTCTTTAATTTCGGTGAGGGTTGGGTTAGGTTGGGTTAAGTTTTGTGAAATAAGCGAGTTTTGTGTAAATCTTACAATCTCGAATTATTTGATTTCGGTGATGGTTAGGTTAGGTTGGGTTAGGTTTGGTGAAGAAAGCACGTTTTGTGGATATTTTTGGAATGTCGAATTCTTTAATTTCGGTGACGGTTAGGTTAGGTTGGGTTAGGTTTGGTGAAATAAACAAGTTTTGTGTAAATCTTACAATCTCGAATTATTTTAATTTCAGTGAAGGTTAGGTTAGGTTGGGTTAGGTTTCGTGACGTAAACACGCTTGGTGTGTATTTTTGCAATGTCCAATTCTTTGATTTCGGCGATGGAAAGGTTAGGTTGGGTTAGGTTTTGTGAGGTATGAACGTTTTGTGGATATTTTGGCAATGTCGAATTCTTTGAATTTGGTGATGGTTCGGTAAGGTTGGGTTAGGTTCGGTGAGGTGAGCACGATTTGTGTATATTTTTGCAATGTCGAATTCATTGATTTCGGTGATGGTTAGGTTAGATTGGGTTAGGATTGGAGAAGTAAGCACGTTTTGTGTATATTTTTGCAATGTCGAATTCTTTGATTTCGGTGAAAGTTAGGTTAGGTTAGGTTAAGTTTGGTGATATAAGCGAGTTTTGTGTAAATCTTACAATCTCGAATTATTTGATTTCGGTGAGGGTAAGGTTAGGTTGGGTTAGGTTTGGTGAAGTAAGCACGTTTTGTGGATATTTTGGCAATGTCAAATTCTTTAATTTCGGTGACGGTTAGGTTAGGTTGGGTTAGGTTTGGTGAAATAAGCAAGTTTTGTGTAAATCTTACAATCTCGAATTATTTGATTTCGGTGATGGTTAGGTTAGGTTGCGTTAGGTTTGGTGAAGTAAGCACGTTTTGTGGATATTTTGGCAATGTCGAATTCTTTAATTTCGGTGAGGGTTAGGTTAGGTTGGGTTAGGTTTGGTGAAATAAGCGAGTTTTGTGAAATTCTTACAATCTCGAATTATTTGATTTCGGTGATGGTTAGGTTAGGTTGGGTTAGGTTTGGTGAAGACAGCACGTTTTGTGGATATTTTGGCAATGTCGAATTCTTTAATTTCGGTGAGGGTTGGGTAAGGTTGGGTTAAGTTTTGTGAAATAAGCGAGTTTTGTGTAAATCTTACAATTTCGAATTATTTGATTTCGGTGATGGTTAGGTTAGGTTGGGTTAGGTTAAGTGAAGTAAGCACGTTTTGTGGATAATTTGGCAATGTCAAATTCTTTAATTTCGGTGACGGTTAGGTAAGCACGTCTTGTGGATATTTTGGCAATGTCAAATTCTTTAATTTCGGTGACGGTTAGGTAAGGTTGGGTTAGGTTTGGTGAAATAAGCAAGTTTTGTGTAAATCTTACAATATCGAATTATTTGATTTCGGTGAAGGTTAGGTTAGGTTGGGTTAGGTTTGGTGAAGTAAGCACGTTATGTGGATATTTTGGCAATGTCGAATTCTTTAATTTCGGTGAGGGTTGGGTTAGGTTGGGTTAAGTTTTGTGAAATAAGCGAGTTTTGTGTAAATCTTACAATCTCGAATTTCTTGATTTCGGTGATGGTTAGGTTAGGTTGGGTTAGGTTTGGTGAAGTAAGCACGTTTTGTGGATAATTTGGCAATGTCAAATTCTTTAATTTCGGTGACGGTTAGGTAAGCACGTCTTGTGGATATTTTGGCAATGTCAAATTCTTTAATTTCGGTGACGGTTAGGTAAGGTTGGGTTAGGTTTGGTGAAATAAGCAAGTTTTGTGTAAATCTTACAATATCGAATTATTTGATTTCGGTGAAGGTTAGGTTAGGTTGGGTTAGGTTTGGTGAAATAAGCAATTTTTGTGTAAATCTTACAATATCGAATTATTTGATTTCGGTGAAGGTTAGGTTAGGTTGGGTTAGGTTTGGAGAAGTAAGCACGATTTGTGGATATTTTGGCAATGTCGAATTCTTTAATTTCGGTGAGGGTTGGGTTAGGTTGGGTTAAGTTTTGTGAAATAAGCGAGTTTTGTGTAAATCTTACAATCTCGAATTATTTGATTTCGGTGATGGTTAGGTTAGGTTGGGTTAGGTTTGGGTGAAGAAAGCACGTTTTGTGGATATTTTTGGAATGTCGAATTCTTTAATTTCGGTGACGGTTAGGTTAGGTTGGGTTAGGTTTGGTGAAATATACAAGTTTTGTGTAAATCTTACAATCTCGAATTATTTGATTTCGGTGATGGTTAGGTTAGGTTGGGTTAGGTTTGGTGAAGTAAGCACGTTTTGTGGATATTTTGGCAATGTCAAATTCTTTAATTTCGGTGACGGTTAGGTAAGGTTGGGTTAGGTTTGGTGAAATTAGCAAGTTTTGTGTAAATCTTACAATCTCGAATTATTTGATTTCGGTGATGGTTAGGTTAGAATGGGTTAGGTTTGGTGAAGTAAGCACGTTTTGTGGATATTTTGGCAATGTCGAATTCTTTAATTTCGGTGAGGGTTGGGTTAGGTTGGGTTAAGTTTTGTGAAATAAGCGAGTTTTGTGTAAATCTTACAATCTCGAATTATTTGATTTCGGTGATGGTTAGGTTAGGTTGGGTTAGGTTTGGTGAAGAAAGCACGTTTTGTGGATATTTTTGGTATGTCGAATTCTTTAATTTCGGTGACGGTTAGGTTAGGTTGGGTTAGGTTTGGTGAAATAAACAAGTTTTGTGTAAATCTTACAATCTCGAATTATTTTAATTTCAGTGAAGGTTAGGTTAGGTTGGGTTAGGTTTCGTGACGTAAACACGCTTGGTGTGTATTTTTGCAATGTCAAATTCTTTGATTTCGGCGATGGAAAGGTTAGGTTGGGTTAGGTTTTGTGAGGTATGAACGTTTTGTGGATATTTTGGCAATGTCGAATTCTTTGAATTTGGTGATGGTTCGGTAAGGTTGGGTTAGGTTCGGTGAGGTGAGCACGATTTGTGTATATTTTTGCAATGTCGAATTCATTGATTTCGGTGATGGTTAGGTTAGATTGGGTTAGGATTGGAGAAGTAAGCACGTTTTGTGTATATTTTTGCAATGTCGAATTCTTTGATTTCGGTGAAAGTTAGGTTAGGTTAGGTTAAGTTTGGTGATATAAGCGAGTTTTGTGTAAATCTGACAATCTCGAATTATTTGATTTCGGTGAGGGTAAGGTTAGGTTGGGTTAGGTTTGGTGAAGTAAGCACGTTTTGTGGATATTTTGGCAATGTCAAATTCTTTAATTTCGGTGACGGTTAGGTTAGGTTGGGTTAGGTTTGGTGAAATAAGCAAGTTTTGTGTAAATCTTACAATCTCGAATTATTTGATTTCGGTGATGGTAAGGTTAGGTTGCGTTAGGTTTGGTGAAGTAAGCACGTTTTGTGGATATTTTGGCAATGTCGAATTCTTTAATTTCGGTGAGGGTTAGGTTAGGTTGGGTTAGGTTTGGTGAAATAAGCGAGTTTTGTGTAATTCTTACAATCTCGAATTATTTGATTTCGGTGATGGTTAGGTTAGGTTGGGTTAGGTTTGATGAAGACAGCACGTTTTGTGGATATTTTGGCAATGTCGAATTCTTTAATTTCGGTGAGGGTTGGGAAAGGTTGGGTTAAGTTTTGTGAAATAAGCGAGTTTTGTGTAAATCTTACAATCTCGAATTATTTGATTTCGGTGATGGTTAGGTAAGGTTGGGTTAGGTTTGGAGAAGTAAGCACGATTTGTGGATATTTTGGCAATGTCGAATTCTTTAATTTCGATGAGGGTTGGGTTAGGTTGGGTTAAGTTTTGTGAAATAAGCGAGTTTTGTGTAAATCTTACAATCTCGAATTATTTGATTTCGGTGATGGTAAGGATAGGTTGGGTTAGGTTTGGTGAAGTAAGCACGTTTTGTGGATATTTTGGCAATGTCGAATTCTTTAATTTCGGTGAGGGTTAGGTTAGGTTAGGTTAGGTTAGGTTAGGTTAGGTTAGGTTAGGTTAGGTTAGGTTTAGTTAGGTTAGATTTCGGTGATGGTAAGGTTAGGTTGGGTTAGGTTTGGTGAAATAAGCAAGTTTTGTGTAAATCTTACAATCTCGAATTATTTGATTTCGGTGATGGTAAGGTTAGGTTGGGTAAGGTTTGGTGAAGTAAGCATGTTTTGTGGATATTTTGGCAATGTCGAATTCTTTTATTTCGGTGAGGGTTGGGTTAGGTTGGGTTAAGTTTTGTGAAATAAGCGAGTTTTGTGTAAATCTTACAATCTCGAATTATTTGATTTCGGTGATGGTTAGGTTAGGTTGGGTTAGGATTGGAGAAGTAAGCACGTTTTGTGTATATTTTTGCAATGTCGAATTCTTTGATTTCGGTGATAGTTAGGTTAGGTTTAGTGAAGTAAGCACGTTTTGTGGATATTTTGGCAATGTCGAATTCTTTAATTTCGGTGATCGTTAGGTTAGGTTGGGTTAGATTTGGTGAAATAAGCAAGTTTTGTGTAAATCTTACAATCTCGAATTATTTGATTTCGGTGATGGTTAGGTTAGGTTGGGTTAGGTTTGGTGAAGTAAGCACGTTTTGTGGATATTTTGGCAATGTCGAATTCTTTAATTTCGGTGAGGGTTAGGTTAGGTTGGGTTAGGTTTGGTGAAATAAGCAAGTTTTGTGTAAATCTTACAATCTCGAATTATTTGATTTCGGTGATGGTTAGGTTAGGTTGGGTTAGGTTTGGTGAAGTAAGCACGTTTTGTGGATATTTTGGCAATGTCAAATTCTTTAATTTCGGTGACGGTTAGGTAAGGTTGGGTTAGGTTTGGTGAAATAAGCAAGTTTTGTGTAAATCTTACAATCTCGAATTATTTGATTTCGGTGATGGTTAGGTTAGAATGGGTTAGGTTTGGTGAAGTAAGCACGTTTTGTGGATATTTTGGCAATGTCGAATTCTTTAATTTCGGTGAGGGTTGGGTTAGGTTGGGTTAAGTTTTGTGAAATAAGCGAGTTTTGTGTAAATCTTACAATCTCGAATTATTTGATTTCGGTGATGGTTAGGTTAGGTTGGGTTAGGTTTGGTGAAGAAAGCACGTTTTGTGGATATTTTTGGAATGTCGAATTCTTTAATTTCGGTGACGGTTAGGTTAGGTTGGGTTAGGTTTGGTGAAATAAACAAGTTTTGTGTAAATCTTACAATCTCGAATTATTTTAATTTCAGTGAAGGTTAGGTTAGGTTGGGTTAGGTTTCGTGACGTAAACACGCTTGGTGTGTATTTTTGCAATGTCCAATTCTTTGATTTCGGCGATGGAAAGGTTAGGTTGGGTTAGGTTTTGTGAGGTATGAACGTTTTGTGGATATTTTGGCAATGTCGAATTCTTTGAATTTGGTGATGGTTCGGTAAGGTTGGGTTAGGTTCGGTGAGGTGAGCACGATTTGTGTATATTTTTGCAATGTCGAATTCATTGATTTCGGTGATGGTTAGGTTAGATTGGGTTAGGATTGAAGAAGTAAGCACGTTTTGTGTATATTTTTGCAATGTCGAATTCTTTGATTTCGGTGAAAGTTAGGTTAGGTTAGGTTAAGTTTGGTGATATAAGCGAGTTTTGTGTAAATCTTACAATCTCGAATTATTTGATTTCGGTGAGGGTAAGGTTAGGTTGGGTTAGGTTTGGTGAAGTAAGCACGTTTTGTGGATATTTTGGCAATGTCAAATTTTTTAATTTCGGTGACGGTAAGGTTAGGTTGGGTTAGGTTTGGTGAAATAAGCAAGTTTTGTGTAAATCTTACAATCTCGAATTATTTGATTTCGGTGATGGTTAGGTTAGGTTGCGTTAGGTTTGGTGAAGTAAGCACGTTTTGTGGATATTTTGGCAATGTCGAATTCTTTAATTTCGGTGAGGGTTAGGTTAGGTTGCGTTAGGTTTGGTGAAATAAGCGAGTTTTGTGTAATTCTTACAATCTCGAATTATTTGATTTCGGTGATGGTTAGGTTAGGTTGGGTTAGGTTTGGTGAAGACAGCACGTTTTGTGGATATTTTGGCAATGTCGAATTCTTTAATTTCGGTGAGGGTTGGGTAAGGTTGGGTTAAGTTTTGTGAAATAAGCGAGTTTTGTGTAAATCTTACAATCTCGAATTATTTGATTTCGGTGATGGTTAGGTTAGGTTGGGTTAGGTTTGGAGAAGTAAGCACGATTTGTGGATATTTTGGCAATGTCGAATTCTTTAATTTCGATGAGGGTTGGGTTAGGTTGGGTTAAGTTTTGTGAAATAAGCGAGTTTTGTGTAAATCTTACAATCTCGAATTATTTGATTTCGGTGATGGTAAGGTTAGGTTGGGTTAGGTTTGGTGAAGTAAGCACGTTTTGTGGATATTTTGGCAATGTCGAATTCTTTAATTTCGGTGAGGGTTAGGTTAGGTTAGGTTAGGTTAGGTTAGGTTAGGTTAGGTTAGGTTAGGTTAGGTTTAGTTAGGTTAGATTTCGGTGATGGTAAGGTTAGGTTGGGTTAGGTTTGGTGAAATAAGCAAGTTTTGTGTAAATCTTACAATCTCGAATTATTTGATTTCGGTGTTGGTTAGGTTAGGTTGGGTTAGGATTGGAGAAGTAAGCACGTTTTGTGTATATTTTTGCAATGTCGAATCCTTTGATTTCGGTGATAGTAAGGTTAGGTTGGGTTAGGTTTGGTGAAATAAGCAAGTTTTGTGTAAATCTTACAATCTCGAATTATTTGATTTCGGTGATGGTAAGGTTAGGTTGGGTAAGGTTTGGTGAAGTAAGCATGTTTTGTGGATATTTTGGCAATGTCGAATTCTTTTATTTCGGTGAGGGTTGGGTTAGGTTGGGTTAAGTTTTGTGAAATAAGCGAGTTTTGTGTAAATCTTACAATCTCGAATTATTTGATTTCGGTGATGGTTAGGTTAGGTTGGGTTAGGATTGGAGAAGTAAGCACGTTTTGTGTATATTTTTGCAATGTCGAATTCTTTGATTTCGGTGATAGTTAGGTTAGGTTTAGTGAAGTAAGCACGTTTTGTGGATATTTTGGCAATGTCGAATTCTTTAATTTCGGTGATCGTTAGGTTAGGTTGGGTTAGATTTGGTGAAATAAGCAAGTTTTGTGTAAATCTTACAATCTCGAATTATTTGATTTCGGTGATGGTTAGGTTAGGTTGGGTTAGGTTTGGTGAAGTAAGCACGTTTTGTGGATATTTTGGCAATGTCGAGTTCTTTAATTTCGGTGAGGGTTAGGTTAGGTTGGGTTAGGTTTGGTGAAATAAGCAAGTTTTGTGTAAATCTTACAATCTCAAATTATTTGATTTCGGTGTTGGTTAGGTTAGGTTGGGTTAGGATTGGAGCAGTAAGCACGTTTTGTGTATATTTTTGCAATGTCGAATTCTTTGATTTCGGTGATAGTAAGGTTAGGTTTAGTAAAGTAAGCACGTTTTGTGGATATTTTGGCAATGTCGAATTCTTTAATTTCGGTGATGGTTAGGTTAGGTTGGGTTAAGTTTGGTGATATATGCGAGTTTTGTGTAAATCTTACAATCTCGAATTATTTGATTTCAGTGAAGGTTAGGTTAGGTTGGGTTAGGTTTGGAGAAGAAAGCACGTTTTGTGGATATTTTGGCAATGTCGAATTCTTTAATTTCGGTGACGGTTAGGTAAGGTTGGGTTAGGTTTGGTGAAATAAGCAAGTTTTGTGTAAATCTTACAATCTCGAATTATTTGATTTCGGTGATGGTTAGGTTAGGTTGGGTTAGGTTTGGTGAAGTAAGCACGTTTTGTGGATATTTTGGCAATGTCGAATTCTTTAATTTCGGTGACGGTTAGGTAAGGTTGGGTTAGGTTTGGTGAAATAAGCAAGTTTTGTGTAAATCTTACAATCTCGAATTATTTGATTTCGGTGAAGGTTAGTTTGGTTGGGTTAGGTTTGGAGAAGTAAGCACGATTTGTGGATATTTTGGCAATGTCGAATTCTTTAATTTCGGTGAGGGTTGGGTTAGGTTGGGTTAAGTTTTGTGAAATAAGCGAGTTTTGTGTAAATCTTACAATCTCGAATTATTTGATTTAGGTGATGGTTAGGTAAGGTTGGGTTAGGTTTGGTGAAGTAAGCACGTTTTGTGGATATTTTGGCAATGTCGAATTCTTTAATTTCGGTGACGGTTAGGTAAGGTTGGGTTAGGTTTGGTGAAATAAGCAAGTTTTGTGTAAATCTGACAATCTCGAATTATTTGATTTCGGTGAAGGTAAGTTTGGTTGGGTTAGGTTTGGAGAAGTAAGCACGATTTGTGGATATTTTGGCAATGTCGAATTCTTTAATTTCGGTGAGGGTTGGGTTAGGTTGGGTTAAGTTTTGTGAAATAAACGAGTTTTGTGTAAATCTTACAATCTCGAATTATTTGATTTCGGTGAAGGTTAGGTTAGGTTGGGTTAGGTTTGGAGAAGAAAGCACGATTTGTGGATATTTTGGCAATGTCGAATTCTTTAATTTCGGTGACGGTTAGGTTAGGTTGGGTTAGGTTTGGTGAAATAAGCAAGTTTTGTGTAAATCTTACAATATCGAATTATTTGATTTCGGTGAAGGTTAGGTTAGGTTGGGTTAGGTTTGGTGAAATAAGCAATTTTTGTGTAAATCTTACAATATCGAATTATTTGATTTCGGTGAAGGTTAGGTTAGGTTGGGTTAGGTTTGGAGAAGTAAGCACGATTTGTGGATATTTTGGCAATGTCGAATTCTTTAATTTCGGTGAGGGTTGGGTTAGGTTGGGTTAAGTTTTGTGAAATAAGCGAGTTTTGTGTAAATCTTACAATCTCGAATTATTTGATTTCGGTGATGGTTAGGTTAGGTTGGGTTAGGTTTGGGTGAAGAAAGCACGTTTTGTGGATATTTTTGGAATGTCGAATTCTTTAATTTCGGTGACGGTTAGGTTAGGTTGGGTTAGGTTTGGTGAAATAAACAAGTTTTGTGTAAATCTTACAATCTCGAATTATTTTAATTTCAGTGATGGTTAGGTTAGGTTGGGTTAGGTTTCGTGACGTAATCACGCTAGGTGTATATTTTTGCAATGTCCAATTCTTTGATTTCGGCGATGGAAAGGTTAGGTTGGGTTAGGTTTAGTGAGGTATGAACGTTTTGTGGATATTTTGGCAATGTCGAATTCTTTGAATTTGGTGATGGTTCGGTAAGGTTGGGTTAGGTTCGGTGAGGTGAGCACGATTTGTGTATATTTTTGCAATGTCGAATTCATTGATTTCGGTGATGGTTAGGTTAGGTTGGGTTAGGATTGGAGAAGTAAGCACGTTTTGTGTATATTTTTGCAATGTCGAATTCTTTGATTTCGGTGAAAGTTAGGTTAGGTTAGGTTAAGTTTGGTGATATAAGCGAGTTTTGTGTAAATCTTACAATCTCGAATTATTTGATTTCGGTGATGGTTAGGTTAGGTTGGGTTAGGTTTGGTGAAGTAAGCACGTTTTGTGGATATTTTGGCAATGTCAAATTCTTTAATTTCGGTGACGGTTAGGTTAGGTTGGGTTAGGTTTGGTGAAATAAGCAAGTTTTGTGTAAATCTTACAATCTCGAATTATTTGATTTCGGTGATGGTTAGGTTAGGTTGAGTTAGGTTTGGTGAAGTAAGCACGTTTTGTGGATATTTTGGCAATGTCGAATTCTTTAATTTCGGTGAGGGTTAGGTTAGGTTGGGTTAGGTTTGGTGAAATAAGCAAGTTTTGTGTAAATCTTACAATCTCGAATTATTTGATTTCGGTGAAGGTTAGGTTAGGTTGGGTTAGGTTTGGAGAAGTAAGCACGATTTGTGGATATTTTGGTAATGTCGAATTCTTTAATTTCGGTGAGGGTTGGGTTAGGTTGCCTTAAGTTTTGTGAAATAAGCGAGTTTTGTGTAAATCTTACAATCTCGAATTATTTGATTTCGGTGTTGGTTAGGTTAGGTTGGGTTAGGATTGGAGCAGTAAGCACGTTTTGTGTATATTTTTGCAATGTCGAATTCTTTGATTTCGGTGATAGTAAGGTTAGGTTTAGTAAAGTAAGCACGTTTTGTGGATATTTTGGCAATGTCGAATTCTTTAATTTCGGTGATGGTTAGGTTAGGTTGGGTTAAGTTTGGTGATATATGCGAGTTTTGTGTAAATCTTACAATCTCGAATTATTTGATTTCAGTGAAGGTTAGGTTAGGTTGGGTTAGGTTTGGAGAAGTAAGCACGATTTGTGGATATTTAAGCAATGTCGAATTCTTTAATTTCGATGAGGGTTGGGTTAAGTTTTGTGAAATAAGCGAGTTTTGTGTAAATCTTACAATCTCGAATTATTTGATTTAGGTGATGGTTAGGTAAGGTTGGGTTAGGTTTGGTGAAGTAAGCACGTTTTGTGGATATTTTGGCAATGTCGAATTCTTTAATTTCGGTGACGGTTAGGTTAGGTTGGGTTAGGTTTGGTGAAATAAGCAAGTTTTGTGTAAATCTTACAATCTCGAATTATTTGATTTCGGTGATGGTTAGGTTAGGTTGGGTTAGGTTTGGTGAAGTAAGCACGTTTTGTGGATATTTTGGCAATGTCGAATTCTTTAATTTCGGTGACGGTTAGGTAAGGTTGGGTTAGGTTTGGTGAAATAAGCAAGTTTTGTGTAAATCTTACAATGTCCAATTATTTGATTTCGGTGATGGTTAGGTTAGGTTGAGTTAGGTTTGGTGAAGTAAGCACGTTTTGTGGATATTTTGGCAATGTCGAATTCTTTAATTTCGGTGACGGTTAGGTAAGGTTGGGTTAGGTTTGGTGAAATAAGCAAGTTTTGTGTAAATCTTACAATCTCGAATTATTTGATTTCGGTGATGGTTAGGTAAGGTTGTGCTAGGTTTGGTGAAGTAAGCACGTTTTGTGGATATTTTGGCAATGTCAAATTCTTTAATTTCGGTGACGGTTAGGTAAGGTTGGGTTAGGTTTGGTGAAATAAGCAAGTTTTGTGTAAATCTTACAATCTCGAATTATTTGATTTCGGTGAAGGTTAGGTTAGGTTGGGTTAGATTTGGAGAAGAAAGCACGATTTGTGGATATTTTGGCAATGTCGAATTCTTTAATTTCGGTGAGGGTTGGGTTAGGTTGGGTTAAGTTTTGTGAAATAAGCGAGTTTTGTGTAAATCTTACAATCTCGAATTATTTGATTTCGGTGATGGTTAGGTTAGGTTGGGTTAGGTTTGGTGAAGTAAGCACGATTTGTGGATATTTTGGCAATGTCGAATTCTTTAATTTCGGTGACGGTTAGGTTGGGTTGGGTTAGGTTTGATGAAATAAGCAAGTTTTGTGTAAATCTTACAATCTCGAATTATTTGATTTCGGTGATGGTTAGGTTAGGTTGGGTTAGGTTTGGTGAAGTAAGCACGTTTTGTGGATATTTTGGCAATGTCGAATTCTTTAATTTCGGTGAGGGTTAGGTTAGGTTGGGTTAGGTTTGGTGAAATAAGCGAGTTTTGTGTAAATCTTAAAATCTCGAATTATTTGATTTCGGTGATGGTTAGGTTAGGTTGGGTTAGGTTTGGTGAAGTAAGCACGTTTTGTGGATATTTTGGCAATGTCAAATTCTTTAATTTCGGTGACGGTTAGGTAAGGTAGGGTTAGGTTTGGTGAAATAAGCAAGTTTTGTGTAAATCTTACAATCTCGAATTATTTGATTTCGGTGATGGTTAGGTTACGTTGGGTTAGGTTTGGTGAAGTAAGCACGTTTTGTGGATATTTTGGCAATGTCGAATTCTTTAATTTCGGTGAGGGTTGGGTTAGGTTGGGTTAAGTTTTGTGAAATAAGCGAGTTTTGTGTAAATCTTACAATTTCGAATTATTTTAATTTCAGTGAAGGTTAGGTTAGGTTGGGTTAGGTTTCGTGACGTAAACACGCTTGGTGTGTATTTTTGCAATGTCCAATTCTTTGATTTCGGCGATGGAAAGGTTAGGTTGGGTTAGGTTTAGTGAGGTATGAACGTTTTGTGGATATTTTGGCAATGTCGAATTCTTTGAATTTGGTGATGGTTCGGTAAGGTTGGGTTAGGTTCGGTGAGGTGAGCACGATTTGTGTATATTTTTGCAATGTCGAATTCATTGATTTCGGTGATGGTTAGGTTAGGTTGGGTTAGGATTGGAGAAGTAAGCACGTTTTGTGTATATTTTTGCAATGTCGAATTCTTTGATTTCGGTGAAAGTAAGGTTAGGTTAGTTTAAGTTTGGTGATATAAGCGAGTTTTGTGTAAATCTTACAATCTCGAATTATTTGATTTCGGTGATGGTTAGGTTAGGTTGGGTTAGGTTTGGTGAAGTAAGCACGTTTTGTGGATATTTTGGCAATGTCAAATTCTTTAATTTCGGTGACGGTTAGGTTAGGTTGGGTTAGGTTTGGTGAAATAAGCAAGTTTTGTGTAAATCGTACAATCTCGAATTATTTGATTTCGGTGATGGTTAGGTTAGGTTGAGTTAGGTTTGGTGAAGTAAGGACGTTTTGTGGATATTTTGGCAATGTCGAATTCTTTAATTTCGGTGAGGGTTAGGTTAGGTTGGGTTAGGTTTGGTGAAATAAGCGAGTTTTGTGTAAATCTTACAATCTCGAATTATTTGATTTCGGTGATGGTTAGGTTAGGTTGGGTTAGGTTTGGTGAAGTAAGCACGTTTTGTGGATATTTTGGCAATGTCAAATTCTTTAATTTCGGTGACGGTTAGGTAAGGTTGGGTTAGGTTTGGTGAAATAAGCAAGTTTTGTGTAAATCTTACAATCTCGAATTATTTGATTTCGGTGAAGGTTAGTTTGGTTGGGTTAGGTTTGGAGAAGTAAGCACGATTTGTGGATATTTTGGCAATGTCGAATTCTTTAATTTCGGTGAGGGTTGGGTTAGGTTGGGTTAAGTTTTGTGAAATAAGCGAGTTTTGTGTAAATCTTACAATCTCGAATTATTTGATTTCGGTGAAGGTTAGGTTAGGTTGGGTTAGGTTTGGAGAAGAAAGCACGATTTGTGGATATTTTGGCAATGTCGAATTCTTTAATTTCGGTGACGGTTAGGTTAGGTTGGGTTACGTTTGGTGAAATAAGCAAGTTTTGTGTAAATCTTACAATTTCGAATTATTTGATTTCGGTAATGGTTAGGTTAGGTTGGGTTAGGTTTGGTGAAGTAAGCAAGTTTTGTGGATATTTTGGCAATGTCGAATTCTTTATTTTGGGGAGGGTAAGGTTAGGTTGGGTTAGGTTTGGTGAAATAAGCGAGTTTTGTGTAAATCTTACAATCTCGAATTATTTGATTTCGGTGACGGTTAGGTTAGGTTGGGTTAGGTTTCGAGAAGTAAGCACGTTTTATGTATATTTATGCAATGTCCATTTTTTTGATTTCGGTGATGGTAAGGTTAGGTTGGGTTAGGTTTGGAGAAGTAAGCACGATTTGTGGATATTTTTGGAATGTCGAATTCTTTCATTTCGGTGAGGGTTGGGTTAGGTTGGGTTAAGTTTTGTGAAATAAGCGAGTTTTGTGTAAATCTTACAATCTTGAATTCTTTGATTTCTATGATGGCTAGGTTAGGTTGGGTTAGGTTTCGTGAAGTAAACACGCTTGGTGTATATTTTTGCAATGTCCAATTCTTTGATTTCGGCGATGGAAAGGTTAGGTTGGGTTAGGTTTAGTGAGGTATGAACGTTTTGTGGATTTTTTGGCAATGTCGAATTCTTTGAATTTGGAGATGGTTCGGTAAGGTTGGGTTAGGTTCGGTGAGGTGAGCACGATTTGTGTATATTTTTGCAATGTCGAATTCATTGATTTCGGTGATGGTTAGGTTAGGTTGGGTTAGGATTGGAGAAGTAAGCACGTTTTTTGTATATTTTTGCAATGTCGAATTCTTTGATTTCGGTGATAGTTAGGTAAGGTTAGGTTAGGTTTAGTGAAGTAAGCACGTTTTGTGGATATTTTGGCAATGTCGAATTCTTTAATTTCGGTGATGGTTAAATTAGGTTGGGTAAAGTTTGGTGATATAAGCGAGTTTTGTGTAAATCTTACAATCTCGAATTATTTGATTTCGGTGATGGTTAGGTTAGGTTGGGTTAGGTTTGGTGAAGTAAGCACGTTTTGTGGATATTTTGGCAATGTCGAATTCTTTAATTTCGGTGACGGTTAGGTAAGGTTGGGTTAGGTTTGGTGAAATAAGCAAGTTTTGTGTAAATCTTACAATCTTGAATTATTTGATTTCGGTGAAGGTTAGGTTAGGTTGGGTTAGGTCTGGAGAAGTAAGCACGATTTGTGGATATTTTGGCAATGTCGAATTCTTTAATTTCGGTGAGGGTTGGGTTAGGTTGGGTTAAGTTTTGTGAAATAAGCGAGTTTTGTGTAAATCTTACAATCTCGAATTATTTGATTTCGGTGATGGTTAGGTTAGGTTGGGTTAGGTTTGGTGAAATAAGCAAGTTTTGTGTAAATCTTACAATCCCGAATTATTTTAATTTCAGTGATGGTTAGGTTAGGTTGGGTTAGGTTTGGTGAAGTAAGCAAGTTTTGTGGATATTTTGGCAATGTCGAATTCTTTATTTTGGGGAGGGTTAGGTTAGGTTGGGTTAGGTTTGGTGAAATAAGCGAGTTTTGTGTAAATCTTACAATCTCGAATTATTTGATTTCGGTGACGGTTAGGTTAGGTTGGGTTAGGTTTCGAGAAGTAAGCACGTTTTATGTATATTTATGCAATGTCCATTTTTTTGATTTCGGTGATGGTAAGGTTAGGTTGGGTTAGGTTTGGAGAAGTAAGCACGATTTGTGGATATTTTGGCAATGTCGAATTCTTTCATTTCGGTGAGGGTTAGGTTAGGTTGGGTTAGGTTTGGTGAAATAAGCGAGTTTTGTGTAAATCTTACAATCTCGAATTATTTGATTTCGGTGATGGTTAGGTTAGGTTGGGTGAGGTTTGGTGAAGTAAGCACGTTTTGTGGATATTTTGGCAATGTCGAATTCTTTAATTTCGGTGACGGTTAGGTTAGGTTGGGTTAGGTTTGGTGAAATAAGCAAGTTTTGTGTAAATCTTACAATTTCAAATTATTTGATTTCGGTGATGGTTAGGTTAGGTTGGGTTAGGTTTGGTGAAGTAAGCAAGTTTTGTGGATATTTTGGCAATGTCGAATTCTTTATTTTGGGGAGGGTTAGGTTAGGTTGGGTTAGGTTTGGTGAAATAAGCGAGTTTTGTGTAAATCTTACAATCTCGAATTATTTGATTTCGGTGACGGTTAGGTTAGGTTGGGTTAGGTTTCGAGAAGTAAGCACGTTTTATGTATATTTATGCAATGTCCATTTTTTTGATTTCGGTGATGGTAAGGTTAGGTTGGGTTAGGTTTGGAGAAGTAAGCACGATTTGTGGATATTTTGGCAATGTCGAATTCTTTCATTTCGGTGAGGGTTGGGTTAGGTTGGGTTAAGTTTTGTGAAATAAGCGAGTTTTGTGTAAATCTTACAATCTTGAATTCTTTGATTTCTATGATGGCTAGGTTAGGTTGGGTTAGGTTTCGTGAAGTAAACACGCTTGGTGTATATTTTTGCAATGTCCAATTCTTTGATTTCGGCGATGGAAAGGTTAGGTTGGGTTAGGTTTAGTGAGGTATGAACGTTTTGTGGATATTTTGGCAATGTCGAATTCTTTGAATTTGGAGATGGTTCGGTAAGGTTGGGTTAGGTTCGGTGAGGTGAGCACGATTTGTGTATATTTTTGCAATGTCGAATTCATTGATTTCGGTGATGGTTAGGTTAGGTTGGGTTAGGATTGGAGAAGTAAGCACGTTTTTTGTATATTTTTGCAATGTCGAATTCTTTGATTTCGGTGACGGTTAGGTAAGGTTAGGTTAGGTTTAGTGAAGTAAGCACGTTTTGTGGATATTTTGGCAATGTCGAATTCTTTAATTTCGGTGATGGTTAGGTTAGGTTGGGTAAAGTTTGGTGATATAAGCGAGTTTTGTGTAAATCTTACAATCTCGAATTATTTGATTTCGGTGAAGGTTAGGTTAGTTTGGGTTAGGTTTCGTGAAGTAAGCACGTTTTATGTATATTTATGCAATGTCCATTTTTTTGATTTCGGTGATGGTTAGGTTAGGTTGGGTTAGGTTTGGAGAAGTAAGCACGATTTGTGGATATTTTGGCAATGTCGAATTCTTTAATTTCGGTGAGGGTTGGGTTACGTTGGGTTAAGTTTTGTGAAATAAGCGAGTTTTGTGTAAATCTTACAATCTCGAATTATTTTAATTTCAGTGATGGTTAGGTTAGGTTGGGTTAGGTTTGGTGAAGTAAGCACGTTTTGTGGATATTTTGGCAATGTCGAATTTTTAAATTTCGGTAAGGGTTGGGTTAGGTTGGGTTAAGTTTTGTGAAATAAGCGAGTTTTGTGTAAATCTTACAATCTCGAAATTTTTGATTTCTGTGATGGAAAGGTTAGGTTCTGTTAGGTTTGGTGAGGTAAACACGTTTTGTGGATATTTTGGCAATGTCGAATTCTTTGATTTCGGTGAAGGTTAGGTTAGGTTGGGTTAGGTTTTGTGAAGTAAGCACGTTTAGTGTATATTTTTGCAATGTCCAATTTTTTGATTTCGGTGATGTTGAGGTTAGGTTAGGTTAGGTTTAGTAAAGTGAGCACGTTTTGCGGATATTTTGGTAATGTCGAATTCTTTAATTTCGGTGAGGGTTGGGACAGGTTGGGTTAAGTTATGTGAAATAAGCGAGTTTTGTGTAAATCTTACAATCTCGAATTCTTTGATTTCGGTGAAGGTTAGGTTAGGTTGGGTTTGGTTGGTGAGGTTAACGAGTTTTATGTAAATCTTATAATCTCGAAATCTTTGATTTCTGTGTTGGCTAGGTTAGGTTGAGTAAGGTTTCGTGGAATGAGCACGTTTGGTGTTTATTTTGGATATTTTGGCAATGTCGAATTTTTTAATTTCGGTGAGGGTAAGGTTAGGTTAGGTTAGATTTGGTGAAATAAGCGAGTTTTGTGTTAATCTTACAATCTCGAATTCTTTGATTTCGGTGAAGGTTAGGTAAGGTTGGGTTAGGTTTTGTGAAGTAAGCACTTTTTGTGTATATTTTTGCAATGTCCAATTCTTTGATTTCGGTTTTGGAAAGGTTAGGTTGGGTTAGGTTTGGTGAGGTAAGCACGTTTTGTGGATATTTTGGCAATGTCGAATTCTTTGATTTCGGTGATAATTTAGTTAGGTTGGGTTAGGTTCGGTGAGGTGAGCACGTTTTGTGTATATTTTTGCAATGTCGAATTCTTTGATTTCGGTGATAGTTAGGTTAGCTTGGGTTATGTTTCGTGCAGGAAGCACGTTTTGTGTTTTTTTTTTTCAATGTCCAATTCTTGGATTTCGGTGATGAAAAGGTTAGGTTGGCTTAGGTTTAATCAGGTAAGCACGTTTTGTGGATATTTTGGCAATGTCGAATTCTTTGATTTCGGTGATGGGTAGGTTAGGTTGGGTTAGGTTTGGTGAAATTAGTGAGTTTTGTGTAAATCTTACAATCTTGAATTCTTTGATTTCGGTGAAGGTTAGGTTAGGTTGGGTAAGGTTTGGTGAGGTTAATGAGATTTATGTAAATCTAACAATCACGAAATCTTTGATTTCTGTGATGGCTAGGTTAGGTTGGGTTAGGTTTCGTGAAGTAAGCACGTTTGGTTGTATATTTTTGCAATGTCTAATTTTTTGATTTCGGTGATGGTTAGGTTAGATTAGGTTAGGTTTGGTGAAGAAAGCTCGTTTTGTGGATATTTTGGCGATGTCGAATTCTTTAATTTCGGTGAGGGTTGGGTTAGGTTGGGTTAAGTTTTGTGAAATAAGCGAGTTTTGTGTAAATCTCACAATCTCGAATTCTTTGATTTCGGTGAAGGTTAGGTTAGGTTGGGTTTGGTTGGTGAGGTTAACGAGTTTTATGTAAATCTTATAATCTCGAAATCTTTGATTTCTGTGTTGGCTTGGTTAGGTTGGGTAAGGTTTCGTGAGATGAGCACGTTTGGTGTTTATTTTGGATATTTTGGCAATGTCGAATTTTTTAATTTCGGTGAGGGTAAGGTTAGGTAAGGTTAGGTTTGGTGAAATAAGCGAGTTTTGTGTATATATTACAATCTCGAATTATTTAATTTCGGTGATGGTTAGGTTAGGTTGGGTTAGGTTTGGTGAAGTAAGCACGTTTTGTGAATATTTTGGCAATGTCGAATTCTTTAATTTCGGTGAGGGTTAGGTTAGGTTGGGTTAGGTTTGGTGAAATAAGCAAGTTTTGTGTAAATCTTACAATCTCGAATTATTTGATTTCGGTGATGGTTAGGTTAGGTTGGGTTAGGTTTGGTGAAGTAAGCACGTTTTGTGGATAATTTGGCAATGTCGAATTCTTTAATTTCGGTGAGGGTTAGGTTAGGTTGGGTTAGGTTTGGTGAAATAAGCGAGTTTTGTGTAAATCTTACAATCTCGAATTATTTGATTTCGGTGATGGTTAGGTTAGGTTGGGTTAGGTTTGGTGAAGTTAGCACGTTTTGTGGATATTTTGGCAATGTCGAATTCTTTAATTTCGGTGACGGTTAGGTTAGGTTGGGTTAGGTTTGGTGAAATTAGCAAGTTTTGTGTAAATCTTACAATCTCAAATTATTTGATTTCGGTGATGGTTAGGTTAGGTTGGGTTAGGTTTGGTGAAGTAAGCACGTTTTGTGGATATTTTGGCATTGTCGAATTCTTTAATTTCGGTGAGGGTTAGGTTAGGTTGGGTTAGGTTTGGTGAAATAAGCGAGTTTTGTGTAAATCTTACAATCTCGAATTATTTGATTTCGGTGATGGTTAGGTTAGGTTGGGTTAGGTTTGGTGAAGTAAGCACGTTTTGTGGATATTTTGGCAATGTCGAATTCTTTAATTTCGGTGACGGTTAGGTTAGGTTGGGTTAGGTTTGGTGAAATAAGCAAGTTTTGTGTAAATCTTACAATATCGAATTATTTGATTTCGGTGAAGGTTAGGTTAGGTTGGGTTAGGTTTGGTGAAATAAGCAATTTTTGTGTAAATCTTACAATATCGAATTATTTGATTTCGGTGAAGGTTAGGTTAGGTTGGGTTAGGTTTGGAGAAGTAAGCACGATTTGTGGATATTTTGGCAATGTCGAATTCTTTAATTTCGGTGAGGGTTGGGTTAGGTTGGGTTAAGTTTTGTGAAATAAGCGAGTTTTGTGTAAATCTTACAATCTCGAATTCTTTGATTTCGGTGAAGGTTAGGTTAGGTTGGGTTTGGTTGGTGAGGTTAACGAGTTTTATGTTAATCTTATAATCTCGAAATCTTTGATTTCTGTGTTGGCTTGGTTAGGTTGGGTAAGGTTTCGTGAGATGAGCACGTTTGGTGTTTATTTTGGATATTTTGGCAATGTCGAATTTTTTAATTTCGGTGAGGGTAAGGTTAGGTAAGGTTAGGTTTGGTGAAATAAGCGAGTTTTGTGTATATCTTACAATCTCGAATTATTTAATTTCGGTGATGGTTAGGTTAGGTTGGGTTAGGTTTGGTGAAGTAAGCACGTTTTGTGAATATTTTGGCAATGTCGAATTCTTTAATTTCGGTGAGGGTTAGGTTAGGTTGGGTTAGGTTTGGTGAAATAAGCAAGTTTTGTGTAAATCTTACAATCTCGAATTATTTGATTTCAGTGATGGTTAGGTTAGGTTGGGTTAGGTTTGGTGAAGTAAGCACGTTTTGTGGATAATTTGGCAATGTCGAATTCTTTAATTTCGGTGAGGGTTAGGTTAGGTTGGGTTAGGTTTGGTGAAATAAGCGAGTTTTGTGTAAATCTTACAATCTCGAATTATTTGATTTCGGTGATGGTTAGGTTAGGTTGGGTTAGGTTTGGTGAAGTTAGCACGTTTTGTGGATATTTTGGCAATGTCGAATTCTTTAATTTCGGTGACGGTTAGGTTAGGTTGGGTTAGGTTTGGTGAAATTAGCAAGTTTTGTGTAAATCTTACAATCTCAAATTATTTGATTTCGGTGATGGTTAGGTTAGGTTGGGTTAGGTTTGGTGAAGTAAGCACGTTTTGTGGATATTTTGGCATTGTCGAATTCTTTAATTTCGGTGAGGGTTAGGTTAGGTTGGGTTAGGTTTGGTGAAATAAGCGAGTTTTGTGTAAATCTTACAATCTCGAATTATTTGATTTCGGTGAAGGTTAGGTTAGGTTGGGTTAGGTTTGGTGAAATAAGCAATTTTTGTGTAAATCTTACAATATCGAATTATTTGATTTCGGTGAAGGTTAGGTTAGGTTGGGTTAGGTTTGGAGAAGTAAGCACGATTTGTGGATATTTTGGCAATGTCGAATTCTTTAATTTCGGTGAGGGTTGGGTTAGGTTGGGTTAAGTTTTGTGAAATAAGCGAGTTTTGTGTAAATCTTACAATATCGAATTATTTGATTTCGGTGAAGGTTAGGTTAGGTTGGGTTAGGTTTCGTGAAGTAAGCACGTTTTATGTATATTTATGCAATGTCCATTTTTTTGATTTCGGTGATGGAAAGGTTAGGTTGGGTTAGGTTTAGTGAGGTATGAACGTTTTGTGGATATTTTGGCAATGTTGAATTCTTTGAATTTGGTGATGGTTCGGTAAGGTTGGGTTAGGTTCGGTGAGGTGAGCACGATTTGTGTATATTTTTGCAATGTCGAATTCGATGATTTCGGTGATGGTTAGGTTAGGTTGGGTTAGGTTTGGTGAAGTAAGCACGTTTTGTGGATATTTTGGCAATGTCGAATTCTTTAATTTCGGTGACGGTTAGGTTAGTTTGGGTTAGGTTTGGAGAAGTAAGCACGATTTGTGGATATTTTGGCAATGTCGAATTCTTTCATTTCGGTGAGGGTTGGGTTAGGTTGGGTTAAGTTTTGTGAAATAAGCGAGTTTTGTGTAAATCTTACAATCTTGAATTCTTTGATTTCTATGATGGCTAGGTTAGGTTGGGTTAGGTTTCGTGACGTAAACACGCTTGGTGTATATTTTTGCAATGTCCAATTCTTTGATTTCGGCGATGGAAAGGTTAGGTTGGGTTAGGTTTAGTGAGGTATGAACGTTTTGTGGATATTTTGGCAATGTTGAATTCTTTGAATTTGGTGATGGTTCGGTAAGGTTGGGTTAGGTTCGGTGAGGTGAGCACGATTTGTGTATATTTTTGCAATGTCGAATTCGATGATTTCGGTGATGGTTAGGTTAGGTTGGGTTAGGTTTGGTGAAGTAAGCACGTTTTGTGGATATTTTGGCAATGTCGAATTCTTTAATTTCGGTGACGGTTAGGTAAGGTTGGGTTAGGTTTGGTGAAATAAGCGAGGTTGTGTAATCTAAAAATCTCGAAATCTTTGATTTCTGTGATGGCTAGGTTAGGTTGGGTTAAGTTTCTTGAATTAAGCACGTTTTGTGTATATTTTTGCAATATCCAATTCTTTGATTTCGGTGATGGAAAGGTTAGGTTGGGTTAGGTTTGGTGAGGTAAGCAAGATTTGTGGATATTTTGGCAATGTCGAATTCTTTAATTTCGGTGAGGGTTGGGTTAGGTTGGGTTAAGTTTTGTGAAATAAGCGAGTTTTGTGTAAATCTTACAATCTCGAATTATTTGATTTCGGTGATGGTTAGGTTAGGTTGGGTTAGGTTTGGTGAAGTAAGCAAGTTTTGTGGATATTTTGGCAATGTCGAATTCTTTATTTTGGGGAGGGTTAGGTTAGGTTGGGTTAGGTTTGGTGAAATAAGCACGTTTTGTGAATATTTTGGCAATGTCGAATTCTTTAATTTCGGTGAGGGTTAGGTTAGGTTGGGTTAGGTTTGGTGAAATAAGCAATTTTTGTGTAAATCTTACAATATCGAATTATTTGATTTCGGTGAAGGTTAGGTTAGGTTGGGTTAGGTTTCGTGAAGTAAGCACGTTTTATGTATATTTATGCAATGTCCATTTTTTTGATTTCGGTGATGGAAAGGTTAGGTTGGGTTAGGTTTAGTGAGGTATGAACGTTTTGTGGATATTTTGGCAATGTTGAATTCTTTGAATTTGGTGATGGTTCGGTAAGGTTGGGTTAGGTTCGGTGAGGTGAGCACGATTTGTGTATATTTTTGCAATGTCGAATTCGATGATTTCGGTGATGGTTAGGTTAGGTTGGGTTAGGTTTGGTGAAGTAAGCACGTTTTGTGGATATTTTGGCAATGTCGAATTCTTTAATTTCGGTGACGGTTAGGTTAGTTTGGGTTAGGTTTGGAGAAGTAAGCACGATTTGTGGATATTTTGGCAATGTCGAATTCTTTCATTTCGGTGAGGGTTGGGTTAGGTTGGGTTAAGTTTTGTGAAATAAGCGAGTTTTGTGTAAATCTTACAATCTTGAATTCTTTGATTTCTATGATGGCTAGGTTAGGTTGGGTTAGGTTTCGTGACGTAAACACGCTTGGTGTATATTTTTGCAATGTCCAATTCTTTGATTTCGGCGATGGAAAGGTTAGGTTGGGTTAGGTTTAGTGAGGTATGAACGTATTGTGGATATTTTGGCAATGTTGAATTCTTTGAATTTGGTGATGGTTCGGTAAGGTTGGGTTAGGTTCGGTGAGGTGAGCACGATTTGTGTATATTTTTGCAATGTCGAATTCGATGATTTCGGTGATGGTTAGGTTAGGTTGGGTTAGGTTTGGTGAAGTAAGCACGTTTTGTGGATATTTTGGCAATGTCGAATTCTTTAATTTCGGTGACGGTTAGGTAAGGTTGGGTTAGGTTTGGTGAAATAAGCAAGTTTTGTGTAAATCTTACAATCTCGAATTATTTGATTTCGGTGAAGGTTAGGTTAGGTTGGGTTAGGTCTGGAGAAGTAGGCACGATTTGTGGATATTTTGGCAATGTCGAATTCTTTGATTTCGGTGATGGTAAGGTTAGGTTGGGTTAGGTTTGGTGAAATAAGCGAGGTTGTGTAATCTAAAAATCTCGAAATCTTTGATTTCTGTGATGGCTAGGTTAGGTTGGGTTAAGTTTCTTGAATTAAGCACGTTTTGTGTATATTTTTGCAATATCCAATTCTTTGATTTCGGTGATGGAAAGGTTAGGTTGGGTTAGGTTTGGTGAGGTAAGCAAGATTTGTGGATATTTTGGCAATGTCGAATTCTTTAATTTCGGTGAGGGTTGGGTTAGGTTGGGTTAAGTTTTGTGAAATAAGCGAGTTTTGTGTAAATCTTACAATCTCGAATTCTTTGATTTCGGTGAAGGTTAGGTTAGGTTGGGTTTGGTTGGTGAGGTTAACGAGTTTTATGTTAATCTTATAATCTCGAAATCTTTGATTTCTGTGTTGGCTAGGTTAGGTTGGGTAAGGTTTCGTGGAATGAGCACGTTTGGTGTTTATTTTGGATATTTTGGCAATGTCGAATTTTTTAATTTCGGTGAGGGTAAGGTTAGGTTAGGTTAGATTTGGTGAAATAAGCGAGTTTTGTGTTAATCTTACAATCTCGAATTCTTTGATTTCGGTGAAGGTTAGGTAAGGTTTGGTTAGGTTTTGTGAAGTAAGCACGTTTTGTGTATATTTTTGCAATGTCCAATTCTTTGATTTCGGTTTTGGAAAGGTTAGGTTGGGTTAGGTTTGGTGAGGTAAGCACGTTTTGTGGATATTTTGGCAATGTCGAATTCTTTGATTTCGGTGATAATTTGGTTAGGTTGGGTTAGGTTCGGTGAGGTGAGCACGTTTTGTGTATATTTTTGCAATGTCGAATTCTTTGATTTCGGTGATAGTTAGGTTAGCTTGGTTTATGTTTCGTGCAGGAAGCACGTTTTGTGTTTTTTTTTTTCAATGTCCAATTCTTGGATTTCGGTGATGAAAAGGTTAGGTTGGCTTAGGTTTAATCAGGTTAGCACGTTTTGTGGATATTTTGGCAATGTCGAATTCTTTGATTTCGGTGATGGGTAGGTTAGGTTGGGTTAGGTTTGGTGAAATTAGTGAGTTTTGTGTAAATCTTACAATCTTGAATTCTTTGATTTCGGTGAAGGTTAGGTTAGGTTGGGTAAGGTTTGGTGAGGTTAATGAGATTTATGTAAATCTAACAATCACGAAATCTTTGATTTCTGTGATGGCTAGGTTAGGTTGGGTTAGGTTTCGTGAAGTAAGCACCATGGAAAAGACAAAAACTCGTGCTGATTTCAAAAGGAAAGGGAGGCCCACCAGGACCTTCATCATACAGGCCACTCTGCCTACTTGACGGGGTAGGAAAGTTACTAGAGAGACTTCTCCTACAGCGACTACAACAACAGCTAGAAAACAGCGACACAGGACTGTCATCGCAGCAATTTGGATTTCGACCCGGTCGCTCAACTATTGACGCGATCAGTGAAGTCGTAAACACCGTAAGACTTGCATGGCGTGGGAGCGTCAAGGCGAGCAAACATGTTGTGATGATCGCGCTCGACATAAAAAATGCATTCAACACTGCCAACTGGGGAAGGACTCTCGATGCATTAGTCACTATCAATGCTCCGGAAAAACTTATCAAGATGATCGAGAGCTATTTTTCGGACAGAATCCTTCTGTATGAATGCATGGGCAAAAAATACGAACGATTAGTCACTGCGGGCGTACCACAGGGATCGGTCCTGGGCCCGGCGCTTTGGAATGTAATGTACGACGGCTTGTTGAAGATCCCAATGCCAGATGAAACGAGCCTGGTCGCCTTTGCTGACGATGTCGCGTTGCTTGTCACCGCAAAGAACACAACATCTTTACGCCTAAGAAGCGAAGAAGCCATAAGAAGGGTTAAAAAATGGCTCGTGGATGCGGGCTTGGAGCTCGCCGTCCAGAAAACCGAAGCTGTATTCTTCACAAGACGTAGAAAGCTGCTGCCTCCTCAAATAACAGTCAACGGTTTTGAGGTGACGTTCAGCAGATCACTGCGGTATTTGGGAGTGCAGTTAGATGACAAACTACGCTTTGCAAAACATGCGGAAAAAGCGGGAGCTAGGGCGGCCCAAATAGCAGAAGACCTCGCCAGACTGATGCCCAACATCGGTGGACTGAAACAGAGGAGAAGAAAACTATACTGTGAAGTAGTACACTCAGTCCTCCTGTACTGTGCTCCGATTTGGGCGGAAAAAACAAAGGTTGAGAGGACGAGGCTCAGCCTCGCTAGAGTACAAAGAAGAGCTGCATTAAGAGTCGCAGCGGCATACCGTACAGTATCTGAAGATGCCATCCTGGTGTTGTGCGCCATTCCACCGATCGACTTACTCGCTCTAGAACGACAAGCGATCTACAGAGGTGAAAAGAAGAGTGCAGCCAGAGAGACAACGATGATCAAATGGCAAGACAGATGGAACAACTCAGAAAAAGGTCGATGGACACACCATCTCATCGGAGACCTAAAAGCGTGGTGCCAAAGAAAGCACGGCGAACTGAATCACCACACGACCCAAATACTCACAGGTCACGGGTGCTTCGGGACCTACCTACACAAAATAGGAAAGGAAACAACTCCGAAGTGCCACCACTGTGAAAACGAGAAAGACGACGCGGCCCACACAACCTTTGATTGTCCAGCATGGGAAGACGACAGAAGAACATTCAGAACTGTAATCGGCGTAGAACACCTGACGCCGATAAACATAATCTTCGTCATACTGGATAGCGCAACTGCCTGGTCAGCGTGGGAAGCATTTGCTTCGATGATAATGAAAAATAAAGAAGAAGCAGAAAGAACCCGAGAACTCGAAGGAAGAGCCATAAATGGCTAAGACAAAACTGCTTTCCCGAAGCAAAACATGAAAATGTGTCCGGGGAGCAGAGGTGTCAAGGGGGTGGGGTTTAGTCGGTAAAATTCCGACACTATCCTCCAGTTCGGGCTGGAGGATGTCTTTGGAAGATTCCCCACCTCCGACGATAAAAAAAAAAAAAAAAAAAAAAAGTAAGCACGTTTGGTTGTATATTTTTGCAATGTCTAATTTTTTGATTTCGGTGATGGTTAGGTTAGATTAGGTTAGGTTTGGTGAAGAAAGCTCGTTTTGTGGATATTTTGGCGATGTCGAATTCTTTAATTTCGGTGAGGGTTGGGTTAGGTTGGGCTAAGTTTTGTGAAATAAGCGAGTTTTGTGTAAATCTCACAATCTCGAATTCTTTGATTTCGGTGAAGGTTAGGTTAGGTTGGGTTTGGTTGGTGAGGTTAACGAGTTTTATGTAAATCTTATAATCTCGAAATCTTTGATTTCTGTGTTGGCTTGGTTAGGTTGGGTAAGGTTTCGTGAGATGAGCACGTTTGGTGTTTATTTTGGATATTTTGGCAATGTCGAATTTTTTAATTTCGGTGAGGGTAAGGTTAGGTAAGGTTAGGTTTGGTGAAATAAGCGAGTTTTGTGTATATCTTACAATCTCGAATTATTTAATTTCGGTGATGGTTAGGTTAGGTTGGGTTAGGTTTGGTGAAGTAAGCACGTTTTGTGAATATTTTGGCAATGTCGAATTCTTTAATTTCGGTGAGGGTTAGGTTAGGTTGGGTTAGGTTTGGTGAAATAAGCAAGTTTTGTGTAAATCTTACAATCTCGAATTATTTGATTTCGGTGATGGTTAGGTTAGGTTGCGTTAGGTTTGGTGAAGTAAGCACGTTTTGTGGATAATTTGGCAATGTCGAATTCTTTAATTTCGGTGAGGGTTAGGTTAGGTTGGGTTAGGTTTGGTGAAATAAGCGAGTTTTGTGTAAATCTTACAATCTCGAATTATTTGATTTCGGTGATGGTTAGGTTAGGTTGGGTTAGGTTTGGTGAAGTTAGCACGTTTTGTGGATATTTTGGCAATGTCGAATTCTTTAATTTCGGTGACGGTTAGGTTAGGTTGGGTTAGGTTTGGTGAAATTAGCAAGTTTTGTGTAAATCTTACAATCTCAAATTATTTGATTTCGGTGATGGTTAGGTTAGGTTGGGTTAGGTTTGGTGAAGTAAGCACGTTTTGTGGATATTTTGGCATTGTCGAATTCTTTAATTTCGGTGAGGGTTAGGTTAGGTTGGGTTAGGTTTGGTGAAATAAGCAAGTTTTGTGTAAATCTTACAATCTCGAATTATTTGATTTCGGTGATGGTTAGGTTAGGTTGCGTTAGGTTTGGTGAAGTAAGCACGTTTTGTGGATAATTTGGCAATGTCGAATTCTTTAATTTCGGTGAGGGTTAGGTTAGGTTGGGTTAGGTTTGGTGAAATAAGCGAGTTTTGTGTAAATCTTACAATCTCGAATTATTTGATTTCGGTGATGGTTAGGTTAGGTTGGGTTAGGTTTGGTGAAGTTAGCACGTTTTGTGGATATTTTGGCAATGTCGAATTCTTTAATTTCGGTGACGGTTAGGTTAGGTTGGGTTAGGTTTGGTGAAATTAGCAAGTTTTGTGTAAATCTTACAATCTCAAATTATTTGATTTCGGTGATGGTTAGGTTAGGTTGGGTTAGGTTTGGTGAAGTAAGCACGTTTTGTGGATATTTTGGCATTGTCGAATTCTTTAATTTCGGTGAGGGTTAGGTTAGGTTGGGTTAGGTTTGGTGAAATAAGCGAGTTTTGTGTAAATCTTACAATCTCGAATTATTTGATTTCGGTGATGGTTAGGTTAGGTTGGGTTAGGTTTGGTGAAGTAAGCACGTTTTGTGGATATTTTGGCAATGTCGAATTCTTTAATTTCGGTGACGGTTAGGTTAGGTTGGGTTAGGTTTGGTGAAATAAGCAAGTTTTGTGTAAATCTTACAATATCGAATTATTTGATTTCGGTGAAGGTTAGGTTAGGTTGGGTTAGGTTTGGTGAAATAAGCAATTTTTGTGTAAATCTTACAATATCGAAGTATTTGATTTCGGTGAAGGTTAGGTTAGGTTGGGTTAGGTTTGGAGAAGTAAGCACGATTTGTGGATATTTTGGCAATGTCGAATTCTTTAATTTCGGTGAGGGTTGGGTTAGGTTGGGTTAAGTTTTGTGAAATAAGCGAGTTTTGTGTAAATCTTACAATCTCGAATTCTTTGATTTCGGTGAAGGTTAGGTTAGGTTGGGTTTGGTTGGTGAGGTTAACGAGTTTTATGTTAATCTTATAATCTCGAAATCTTTGATTTCTGTGTTGGCTTGGTTAGGTTGGGTAAGGTTTCGTGATATGAGCACGTTTGGTGTTTATTTTGGATATTTTGGCAATGTCGAATTTTTTAATTTCGGTGAGGGTAAGGTTAGGTAAGGTTAGGTTTGGTGAAATAAGCGAGTTTTGTGTATATCTTACAATCTCGAATTATTTAATTTCGGTGATGGTTAGGTTAGGTTGGGTTAGGTTTGGTGAAGTAAGCACGTTTTGTGAATATTTTGGTAATGTCGAATTCTTTAATTTCGGTGAGGGTTAGGTTAGGTTGGGTTAGGTTTGGTGAAATAAGCAAGTTTTGTGTAAATCTTACAATCTCGAATTATTTGATTTCGGTGATGGTTAGGTTAGGTTGGGTTAGGTTTGGTGAAGTAAGCACGTTTTGTGGATAATTTGGCAATGTCGAATTCTTTAATTTCGGTGAGGGTTAGGTTAGGTTGGGTTAGGTTTGGTGAAATAAGCGAGTTTTGTGTAAATCTTACAATCTCGAATTATTTGATTTCGGTGATGGTTAGGTTAGGTTGGGTTAGGTTTGGTGAAGTTAGCACGTTTTGTGGATATTTTGGCAATGTCGAATTCTTTAATTTCGGTGACGGTTAGGTTAGGTTGGGTTAGGTTTGGTGAAATAAGCAAGTTTTGTGTAAATCTTACAATATCGAATTATTTGATTTCGGTGAAGGTTAGGTTAGGTTGGGTTAGGTTTGGTGAAATAAGCAATTTTTGTGTAAATCTTACAATATCGAATTATTTGATTTCGGTGAAGGTTAGGTTAGGTTGGGTTAGGTTTGGAGAAGTAAGCACGATTTGTGGATATTTTGGCAATGTCGAATTCTTTAATTTCGGTGAGGGTTGGGTTAGGTTGGGTTAAGTTTTGTGAAATAAGCGAGTTTTGTGTAAATCTTACAATCTCGAATTATTTGATTTCGGTGATGGTTAGGTTAGGTTGGGTTAGGTTTGGTGAAGTAAGCAAGTTTTGTGGATATTTTGGCAATGTCGAATTCTTTATTTTGGGGAGGGTTAGGTTAGGTTGGGTTAGGTTTGGTGAAATAAGCGAGTTTTGTGTAAATCTTACAATCTCGAATTCTTTGATTTCGGTGAAGGTTAGGTTAGGTTGGGTTTGGTTGGTGAGGTTAACGAGTTTTATGTTAATCTTATAATCTCGAAATCTTTGATTTCTGTGTTGGCTTGGTTAGGTTGGGTAAGGTTTCGTGATATGAGCACGTTTGGTGTTTATTTTGGATATTTTGGCAATGTCGAATTTTTTAATTTCGGTGAGGGTAAGGTTAGGTAAGGTTAGGTTTGGTGAAATAAGCGAGTTTTGTGTATATCTTACAATCTCGAATTATTTAATTTCGGTGATGGTTAGGTTAGGTTGGGTTAGGTTTGGTGAAGTAAGCACGTTTTGTGAATATTTTGGCAATGTCGAATTCTTTAATTTCGGTGAGGGTTAGGTTAGGTTGGGTTAGGTTTGGTGAAATAAGCAAGTTTTGTGTAAATCTTACAATCTCGAATTATTTGATTTCGGTGATGGTTAGGTTAGGTTGGGTTAGGTTTGGTGAAGTAAGCACGTTTTGTGGATAATTTGGCAATGTCGAATTCTTTAATTTCGGTGAGGGTTAGGTTAGGTTGGGTTAGGTTTGGTGAAATAAGCGAGTTTTGTGTAAATCTTACAATCTCGAATTATTTGATTTCGGTGATGGTTAGGTTAGGTTGGGTTAGGTTTGGTGAAGTTAGCACGTTTTGTGGATATTTTGGCAATGTCGAATTCTTTAATTTCGGTGACGGTTAGGTTAGGTTGGGTTAGGTTTGGTGAAATAAGCAAGTTTTGTGTAAATCTTACAATATCGAATTATTTGATTTCGGTGAAGGTTAGGTTAGGTTGGGTTAGGTTTGGTGAAATAAGCAATTTTTGTGTAAATCTTACAATATCGAATTATTTGATTTCGGTGAAGGTTAGGTTAGGTTGGGTTAGGTTTGGAGAAGTAAGCACGATTTGTGGATATTTTGGCAATGTCGAATTCTTTAATTTCGGTGAGGGTTGGGTTAGGTTGGGTTAAGTTTTGTGAAATAAGCGAGTTTTGTGTAAATCTTACAATCTCGAATTATTTGATTTCGGTGATGGTTAGGTTAGGTTGGGTTAGGTTTGGTGAAGTAAGCAAGTTTTGTGGATATTTTGGCAATGTCGAATTCTTTATTTTGGGGAGGGTTAGGTTAGGTTGGGTTAGGTTTGGTGAAATAAGCGAGTTTTGTGTAAATCTTACAATCTCGAATTATTTGATTTCGGTGAAGGTTAGGTTAGGTTGGGTTAGGTTTCGTGAAGTAAGCACGTTTTATGTATATTTATGCAATGTCCATTTTTTTGATTTCGGTGATGGAAAGGTTAGGTTGGGTTAGGTTTAGTGAGGTATGAACGTTTTGTGGATATTTTGGCAATGTCGAATTCTTTAATTTCGGTGAGGGTTGGGTTAGGTTGGGTTAAGTTTTGTGAAATAAGCGAGTTTTGTGTAAATCTTACAATCTTGAATTCTTTGATTTCTATGATGGCTAGGTTAGGTTGGGTTAGGTTTCGTGACGTAAACACGCTTGGTGTATATTTTTGCAATGTCCAATTCTTTGATTTCGGCGATGGAAAGGTTAGGTTGGGTTAGGTTTAGTGAGGTATGAACGTTTTGTGGATATTTTGGCAATGTTGAATTCTTTGAATTTGGTGATGGTTCGGTAAGGTTGGGTTAGGTTCGGTGAGGTGAGCACGATTTGTGTATATTTTTGCAATGTCGAATTCGATGATTTCGGTGATGGTTAGGTTAGGTTGGGTTAGGTTTGGTGAAGTAAGCACGTTTTGTGGATATTTTGGCAATGTCGAATTCTTTAATTTCGGTGACGGTTAGGTAAGGTTGGGTTAGGTTTGGTGAAATAAGCAAGTTTTGTGTAAATCTTACAATCTCGAATTATTTGATTTCGGTGAAGGTTAGGTTAGGTTGGGTTAGGTCTGGAGAAGTAGGCACGATTTGTGGATATTTTGGCAATGTCGAATTCTTTAATTTCGGTGACGGTTAGGTTAGGTTTGGTTAGGTTTGGTGAAATAACTTTTTGAAAGTTTAGTATTAGACGAATTTATTCCTTTCATTAATAACATTATTATTCCACAACAACATGGTTTTACCTCTGGTAGATCTACCTTATCCAATTTATTATTATATGAAAATTTTATTTCTAGTGCCTTATCTGTTAAATTGCAAGTTGACTCAATTTACACTGATTTCAGTAAGGCATTTGACAAAGTTGATATTGAGATTTTATTATATAAACTAAACAGTATCGGAATCAGCGGTGTATTACTAAACTGGTTTCGGAGCTATTTGTCCAATAGATCATTATTAGTTAAAATCGGCCATTCTAAATCTTACTCCTTTAATCCAACTAGTGGCGTTCCCCAAGGATCTCACATGGGACCAGTCCTATTCAATATTTTTATAAATGATATTATAAATATATTTAATGATGTTAAAGTGCTCTTATTTGCAGACGATTTAAAAATATTTAAATGTATAAAAGACACTAACGATTGTGCTACTTTACAAACTAATTTAAACTCATTAAACGATTGGTGTTCTTTTAATAAATTATATTTAAACATTAAGAAGTGTTCTGTTGTCAGGTTCAGTAGGTCAAATAACAAAATTTTTTATAATTATCATATAAATAATGAATCATTACCATCATCATCGCTAATTAAAGATCTAGGAGTTATTTTTGACGACAAATTAACTTTTAATTCTCATATAAATTTTATCACAAAAAATGCCATCAAAACACTTGGTTTCTTAATAAGAAATAGTACTCACTTCAAAAATGTAAATACGATTAAAATTTTATACACCACTCTGGTTAGAAACCAATTAGAGTACAATTCTACCATTTGGTCTCCTTATTTAATGAAACAAATTAACATAATAGAGTCAGTGCAAATAAAGTTCACTAGATTCATCAAATTTAAATTTTTTAAAAGTCATAATCACTATGTCAGTAACGTTATTATTTATAGGAAACTTAATTTGCTAAAATTATATGACAGAAGGAAAATTAACGATATTTCAGTTCTGTGTGGTCTTCTTAATGGCACTATTAAATGCTCTGACTTGGTGAGTTTAGTGTGCTTCCATGTGCCGGGTAGATCAATTAGATGTAACCATCTTTTTGATATGCCCAGGTTTACCACTAATTACTCATTGAACTCAGCTATGTTGAGACTGCACAGAGTTGGAAACGAATTATCCATGGTCGATTTATTCATTGTTAGTAAATATAACATGAAATCTATTTTATTTAAATATTTTTTTAATATAATGTAATTTATTTTGTAGTATATGAATGTATGTGTATTTTTCTTTTATATTTCATTTTAATTTTTTTTCTTTTTCTTTCTCTATTTCCAACATGTAAAATGGTCAATTTTTTCTTGACCGTAAAATAAAAAAAAATAAAAAAAAAAATAAAAAAAAAAAAATAAGCAAGTTTTGTGTAAATCTTACAATCTCGAATTATTTTAATTTCAGTGATGGTTAGGTTAGGTTGGGTTAGGTTTGGTGAAGTAAGCACGTTTTGTGGATATTTTGGCAATGTCGAATTCTTTAATTTCGGTGAGGGTTAGGTTAGGTTGGGTTAGGTTTGGTGAAATAAGCGAGTTTTGTGTAAATCTTACAATCTCGAATTATTTGATTTCGGTGATGGTTAGGTTAGGTTGGGTGAGGTTTGGTGAAGTAAGCACGTTTTGTGGATATTTTGGCAATGTCGAATTCTTTTATTTCGGTGACGGTTAGGTTAGGTTGGGTTAGGTTTGGTGAAATAAGCAAGTTTTGTGTAAATCTTACAATCTCGAATTATTTGATTTCGGTGAAGGTTAGGTTAGGTTGGGTTAGGTCTGGAGAAGTAAGCACGATTTGTGGATATTTTGGCAATGTCGAATTCTTTAATTTCGGTGAGGGTTGGGTTAGGTTGGGTTAAGTTTTGTGAAATAAGCGAGTTTTGTGTAACTCTTACAATCTCGAATTATTTGATTTCGGTGATGGTTAGGTTAGGTTGGGTTAGGTTTGGTGAAGTAAGCACGTTTTGAGGATATTTTGGCAATGTCGAATTTTTTAATTTCGGTGACGGTTAGGTTAGGTTGGGTTAGGTTTGGTGAAATAAGCAAGTTTTGTGTAAATCTTACAATCTCGAATTATTTTAATTTCAGTGATGGTTAGGTTAGGTTGGGTTAGGTTTGGTGAAGTAAGCACGTTTTGTGGATATTTTGGCAATGTCGAATTTTTAAATTTCGGTGAGGGTTGGGTTAGGTTGGGTTAAGTTTTGTGAAATAAGCGAGTTTTGTGTAAATCTTACAATCTTGAATTCTTTGAGTTCGGTGAAGGTAAGGTTAGGTTGGGTAAGGTTGGGTGAGGTTAACGAGTTTTATGTAAATCTTACAATCTCGAAATTTTTGATTTCTGTGATGGAAAGGTTAGGTTGGGTTAGGTTTGGTGAGGTAAACACGTTTTGTGGATATTTTGGCAATGTCGAATTCTTTGATTTCGGTGAAGGTTAGGTTAGGTTGGGTTAGGTTTCGTGAGGTAAGCACGTTTTGTGGATATTTTGGCAATGTCGAATTCTTTAATTTCAATGAGAGTTAGGTTAGGTAAGGTTAGGTTTGGTAAAATAAGCGAGTTTTGTGTAAATATTACATTCTCGAATTCTTTGATTTCGGTGATGGTAAGGTTAGGTTGGGTTAGGTTTGGTGTGGTAAGCACGTTTTGTGTAAATCTAACAATCTCGGATTCTTTGATTTCGGTGATGGTTAGGTTAGGTTGGGTTAGGTTTTGTGAAGTAAGCACGTTTGGTGTATATTTTTGCAATGTCCAATTTTTTGATTTCGGTGATGGTGAGGTTAGGTTAGGTTAGGTTTAGTGAAGTAAGCACGTTTTGCGGATATTTTGGTAATGTCAAATTTTTAAATTTAGGTTGGGTTAGGTTTCGTGAGGTAAGCACGTTTTGTGGATATTTTGGCAATGTCGAATTCTTTAATTTCGGTGAGAGTTAGGTTAGGTTGGGTTAGGTTTGGTAAAATAAGCGAGTTTTGTGTAAATCTAACAATCTCGAATTATTTGATTTCGGTGATGGTTAGGTTAGGTTGGGTTAGGTTTGGTGAAGTAAGCACGTTTTGTGGATATTTTGGCAATGTCGAATTCTTTAATTTCGGTGACGGTAAGGTTAGGTTAGGTTAGGTTTGGTGAAATAAGCGAGTTTTGTGTAAATCTTACAATCTCGAATTCTTTGATTTCGGTGAAGGTTAGGTTAGGTTGGGTTTGGTTGGTGAGGTTAACGAGTTTTATGTTAATCTTATAATCTCGAAATCTTTGATTTCTGTGTTGGCTAGGTTAGGTTGGGTAAGGTTTCGTGGAATGAGCACGTTTGGTGTTTATTTTGGATATTTTGGCAATGTCGAATTCTTTGATTTCGGTGATGGAAAGGTTAGGTTGGGTTAGGTTTGGTGAGGTAAGCAAGATTTGTGGATATTTTGGCAATGTCGAATTCTTTAATTTCGGTGAGGGTTGGGTTAGGTTGGGTTAAGTTTTGTGAAATAAGCGAGTTTTGTGTAAATCTTACAATCTCGAATTCTTTTATTTCGGTGAAGGTTAGGTTAGGTTGGGTTTGGTTGGTGAGGTTAACGAGTTTTATGTAAATCTTATAATCTCGAAATCTTTGATTTCTGTGTTGGCTAGGTTATGTTGGGTAAGGTTTCGTGAGATGAGCACGTTTGGTGTTTATTTTGGATATTTTGGCAATGTCGAATTTTTTAATATCGGTGAGGGTAAGGTTAGGTTAGGTTAGGTTTGGTGAAATAAGCGAGTTTTGTGTTAATCTTACAATCTCGAATTCTTTGATTTCGGTGAAGGTTAGGTAAGGTTGGGTTAGGTTTGGTGAAGTAAGCACGTTTTGTGGATAATTTGGCAATGTCGAATTCTTTAATTTCGGTGAGGGTGAGGTTAGGTTGGGTTAGGTTTGGTGAAATAAGCGAGTTTTGTGTAAATCTTACAATCTCGAATTATTTAATTTCGGTGATGGTTAGGTTAGGTTGGGTTAGGTTTGGTGAAGTAAGCACGTTTTGTGGATATTTTGGCAATGTCGAATTCTTTAATTTCGGTGACGGTTAGGTTAGGTTGGGTTAGGTTTGGTGAAATAAGCGAGTTTTGTGTAAATCTTACAATCTCGAATTATTTGATTTCGGTGATGGTTAGGTTAGGTTGGGTTAGGTTTGGTGAAGTTAGCTCACTTATTTAACTAACTTCTAACTAACTTCACCAAACCTAACCCAACCTAACCTAACCATCACCGAAATCAAATAATTCGAGATTGTAAGATTTACACAAAACTCGCTTATATCACCAAACTTAACCCAACCTAACCTTACCATCACCCAAATTAAAGAATTCGACATTGCCAAAATATCTACAAAACGTGCTTACTTCACTAAACCTAACCTAACTATCACCGAAATCAAAGAATTCGACATTGCAAAAATATACACAAAACGTGCTTACTTCTCCAATCCTAACCCAACCTAACCTAACCATCACCGAAATCAAATAATTCGAGATTGTAAGATTTACACAAAACTTGCTTATTTCACCAAACCTAACCCAACCTAACCTAACCGTCACCGAAATTAAAGAATTTGACATTGCCAAAATATCCACAAAACGTGCTTACTTCACCAAACCTTACCCAACCTAACCTAATCATCACCGAAATCAAATAATTCGAGATTGTAAGATTTACACAAAACTCGCTTATTTCACCAAACGTAACCCAACCTAACCTAACCCTCACCGAAATTAAAGAATTCGACATTGCCAAAATATCCACAAAACTTGCTTTCTTCACCAAACCTAACCCAACCTAACCTAACCATCACCGAAATCAAAAAATTAGACATTGCAAAAATATACACCAAACGTGCTTACTTAACGAAACCTAACCCAACCTAACCTAGCCATCACAGAAATCAAAGATTTCGTGATTGTTAGATTTACATAAATCTCATTAACCTCACCAAACCTTACCCAACCTAACCTAACCTTCACCGAAATCAAAGAATTCGAGATTGTAAGATTTACACAAAACTCACTAATTTCACCAAACCTAAACCAACCTAACCTACTCATCACCGAAATCAAAGAATTCGACATTGCCAAAATATCCACAAAACGTGCTTACCTCACCAAACCTAACCCAACCTAACCTTTCCAAAACCGAAATCAAAGAATTGGACATTGCAAAAATATACACAAAACGTGCTTACTTCACCAAACCTAACCCAACCTTACCTAACCTTCACCGAAATCAAAGAATTCGAGATTGTAAGATTAACACAAAACTCGCTTATTTCACCAAACCTAACCTAACCTAACCTTACCCTCACCGAAATTAAAAAATTCGACATTGCCAAAATATCCAAAATAAACACCAAACGTGCTCATCTCACGAAACCTTACCCAACCTAACCTAGCCAACACAGAAATCAAAGATTTCGAGATTATAAGATTTACATAAAACTCGTTAACCTCACCAACCAAACCCAACCTAACCTAACCTTCACCGAAATAAAAGAATTCGAGATTGTAAGATTTACACAAAACTCGCTTATTTCACAAAACTTAACCCAACCTAACCCAACCCTCACCGAAATTAAAGAATTCGACATTGCTAAAATATCCACAAATCGTGCTTACTTCTCCAAACCTAACCCAACCTAACCTAACCATCACCGAAATCAAATAATTTGAGATTGTAAGATTTACACAAAACTTGCTTATTTCACCAAACCTAACCTAACCTAACCTTACCCTCAATCTCGAATTATTTGATTTCGGTGTTGGTTAGGTTAGGTTGGGTTAGGATTGGTGAAGTAAGCACGTTTTGTGGATATTTTGGCATTGTCGAATTCTTTAATTTCGGTGAGGGTTAGGTTAGGTTGGGTAAGGTTTGGTGAAATAAGCGAGTTTTGTGTAAATCTTACAATCTCGACTTATTTGATTTTGGTGAAGGTTAGTTTAGTTTGGGTTAGGTTTCGTGAAGTAAGCATGTTTTATGTATATTTATGCAATGTCCATTTTTTTGATTTCGGTGATGGTTCGGTTAGGTTGGGTTAGGTTTTGAGAAGTAAGCACGATTTGTGGATATTTTAGCAATGTCGAATTCTTTAATTTCGGTGAGGGTTGGGTTAGGTTAGGTTAAGTTTTGTGAAATAAGTGAGTTTTGTGTTAATCTTACAATCTCGAATTCTTTGATTTCGATGAAGGTTAGGTAAGTTTGGGTTAAGTTTGGTGATATAAGCGAGTTTTGTGTAAATCTTACAATCTCGAATTATTTGATTTCGGTGATGGTTAGGTTAGGTTGGGTTAGGTTTAGTGAAGAAAGCACGTTTTGTGGATATTTTGGCAATGTCGAATTCTTTAATTTCGGTGAGGGTTAGGTTAGGTTGGGTTACGTTTGGTGAAATAAGCGAGTTTTGTGTAAATCTTACAATCTCGAATTATTTGATTTCGGTGATGATTAGGTTAGGTTGGGTTAGGTTTGGTGAAGTAAGCACGTTTTGTGGATATTTTGGCAATGTCAAATTCTTTAATTTCGGTGACGGTTAGGTTAGGTTGGGTTAGGTTTGGTGAAATAAGCAAGTTTTGTGTAAATCTTACAATCTCGAATTATTTGATTTCGGTGATGGTTAGGTTAGGTTGGGTTAGGATTGGAGAAGTAAGCACGTTTTGTGTATATTTTTGCAATGTCGAATTCTTTGATTTCGGTGATAGTTAGGTTAGGTTTAGTGAAGTAAGCACGTTTTTTAGATATTTTGGCAATGTCGAATTCTTTAATTTGGGTGATGGTAAGGTTAGGTTGGGTTAAGTTTGGTGATATAAGCGAGTTTTGTGTAAATCTTACAATCTCGAATTATTTGATTTCGGTGATGGTTAGGTTAGGTTGGGTTAGGTTTGGTGAAGTTAGCTCGATTTGTGGATATTTTGGCTATGTCCAATTCTTTAATTTCAGTGACGGTTAGGTAAGGTTGGGTTAGGTTTGGTGAAATAAGCAAGTTTTGTGTAAATCTTACAATCTCGAATTATTTGATTTCGGTGATGGTTAGGTTAGGTTGGCTTAGGTTTGGTGAAGTAAGCACGTTTTGTGGATATTTTGGAAATGTCCAATTCTTTAATTTCGGTGAGGGTTAGGTTAGGTTGGGTTAGGTTTGGTGAAATAAGCAAGTTTTGTGTAAATCTTACAATCTCGAATTATTTGATTTCGGTGTTGGTTAGGTTAGGTTGGGTTAGGATTGGAGAAGTAAGTACGTTTTGTGTATATTTTTGCAATGTCGAATTCTTCGATTTCGGTGATAGTTAGGTTAAGTTGGATTAGGTTTGGTGAAATAAGCAAGTTTTGTTTAAATCTTACAATATCGAATTATTTGATTTCGGTGAAGGTTAGGTAAGGTTGGGTTAGGTTTGGAGAAGTAAGCACGATTTGTGGATATTTTGGCAATGTCGAATTCTTTGATTTCGGTGATAGTTAGGTTAGGTTGGGTTAGGTTTCGTGAAATAAGCAAGTTTTGTGTAAATCTTACATTCTCGAATTATTTGATTTCGGTGATGGTTAGGTTAGGTTGGGTTATGTTTGGTGAAGTAAGCACGTTTTGTGGATATTTTGGCAATGTCGAATTCTTTAATTTCGGTGAGGGTTAGGTTAGGTTGGGTTAGGTTTGGTGAAATAAGCAAGTTTTGTGTAAATCTTACAATATCGAATTATTTGATTTCGGTGAAGGTTAGGTAAGGTTGGGTTAGGTTTGGAGAAGTAAGCACGATTTGTGGATATTTTGGCAATGTCGAATTCTTTTATTTCGGTGACGGTTGGGTTAGGTTGGGTTAAGTTTTGTGAAATAAGCGAGTTTTGTGTAAATCTTACAATCTCGAATTATTTGATTTCGGTGATGGTTAGGTTAGGTTGGGTTAGAATTGGAGAAGTAAGCACGTTTTGTGTATATTTTTGCAATGTCGAATTCTTTGATTTCGGTGATAGTTAGGTTAGGTTGGGTTAGGTTTGGTGAAATAAGCAAGTTTTGTGTAAATCTTACAATTTCGAATTATTTGATTTCGGTGATGGTTAGGTTAGGTTGGGTTATGTTTGGTGAAGTTAGCACGTTTTGTGGATATTTTGGCAATGTCGAATTCTTTAATTTCGGTGAGGGTTAGGTTAGGTTGGGTTAGGTTAGGTGAAATAAGCAAGTTTTGTGTAAATCTAACAATCTCGAATTATTTGATTTCGGTGTTGGTTAGGTTAGGTTGGGTTAGGTTTGGTGAAGTAAGCACGTTTTGTGGATATTTTGGAAATGTCCAATTCTTTAATTTCGGTGAGGGTTAGGTTAGGTTGGGTTAGGTTTGGTGAAATAAGCAAGTTTTGTGTAAATCTTACAATCTCGAATTATTGGATTTCGGTGTTGGTTAGGTTAGGTTGGGTTAGGATTGGAGAAGTAAGTACGTTTTGTGTATATTTTTGCAATGTCGAATTCTTCGATTTCGGTGATAGTTAGGTTAGGTTGGATTAGGTTTGGTGAAATAAGCAAGTTTTGTTTAAATCTTACAATATCGAATTATTTGATTTCGGTGAAGGTTAGGTAAGGTTGGGTTAGGTTTGGAGAAGTAAGCACGATTTGTGGATATTTTGGCAATGTCGAATTCTTTGATTTCGGTGATAGTTAGGTTAGGTTGGGTTAGGTTTCGTGAAATAAGCAAGTTTTGTGTAAATCTTACATTCTCGAATTATTTGATTTCGGTGATGGTTAGGTTAGGTTGGGTTATGTTTGGTGAAGTAAGCACGTTTTGTGGATATTTTGGCAATGTCGAATTCTTTAATTTCGGTGAGGGTTAGGTTAGGTTGGGTTAGGTTTGGTGAAATAAGCAAGTTTTGTGTAAATCTTACAATATCGAATTATTTGATTTCGGTGAAGGTTAGGTAAGGTTGGGTTAGGTTTGGAGAAGTAAGCACGATATGTGGATATTTTGGCAATGTCGAATTCTTTTATTTCGGTGACGGTTGGGTTAGGTTGGGTTAAGTTTTGTGAAATAAGCGAGTTTTGTGTAAATCTTACAATCTCGAATTATTTGATTTCGGTGATGGTTAGGTTAGGTTGGGTTAGAATTGGAGAAGTAAGCACGTTTTGTGTATATTTTTGCAATGTCGAATTCTTTGATTTCGGTGATAGTTAGGTTAGGTTGGGTTAGGTTTGGTGAAATAAGCAAGTTTTGTGTAAATCTTACAATTTCGAATTATTTGATTTCGGTGATGGTTAGGTTAGGTTGGGTTATGTTTGGTGAAGTTAGCACGTTTTGTGGATATTTTGGCAATGTCGAATTCTTTAATTTCGGTGATGGTTAGGTTAGGTTGGGTTAAGTTTGGTGATATATGCGAGTTTTGTGTAAATCTTACAATCTCGAATTATTTGATTTCGGTGAAGGTTAGGTTAGGTTGGGTTAGGTTTGGAGAAGTAAGCACGATTTGTGGATATTTTAGCAATGTCGAATTCTTTAATTTCGATGAGGGTTGGGTTAGGTTGGGTTAAGTTTTGTGAAATAAGCGAGTTTTGTGTAAATCTTACAATCTCGAATTATTTGATTTCGGTGATGGTTAGGTTAGGTTGGGTTAGGTTTGGTGAAGTAAGCACGTTTTGTGGATATTTTGGCAATGTCGAATTCTTTAATTTCGGTGACGGTTAGGTTAGGTTGGGTTAGGTTTGGTGAAATAAGCAAGTTTTGTGTAAATCTTACAACCTCGAATTATTTGATTTCGGTGATGGTTAGGTTAGGTTGGGTTAGGTTTGGTGAAGTAAGCACGTTTTGTGGATATTTTGGCAATGTCGAATTCTTTAATTTCGGTGAGGGTTGGGTTAGGTTGGGTTAAGTTTTGTGAAATAAGCGAGTTTTGTGTAAATCTTACAATCTCGAATTATTTGATTTCGGTGATGGTTAGGTTAGGTTGGGTTAGGTTTGGTGAAGAAAGCACGTTTTGTGGATATTTTGGCAATGTCGAATTCTTTAATTTCGGTGACGGTTAGGTTAGGTTGGGTTAGGTTTGGTGAAATAAGCAAGTTTTGTGTAAATCTTACAATATCGAATTATTTGATTTCGGTGAAGGTTAGGTTAGGTTGGGTTAGGTTTGGTGAAATAAGCAATTTTTGTGTAAATCTTACAATATCGAATTATTTGATTTCGGTGAAGGTTGGGTTAGGTTGGGTTAGGTTTGGAGAAGTAAGCACGATTTGTAAATATTTTGGCAATGTCGAATTCTTTAATTTCGATGAGGGTTGGGTTAGGTTGGGTTAAGTTTTGTGAAATAAGCGAGTTTTGTGTAAATCTTACAATCTCGAATTATTTGATTTCGGTGATGGTTAGGTTAGGTTGGGTTAGGATTGGAGAAGTAAGCACGTTTTGTGTATATTTTCGCAATGTCGAATTCTTTGATTTCGGTGACGGTTAGGTTAGGTTGGGTTAGGTTTGGTGAAATAAGCAAGTTTTGTGTAAATCTTACAATCTCGAATTCTTTGATTTCGGTGATGGTTAGGTTAGGTTGGGTTAGGTTTGGTGAAGTAAGCACGTTTTGTGGATATTTTGGCAATGTCGAATTCTTTAATTTCGGTGAGGGTTGGGTTAGGTTGGGTTAAGTTTTGTGAAATAAGCGAGTTTTGTGTAAATCTTACAATCTCGAATTATTTGATTTCGGTGATGGTTAGGTTAGGTTGGGTTATGTTTGGTGAAGTTAGCACGTTTTGTGGATATTTTGGCAATGTCGAATTCTTTAATTTCGGTGAGGGTTAGGTTAGGTTGGGTTAGGTAAGGTGAAATAAGCAAGTTTTGTGTAAATCTAACAATCTCGAATTATTTGATTTCGGTGTTGGTTAGGTTAGGTTGGGTTAGGTTGGGTTAGGATTGGAGCAGTAAGCACGTTTTGTGTATATTTTTGCAATGTCGAATTCTTTGATTTCGGTGATAGTTAGGTTAGGTTTAGTGAAGTAAGCACGTTTTGTGGATATTTTTGCAATGTCGAATTCTTTAATTTCGGTGATGGTTAGGTTAGGTTGGGTTAAGTTTGGTGATATATGCGAGTTTTGTGTAAATCTTACAATCTCGAATTATTTGATTTCGGTGATGGTTCGGTTAGGTTGGGTTAGGTTTGGAGAAGTAAGCACGATTTGTGGATATTTTAGCAATGTCGAATTCTTTAATTTCGGTGAGGGTTGGGTTAGGTTAGGTTAAGTTTTGTGAAATAAGCGAGTTTTGTGTTAATCTTACAATCTCGAATTCTTTGATTTCGGTGAAGGTTAGGTAAGTTTGGGTTAAGTTTGGTGATATAAGCGAGTTTTGTGTAAATCTTACAATCTCGAATTATTTGATTTCGGTGATGGTTAGGTTAGGTTGGGTTAGGTTTGGTGAAGAAAGCACGTTTTGTGGATATTTTGGCAATGTCGAATTCTTTAATTTCGGTGAGGGTTAGGTTAGGTTGGGTTACGTTTGGTGAAATAAGCGAGTTTTGTGTAAATCTTACAATCTCGAATTATTTGATTTCGGTGATGATTAGGTTAGGTTGGGTTAGGTTTGGTGAAGTAAGCACGTTTTGTGGATATTTTGGCAATGTCAAATTCTTTAATTTCGGTGACGGTTAGGTTAGGTTGGGTTAGGTTTGGTGAAATAAGCAAGTTTTGTGTAAATCTTACAATCTCGAATTATTTGATTTGGGTGATGGTTAGGTTAGGTAGGGTTATGTTTGGTGAAGTAAGCACGTTTTGTGGATATTTTGGCAATGTCGAATTCTTTAATTTCGGTGAGGGTTAGGTTAGGTTGGGTTAGGTTTGGTGAAATAAGCAAGTTTTGTGTAAATCTTACAATCTCGAATTATTTGATTTCGGTGAAGGTTAGGTTAGGTTGAGTTAGGTTTGGAGAAGTAAGCACGATTTGTGGATATTTTAGCAATGTCGAATTCTTTAATTTCGATGACGGTTGGGTTAGGTTGGGTTAAGTTTTGTGAAATAAACGAGTTTTGTGTAAATCTTACAATCTCGAATTATTTGATTTCGGTGATGGTTAGGTTAGGTTGGGTTAGGTTTGGTGAAGTAAGCACGTTTTGTGGATATTTTGGCAATGTCGAATTCTTTAATTTCGGTGAGGGTTGGGTTAGGTTGGGTTAAGTTTTGTGAAATAAGCGAGTTTTGTGTAAATCTTACAATCTCGAATTATTTGATTTCGGTGATGGTTAGGTTAGGTTGGGTTAGGTTTGGTGAAGTAAGCACGTTTTGTGGATATTTTGGCAATGTCGAATTCTTTAATTTCGGTGACGGTTAGGTTAGGTTGGGTTAGGTTTGGTGAAATAAGCAAGTTTTGTGTAAATCTTACAATATCGAATTATTTGATTTCGGTGAAGGTTAGGTTAGGTTGGGTTAGGTTTGGTGAAATAAGCAATTTTTGTGTAAATCTTACAATATCGAATTATTTGATTTCGGTGAAGGTTAGGTTAGGTTGGGTTAGGTTTGGAGAAGTAAGCACGATTTGTGGATATTTTGGCAATGTCGAATTCTTTAATTTCGGTGAGGGTTGGGTTAGGTTGGGTTAAGTTTTGTGGAATAAGCGAGTTTTGTGTAAATCTTACAATCTCGAATTATTTGATTTCGGTGAAGGTTAGGTTAGGTTGGGTTAGGTTTGGAGAAGTAAGCACGATTTGTGGATATTTTGGCAATGTCGAATTCTTTAATTTCGATGAGGGTTGGGTTAGGTTGGGTTAAGTTTTGTGAAATAAGCGAGTTTTGTGTAAATCTTACAATCTCGAATTATTTGATTTCGGTGATGGTTAGGTTAGGTTGGGTTAGGATTGGAGAAGTAAGCACGTTTTGTGTATATTTTTGCAATGTCGAATTCTTTGATTTCGGTGACGGTTAGGTTAGGTTGGGTTAGGTTTGGTGAAGTAAGCACGTTTTGTGGATATTTTGGCAATGTCGAATTCTTTAATTTCGGTGAGGGTTGGGTTAGGTTGGGTTAAGTTTTGTGAAATAAGCGAGTTTTGTGTAAATCTTACAATCTCGAATTATTTGATTTCGGTGATGGTTAGGTTAGGTTGGGTTATGTTTGGTGAAGTTAGCACGTTTTGTGGATAATTTGGCAATGTCGAATTCTTTAATTTCGGTGAGGGTTAGGTTAGGTTGGGTTAGGTTAGGTGAAATAAGCAAGTTTTGTGTAAATCTAACAATCTCGAATTATTTGATTTCGGTGTTGGTTAGGTTAGGTTGGGTTAGCTTGGGTTAGGATTGGAGCAGTAAGCACGTTTTGTGTATATTTTTGCAATGTCGAATTCTTTGATTTCGGTGATAGTTAGGTTAGGTTTAGTGAAGTAAGCACGTTTTGTGGATATTTTGGCAATGTCGAATTCTTTAATTTCGGTGATGGTTAGGTTAGGTTGGGTTAAGTTTGGTGATATATGCGAGTTTTGTGTAAATCTTACAATCTCGAATTATTTGATTTCGGTGAAGGTTAGGTTAGGTTGAGTTAGGTTTGGAGAAGTAAGCACGATTTGTGGATATTTTAGCAATGTCGAATTCTTTAATTTCGATGAGGGTTGGGTTAGGTTGGGTTAAGTTTTGTGAAATAAGCGAGTTTTGTGTAAATCTTACAATCTCGAATTATTTGATTTCGGTGATGGTTAGGTTAGGTTGGGTTAGGTTTGGTGAAGTAAGCACGTTTTGTGGATATTTTGGCAATGTCGAATTCTTTAATTTCGGTGACGGTTAGGTTAGGTTGGGTTAGGTTTGGTGAAATAAGCAAGTTTTGTGTAAATCTTACAATCTCGAATTATTTGATTTCGGTGATGGTTAGGTTAGGTTGGGTTAGGTTTGGTGAAGTAAGCACGTTTTGTGGATATTTTGGCAATGTCGAATTCTTTAATTTCGGTGAGGGTTGGGTTAGGTTGGGTTAAGTTTTGTGAAATAAGCGAGTTTTGTGTAAATCTTACAATCTCGAATTATTTGATTTCGGTGATGGTTAGGTTAGGTTGGGTTAGGTTTGGTGAAGTAAGCACGTTTTGTGGATATTTTGGCAATGTCGAATTCTTTAATTTCGGTGACGGTTAGGTTAGGTTGGGTTAGGTTTGGTGAAATAAGCAAGTTTTGTGTAAATCTTACAATATCGAATTATTTGATTTCGGTGAAGGTTAGGTTAGGTTGGGTTAGGTTTGGTGAAATAAGCAATTTTTGTGTAAATCTTACAATATCGAATTATTTGATTTCGGTGAAGGTTAGGTTAGGTTGGGTTAGGTTTGGAGAAGTAAGCACGATTTGTGGATATTTTGGCAATGTCGAATTCTTTAATTTCGGTGAGGGTTGGGTTAGGTTGGGTTAAGTTTTGTGGAATAAGCGAGTTTTGTGTAAATCTTACAATCTCGAATTATTTGATTTCGGTGAAGGTTAGGTTAGGTTGGGTTAGGTTTGGAGAAGTAAGCACGATTTGTGGATATTTTGGCAATGTCGAATTCTTTAATTTCGATGAGGGTTGGGTTAGGTTGGGTTAAGTTTTGTGAAATAAGCGAGTTTTTTGTAAATCTTACAATCTCGAATTATTTGATTTCGGTGATGGTTAGGTTAGGTTGGGTTAGGATTGGAGAAGTAAGCACGTTTTGTGTATATTTTTGCAATGTCGAATTCTTTGATTTCGGTGACGGTTAGGTTAGGTTGGGTTAGGTTTGGTGAAGTAAGCATGTTTTGTGGATATTTTGGCAATGTCGAATTCTTTAATTTCGGTGAGGGTTGGGTTAGGTTGGGTTAAGTTTTGTGAAATAAGCGAGTTTTGTGTAAATCTTACAATCTCGAATTATTTGATTTCGGTGATGGATAGGTTAGGTTGGGTTATGTTTGGTGAAGTAAGCACGTTTTGTGGATATTTTGGCAATGTCGAATTCTTTAATTTCGGTGAGGGTTAGGTTAGGTTGGGTTAGGTTAGGTGAAATAAGCAAGTTTTGTGTAAATCTAACAATCTCGAATTATTTGATTTCGGTGTTGGTTAGGTTAGGTTGGGTTAGGTTGGGTTAGGATTGGAGCAGTAAGCACGTTTTGTGTATATTTTTGCAATGTCGAATTCTTTGATTTCGGTGATAGTTAGGTTAGGTTTAGTGAAGTAAGCACGTTTTGTGGATAATTTGGCAATGTCGAATTCTTTAATTTCGGTGATGGTTAGGTTAGGTTGGGTTAAGTTTGGTGATATATGCGAGTTTTGTGTAAATCTTACAATCTCGAATTATTTGATTTCGGTGATGGTTAGGTTAGGTTGGGTTAGGTTTGGTGAAGTAAGCACGTTTTGTGGATATTTTGGCAATGTCGAATTCTTTAATTTCGGTGAGTGTTGGGTTAGGTTGGGTTAAGTTTTGTGAAATAAGCGAGTTTTGTGTAAATCTTACAATCTCGAATTATTTGATTTCGGTGATGGTTAGGTTAGGTTGGGTTAGGTTTGGTGAAGTAAGCACGTTTTGTGGATATTTTGGCAATGTCGAATTCTTTAATTTCGGTGACGGTTAGGTTAGGTTGGGTTAGGTTTGGTGAAATAAGCAAGTTTTGTGTAAATCTTACAAGCTCGAATTATTTGATTTCGGTGAAGGTTAGGTTAGGTTAGGTAAGGTCTGGAGAAGAAAGCACGATTTGTGGATATTTTGGCAATGTCGAATTCTTTGATTTCGGTGATGAGTAGGTTAGGTTGGGTTAGGTTTGGTGAAATTAGTTAGTTTTGTGTAAATCTTACAATCTCGAATTTTTTGATTTCGGTGATGGTTAGGTTAGGTTGGGTTAGGTTTGGTGATGTAAACGAGTTTTATGTAAATCTTACAATCTTAAATTCTTTGATTTCGGTGAAGGTTAGGTTAGGTTGGGTAAGGTTTGGTGAGGTTAATGAGATTTATGTTAATCTAACAATCACGAAATCTTTGATTTCTGTGATGGCTAGGTTAGGTTGGGTTAGGTTTCGTGAAGTAAGCACGTTTGGTGTATATTTTTGCAATGTCTAATTTTTTGATTTCGGTGATGGTTAGGTTAGATTGGGTTAGGTTTGGTGAAGAAAGCTCGTTTTGTGGATATTTTGGCAATGTCGAATTCTTTAATTTCGGTGATGGTTAGGTTAGGTTGGGTTAAGTTTGGTGATATAAGCGAGTTTTGTGTAAATCTTACAATCTCGAATTATTTGATTTCGGTGATGGTTAGGTTAGGTTGGGTTAGGTTTGGTGAAGAAAGCACGTTTTGTGGATATTTTGGCAATGTCGAATTCTTTAATTTCGGTGAGGGTTAGGTTAGGTTGGGTTAGGTTTGGTGAAATAAGCAAGTTTTGTGTAAATCTTACAATCTCGAATTATTTGATTTCGGTGATGGTTAGGTTAGGTTGGGTTAGGATTGGAGAAGTAAGCACGTTTTGTGTATATTTTTGCAATGTCGAATTCTTTGATTTCGGTGATAGTTAGGTTAGGTTGGGTTAGGTTTGGTGAAATAAGCAAGTTTTGTGTAAATCTTACAATCTCAAATTATTTGATTTCGGTGATGGTTAGGTTAGGTTGGGTTAGGTTTGGTGAAGTAAGCACGTTTTGTGGATATTTTGGCAATGTCGAATTCTTTTATTTCGGTGAGGGTTGGGTTAGGTTGGGTTAAGTTTTGTGAAATAAGCGAGTTTTGTGTTAATCTAACAATCTCGAATTCTTTGATTTCGGTGAAGGTAAGGTTAGGTTGGGTTTGGTTGGTGAGGTTAACGAGTTTTATGTAAATCTTATAATCTCGAAACCTTTGATTTCTGTGTTGGCTAGGTTAGGTTGGGTAGGGTTTCGTGAGATGAGCACGTTTGGTGTTTATTTTGGATATTTTGGCAATGTCGAATTTTTTAATTTCGGTGAGGGTAAGGTTAGGTTAGGTTAGGTTTGGTGAAATAAGCGAGTTTTGTGTTAATCTTACAATCTCGAATTCTTTGATTTCGGTGAAGGTTAGGTAAGGTTGGGTTAGGTTTGGTGAAGTAAGCACGTTTTGTGTATATTTTTGCAATGTCCAATTCTTTGATTACGGTTTTGGAAAGGTTAGGTTGGGTTAGGTTTGGTGAGGTAAGCACGTTTTGTGGATATTTTGGCAATGTCGAATTCTTTGATTTCGGTGATGAGTAGGTTAGGTTGGGTTAGGTTTGGTGAAATAAGTTAGTTTTGTGTAAATCTTACAATCTCGAATTTTTTGATTTCGGTGATGGTTAGGTTAGGTTGGGTTAGGTTTGGTGATGTAAACGAGTTTTATGTAAATCTTACAATCTTAAATTCTTTGATTTCGGTGATGGTTAGGTTAGGTTGGGTAAGGTTTGGTGAGGTTAATGAGATTTATGTTAATCTAACAATCACGAAATCTTTGATTTCTGTGATGGCTAGGTTAGGTTGGGTTAGGTTTCGTGAAGTAAGCACGTTTGGTGTATATTTTTGCAATGTCTAATTTTTTGATTTCGGTGATGGTTAGGTTAGATTGGGTTAAGTTTGGTGAAGAAAGCACGTTTTGTGGATATTTTGGCAATGTCGAATTCTTTGATTTCGGTGACGGTTAGGTTAGGTTGGGTTAGGTTTGGTGAAATAAGCAAGTTTTGTGTAAATCTTACAATCTCAAATTATTTGATTTCGGTGATGGTTAGGTTAGGTTGGGTTAGGTTTGGTGAAGTAAGCACGTTTTGTAGATATTTTGGCAATGTCGAATTCTTTAATTTGGGTGATGGTAAGGTTAGGTTGGGTTAAGTTTGGTGATATAAGCGAGTTTTGTGTAAATCTTACAATCTCGAATTATTTGATTTCGGTGATGGTTAGGTTAGGTTGGGTTAGGTTTGGTGAAGTAAGCTCGATTTGTGGATATTTTGGCAATGTCCAATTCTTTAATTTCAGTGACGGTTAGGTAAGGTTGGGTTAGGTTTGGTGAAATAAGCAAGTTTTGTGTAAATCTTACAATCTCGAATTATTTGATTTCGGTGATGGTTAGGTTAGGTTGGGTTAGGATTGGAGAAGTAAGCACGTTTTGTGTATATTTTTGCAATGTCGAATTCTTTGATTTCGGTGATAGTTAGGTTAGGTTGGGTTAGGTTTGGTGAAATAAGCAAGTTTTGTGTAAATCTTACAATCTCAAATTATTTGATTTCGGTGATGGTTAGGTTAGGTTGGGTTAGGTTTGGTGAAGTAAGCACGTTTTGTGGATATTTTGGCAATGTCGAATTCTTTTATTTCGGTGAGGGTTGGGTTAGGTTGGGTTAAGTTTTGTGAAATAAGCGAGTTTTGTGTAAATCTTACAATCTCGAATTATTTGATTTCGGTGATGGTTAGGTTAGGTTGGGTTAGGATTGGAGAAGTAAGCACGTTTTGTGTAAATTTTTGCAATGTCGAATTCTTTGATTTCGGTGATAGTTAGGTTAGGTTGGGTAAGGTTTGGTGAGGTTAATGAGATTTATGTTAATCTAACAATCACGAAATCTTTGATTTCTGTGATGGCTAGGTTAGGTTGGGTTAGGTTTCGTGAAGTAAGCACGTTTGGTGTATATTTTTGCAATGTCTAATTTTTTGATTTCGGTGATGGTTAGGTTAGATTGGGTTAGGTTTGGTGAAGAAAGCTCGTTTTGTGGATATTTTGGCAATGTCGAATTCTTTGATTTCGGTGACGGTTAGGTTAGGTTGGGTTAGGTTTCGTGTGGTAAGCACGTTTTGTGGTTTTTTTGGCAATGTCGAATTCTTTGATTTCGGTGATGGTTAGTTGGAGTTGGGTTAGGTTTGATGAGGGTAGCGAGTTTTGTGTAAATCTTACAATCTCGAATTGTTTGATTTCTGTGATGGCTAGGTTAGGTTGGGTTAGGTTTGGTGAGGGTAGCGAGTTTTGTGTAAATCTTACAATCTCGAATTCTTTGATTTCTGTGATGGCTAGGTTAGGTTGGGTTAGGTTTGGTGAGGTAAGCACGTTTTGTGTACACCTTCAATCTCGAATTCTTTGATTTCGGTGAAGGACAGGTTAGGTAGGGTTAGGTTAAATGAGGTTAGCACGATTTGTGGATATTTTGACAATGTCGAATTCTTTGAATTCGGTGATGGTTAGGTTTGGTTGGGTAAGGTTTGGTGAAATGAGCGAGTTTTATGTAAATCTTACAATCTCGAATTCTTTGATTTCTGTGATGGCTAGGTTAATTTAGGTTAGGTTTGGTGAGGTTAGCACGTTTTGTGTATATTTTTGCAATGTCGAATTCTTTGATTTTGATGATGTTTAGGTTAGGTCGTGTTAGGTTTGGTGAGGTTAGCAAGTTTTGTGAATAACTTACAATCTCGAATTCTTTGATTTCTGTGATGGTTAAGCCCAGGTAGTGAATAACTGTTAAAGCATTGCGTTAGTTAAATTACATTAAATTACATTATATACGACTGATCTATATATTTATATATATATATATATATATATATATATATATATATATATATATATATATATATATATATATATATATATTTTATATATATATATATATATATATATATATATATATATATATATATATATATATATATATATATATATATATATATATATATATATATATATATATATATATATATATATATATATATATATATTTATATCTTCATCATCATCATCATTTACAGCCATTCGCCATCCACTGCTGGCCTCTCCAACACGCTTTCACTCGTCTCTGTTTTGTGCAACCCTCATCCATCTCATTCCGCTCAATTTCCTAATTTCGTTCACCCATCTTCCTTGCGGTCTTCCTTTTACTCTTTTGCCTTCTCTCGGGTACCAATCAAGCACTTCTTTTGTCCACCTTTCGTCCATCCTCCTAGCTACGTGACCCGCCCATTGCCATTTCAATCTCTTCACTCTATCCACTATGTCCACTACCCTTGTCATATTTCTCACCCACGTGTTCCGCTTCCTGTCTTTCCTCGTTATGCCAAGCATACAGCATTCCATACTTCTTTGAGTGCATTGGATTTTATTTTGCATCTTGGCGTTCAGTGTCCAAGTTTCACATCCATACGTCATCACTGGCAAAACGCATTGATCAAAGATCCTTTTCTACAGGCAGAGTGGCATTTTTGATTTAAAAACAGCATTCATCCGTCCAAATGCACTCCACCCTAATTTCATACGTCTCTTTATCTCTTCATTTTTACTACCAGACATGTCAATTATTTGACCTATGCGGCCGGTGTCGTCGTGGGCGGGCGTGCTTCGCGGTGCAGCTCTGTTCGCGTGTTAATTTCTGGCGCTCTTTGGGACAACTGAATCCGATAAGTAGCAAATTTTACTGCACTGCTCTGTTTATACACATGTATAATGAGCGCACATATTTTTATTTTTTTTGTACATGTACATATACAGCGAAAACAATAATCGCATCAGGTACTTTATTGATGTACTTTTATTGTCACATTGTTTCGATTCAATTCATATTTAATTTAAATCACATTTGCATTAATGAATTATAACGCACAGAGAATGCCAAACTTTAATTCCTACAATTTAATTTAATTTAATTTAATTCATGCGCTGTTATCGCTCACCGCTGTCTGATTTTGAATTCAGTTGATTTCATTTCAATTGTGGTCCGATTTCAATTAAATGCAGTTTGATATGCGCTGTTATTTCTTATCGCTTCTCGCTTTTATTTTGAATTAAATATGCACCTAGTGAGTGGCAAATTTAAAATTTGTTTCTGATTAATTTCAATCTATTTCTGTTATTTAATTAATTACAATTTTCAAATTTTCATTCGGTTTCCACTTTATTTAAAGTGAAAATAGAATGAAGGAGACGGAAGAAAGAGAAACAAGGGAAAGAGAAGTGGAAGAAGGGGGAAAGATAGATAGATGAATGAATGAACAACCTGGGTGTCCAATTCTAGCACCCACTATTTTATTTTTATTCATTTATTTATTTATTTATTTTTTATTTTTTTTTTTTTTTCTTCTCTATACACATACATTGATATTTCCGCTGTTGTTGTGGTTTATATTGTCCCCAAGGAGTGTTTATCATTTGATATCATTAAATACACGTGAATTTGGGGGTATCGGGGGCGTGCACGCTTATCGGCGGTGCCCGGAGGTAGTGCTCCATACAACCGCACGGGTCCCCGGGTTGCGGATTGGGGAACGACTCCAGTAGTCAACTGCTACGGCGATGTAGTGGTCCCGGACAAGGAGCACGTCTTAATCCACGGTGGATGCAATCGTGCCAACGGATGCGTGGCCGTAGAGACGTTAAACAGTACGGTCGCAAACGAGCCTCCGGAGTACCAGCCGACCCTTCGGAGTATCAGGCTTATCCGACTATGCGGGGCTCTGATCGGACGGACTTTTATTTCCCTAGCTACTCGTGGGAATCACAATGGAGAATAGTAAATTAAACGAAATAATAAATAGTATAGAAACTGAAGTGAATGAACTCATAACCTTCATCAGCAATCATGATAACGTCCACAAACCAATTAAAAAAGGTATTTCAATAATGCTGTCGTTAACAAATAAACTGAGAGAAGCGGCAGAAAAGAACTATACCACAGAATGCCGTTGTCAAAACAATGTAATGGCTGCAGACAACATTGTGAATGCTGGAAAGACTGCAGAACCGATTCCAAAAGAAAACACTGATCGGAATAAGAAAGGAGCCCGAAAGCTAAATCTTACCAAAAAAGAGATTACATCAACAAGAAAGGTCAGAAAAAGTTTACAACACGCGGAAAACGCAATTATGGGATTAAAAAAGGCAATTGCCACCATTGAACCCGCAGTGCCCACTCACAATGACCACACAGAAGACGACTGGAACCTGGTTCAAAGCAGACGTCACACACGACAAGGCAATGGTATTTGCAAGGACAAAGACAAGAAGAAGGAAAAAACTTTAAAACAAAGGAAGCCACGTTACAAGAGAGATGCTGTCCTCATCAGCAATCAAGAAAGTGGGAAAACATACGCAGAGATGGTGAAAATGCTCCGAGAGGTAAAACCGGACGAGATTGGATACGAATTAACAGCTATCCGCAAGACGCGCAAAGGCGACGCCATTATAGAGCTGGCAAGAGGCTCAAAGGATCCAGCGGACCTGGCAGGGGTAATAGCTGGAGCACTGGGAAAGCCAAACGCCGCGAGAGGACTTGTACCAATCGAGACAATAACAATCCTCGACATCCCGGAAGGCGAAGAAGAAAGTGACATTGTTACTGCATTATGCGAGAACAACAGCGCTTTGAAAAAAGAGGATATCACAGTTAGATACTTAAAAGCTGGCACGAGAGGCACCCAAATAGCAATAGTTAGCCTTCCTGCCAAAATTGGAGTCCAACTACTACAGGCAGGGAAAGTAAAAATAGGATTCCTGAGGTGTAGGGTGCGCCGAAGAATCAGCGTCATGAGGTGTTATCGGTGTCAGGGCCTTGGCCACAGATCGACGACTTGCAGCAATCCACAACGAGAGACATGCTTCAGATGCGGGGAAGAGAACCATAAGATAGCTACCTGCCAGAACAAACTATGTTGTCTGACCTGCAAAAACAAAGAAGGAGCCGACACTGAACACCGCAATGGCACAAAGGAATGTCCCATATACAGGCAAGAAGCAAGAAAAAATGCAAATAAACCTAAATGGCCCTAACATTCCTACAAATAAATCTCCACGGTTGTAGGGTTGCACAGGACCTTATGCATAAGGTGGCTGAAGAAAATGGGGCTGACTTGGCACTTATTTCTGAGCAGTATCGCGGGAATACCCCACCTCGCTGGTTTTCTGATGCAGATTCTAGAGCGGCCATATGTGCCTTCTCCCCTCTGCTGCATATTACTGATGTAGATAGTGGTAGCAAAAGCGGCTGGACTTGGGTTGAGATGGACAAGGTGAGGATATATTCTTGCTATTTTTCCCCGAATTCAATATACACCGACTTCGTAGAAGGTCTCACCCGACTGGGAGATAGCATCAGCGCTTCTCCTCTACCTACGATTGTCGCTGGTGACTTTAATGCAAAAGCTCCTGAATGGGGGTCTCCACACACGGATAGAAGAGGTATATTGCTTTCAGAGATGGCTTCACAGCTGCGACTACACGCTATAAACACCGGATCTAGCACCTTCGTGCGCGGGAACAGTGCTTCGGTTATAGATGTTACATTTGTACACGAATCGCTACTGGGAAGAGTTGGACATTGGGAAGTTCTTGACACCCATTCTTACAGCGATCATCTATACATCAAATTTACAATAAAAAATTGCCTAAAGAAGACAAAAAATAAAGCACTCGAAGGGTGGGCAGTCAGGAAATTGGACGCACCAGCACTCGAAGGGGCCATAGCGCTCAAGAGAGAGACTGTTTTCAATGGTATATCTGGGAGAGGGGCTGAAGAAGTTACTCAATCGCTCAACGACCTTTTCCGCTTTGCTTGCAACGCCTCAATGCCCAAGCTTGGCAGCGGCGTGCGTCGACCCCCAGTGTACTGGTGGAATGACGGGATAGCAGAACTCCGACGGAACTGCACAGCTTGTCATCGCAGGATGCAACGACATCCCGACTGCGACGAGCGACGTCAAGCGTATAAAGAGGCTAGAAAGGCTTTGCGCAACGCAATCAAGAGAAGCAAATCGCAGTGCTGGGAAGAGATGTGTAACTCTGTCAACGCCGATCCATGGGGTACACCTTATAAGATTGTGAGGAGGAAACTTCGGCGATCGATAGATGATCCTTACCTCAACAACCAATCAAATCTGGAGATGATAGTTGATGGACTCTTCTCGACCCGGGAAAATTTTGACGTCATCGTCAGAAGAAATATGGACAATGATATAAGCGAACAAATACCCATCTTTACTGATGAGGAACTAAACATGGCTGCCAGACGACTACAGACTAACAAAGCCCCAGGACCGGACTGCGTCCCAAACGCAATCATCAGACGGGTCGCTGACTCAGATCCTGCACTACTACTTGCAGTCTACAACTCTTGTCTGACAGAAGGGACGTTTCCTTCTTCTTGGAAGAGACAAAGATTGGTACTTATTCCGAAGGGAAACAAGGTCCAGAATAGCCCATCTGCATACAGGCCGCTTTGCATGCTGGACGGACTCGGCAAGCTTTTAGAGAGACTGATTCTCCAGCGGCTACAGAAGTACCTTGAGGATCCTACGAAGGGACTTTCGCCACACCAGTTTGGCTTCCGCCCGGGGCGCTCGACAATTGAGGCAATACAACAGGTCATTGACACTGTTAAGAAAGCATGGGAGGGAAGTGTCAAAGCAAGCGGGCATGTCGTGATGATTGCACTTGATATTAAGAATGCATTCAACTCAGCAAAATGGAACCTGATCCTTGAAGCGCTCCAAAGAATTGAGACACCAGCATACTTGGAGCGGATAATCAAAAGTTATCTTTCGGACAGACAGCTGGAATACAACTGTAATGGCATTCAACGACAGCGAACGATCACGGCAGGCGTTCCACAGGGCTCGGTACTTGGACCTGCACTGTGGAATGTCATGTATGATGGTCTTATACGTGTTCCATTTCGCCCAGAGGCGAAGATAATCGCCTTCGCCGATGATGTAGCATTGCTAGTTGCGGCGAAATCTGTAGAACTCTTGCGAGCTATTTGTGAAGACTCGATCGGAAAGATAAGGAGATGGCTGTCGGACGCTGGATTGGAATTAGCAGTTCAAAAGACTGAGGCCGTGTTCTTCACCAGACGAAGGAAGTTAATACCGCCGCAACTCTTCATCGACGGGCATGAGGTGAAATATAATAGATCGATCCGATACCTGGGAGTATGGATCGATGACAAACTTCGCTTCACTGTACATACAGAAAAGGTGGCAGCAAAAGCAGCAGGAGTTGCCGAAGACTTGGCCAGGTTGATGCCCAACATAGGAGGACCCAAAACAAACAGAAGAAAACTTTATAATGAAGTAGTCCACTCGGTTCTGTTGTACGGCGCTCCGATATGGGCGGATGCAATGATAACGGAAAAGGCGAGACTCAACATAGCAAGAGTTCAGCGAAGAAGTGCGCTAAGAGTTGCTGCTGCATATCGCACGGTATCCGAAGCAGCCATCCTCGCAATAACAGCCATACCACCCATCGATCTGCTCGCAGAAGAGCGGAAAGCGGTCTACAGAGGGGAGCAAAAAAATGACTCAAAAGAAAGAACTATGTCTTTGTGGCAGACTCGATGGGATGCGTCAACTAAGGGTCGGTGGACGCATCGACTCATCAGAGACCTGAGGGTTTGGAGCCGGAGAAAACATGGTGAACTGTGCTTTCACCTAACTCAGATTTTAACAGGACATGGCTGCTTCGGAAGCTATCTGCACAAGATAGGAAAAAGAGCAACACCAGGATGTCATCACTGCAGTGCAGAAAACGACGATGCTGAACACACTGCATTCGATTGTCCAGCATGGAACGCACATAGAACCAATCTAAAAAATGAACTCGGTGTTAACTCATTAGCGACGACTAACATGATTCCTGCTATGCTTGAGAGTGCAGAGGCGTGGACAGCATGCACTACGTTTGCAGTATGCATCATGCGGGAGAAAGAAAAGGCAGAACGCGATCGAGAGAAAAAAAGTCGGACTTTGTAAAATGACGAGAGCCTAGATGGCTATTCTGGCTGCCACCCTTGAGCAATACTTAATTAGTAGCCGGGTGGTAGCTGAAGAGGAGGGGGGTTTTAGTGGGTAAAAATCCCACACTACCACCGGAATTAAACACGTCGGTGGTGTCTTCTAGAAGATTTCCCCCCGCCGGAAAAAAAAAAAAAAAAAAAAAAAAAAAAAAAAAAAAAAAAAAAAATTATTTGACCTAAATATAAATAATTATTTACTACTTCTACTGGTTTATCATCTAAGGGGATGCTATCAGGCATGCAATAACTATTGAACATTAGTTTAGTCTTATCTACGTTAATTTTTAATCCTACTTTTCTACTTTCCCTGTCCAGCTGTGTTAGTCTGATAAGTAGGTCAGCTTAATCACGAGCTACTAAAACTATATCGTCTGCGAACCGAAGGTGACTCAAAAAGCGACCATTGATGCTTACTCCGGCTGTATCCCAATCCAATTTCCAGAAAACTCCCTCAAGCACCGCATTGAATAACTTGGGCGAGATTGTATCTCCTTGTCTTACTCCTTTTCCTATGCTAAATCTGTCTGTACCTGAAAAATTTTTAACCGAAGCTGTGGCATTCCTTTATATTGCAGCTAACAGTCCCACATAGGGTTCCGGCACTCCCTGTGTTTTTAGAGCGTTAAGTACTGCATTATGACTAACTGTATTGAAGGCTTTCTTATAATTGACGAAACCTATGCACAATGGCCGTTGATATTCGTTGGCGCGCTCGATTAGTTCGCCAACTACTTGGAGGTGGTCCATTGTGCTGAAATTTGCCCTAAACCCTGCCTGCTCTATAGGTTGGTTCTCGTCGAGGATATTCTTCAGCCTTTCTGTAATAACCTTCGTGAAGAGCTTGTTGACCGCTGAAAGTAGACTAATGGGTCGGTAGTTCTTGATATCGCTTTTGTCGCCTTTTTTGTGTATTCAAATGATAGTTGCGTTATTCCATCCTTCTGGTATAGCTTGGTTCTGGATGCATTTGCTGAAAAGCCTAGCTAAGATATTAATTAGGGGAGGGGCCGCCACATTTTAGTAAGTCAATGGGAATATTATCTTCCCCTGGGGTTTTACCGTTCTTTGAAGTTTTTAGCTCGGCCTCTACTTCGCTAGGCAATACTGCAGGAACCCTTTGGCCGTGTGTCGATTCCAGAGCGGGGAATTGGCCGTTGTCGTTCTCGTATAGTTTTGCATCGTCACTCTTACCTTGTTGGAGGTTTGGATATTATTTTTCTCGCATTTATCCAAGATGTGTTGAGAAAAAGGCGGTACTTGAGAGAGATTTCCATTCAAGGAGTGAGTTCTTACCGCCATAGACTCTTTTCTGTGGTCAGCTTTGACAGATAGTCATCCTAGGTATCACTTAGATCACTTATGAGTTATTACATGCCATTTAACAGGGTTACTTTGTAAGTGAAAGTAGTTAGTTATGATAATAATAGATTGCTAATTGTTATACTACTTTTTTACAGATCTTTATCGTGAGACGCCTCTTTGGAGACAACGGATTTATATATGTGAGTGCGGTTTGCAATTTAATATTTTAATAATAACTTTAGTAAAGAATATAAAATTACACGAATTACTTTAATATAATTTAAATATGAAAAGAACTGATAGACAGTTGGGAAACACCGTTTCTGTTTGCTATTATTCTATTAAGTAAAGTTCGTTAAAGATTTTTTGGCTGGAAGCAATTATGTGGAAGATTTATTGCTTCTGTGGGACCGAACCTTGACTGACGAAGGACCCTTTTTTTGTATTCAGGTAAGGAGATGTATCTCGTTCGTATATGCTTTTGCTCAGATTCGACACAAAAATTAGCACAAAATTTTTCGAAATAACTGATATAAAACCGCTTTTTACGACCGATTTGCTGTTTATTTTTACACTTTAATTATACTAAGATGCAATTAGTAAAATAAGTGAGTAGATGGTTAAGTTTTTAGGTTAAATTTCGTGCAATAGCCGGGTTTAAGCGAGTAATAGCGGGGAGAACGCAGAAGCACGTCTTCCCCGCATGACACGAAAGACCGAACTCCCATATATTTATATATATATATATATATATATATATATATATATATATATATATATATATATATATATATATATGTGTATATATATATATATGTATATATATATATATATATATATATATATATATATATATATATATATATATATATATATATATATTTATAATATACATGCAAATGTATCAGTGGCATCTTATGTAAAATACAATTCCAAATTACCATTTATACCAACGACAGTTTGCTGTTTTATAAGATTTATTAGTGAGTCGTTGATATTTGACAGCAAACGTCCTGCGTTCCTCGTCAATTATAATATTTTACAATCAGTATTGCTATCTCGAGTAGGAAAATTCAGTCGAATATAGAATGCTTTTTAAGTTCAAAGAAAGATACGTAAAATATCAATTGCTTAAATTTAAAAAAATGACATTATTATAATAAACATTTAATCGAATATGTATTTATAAATTGCCAATTGAATATTTGAGATAGTTTTTAATATGTATTTACTTATATGGAATGTACAAACTCACGATCAGTTTGACAAACAAAAAAGGAGGATATGTACAAAACTGAACTTTATTGAAAATGTAACGTTGCCAGTAAAAATAATACCGTGTGATTTATTAATTTTTAAGTGCAAATGAATAAATACTAACATTTTCAAATGCAATCATTTTTCTTTGCATTTGTTTAATGTTGGAATAATTTATTTAATGTTAAATACATTCAGATCAAGTTGAATAATTTGTTTTTCATGCGATGTATTCGTTATGAGTGTACATTATTTTTATGATCAAAATTAAAGTAAAAATAAATAGCACCCATATAAAAACGTATTTGAATTGATCTATAAACTGTGAGTTACATTTTTCGGTCGTTATTTTAGATGATATGGAGTGAAAATGTTCATTGATATCGCTTTAGAAGCATTTAATAATTAATTAAAAACAAAAAAATGGGTCTTAATTATTGTTTACCCTCTCAATAGACGGCGCCATTCATTTGAGAAACACTTGTATACCCCACTTCGGTGAGGGAGGGTTAATTGGGTTTTTACCTGTTTAAATAAATAAATAAATAATTATAAGAATACACTTGAGACATATTGTGAACATACGTATACTAGAAGAACTTGAATTCGACGCAACATGCTATTAAGTTGAATGTTTCCTATTAAAATTAAATCAGCTGATAACTAAAAATAAAACTATCACTGTTTGATCTGTGTACATATGTTTATCAAGCTTGTATTGGTTAGAAAATTTGTTTTGGAGGAATAAACAATGAAATTTGAGGTTATGAGTTGCTGCCGGAAATACATATATATACTCATTTATGCCGGGAACCTTACAGTTTAGAATAGTTTATTAATATTAAGTTGCTTTAATGATTTGCTATAAGAATAGTTTATCAATGTATGATTGTCCATAAATGAATTTACATATTTACAGAAATGAACTTTTCAATCATCAGATAAATTAAATCAGCTGATAACTAAAAATAATTGTATGTGATGTATGTACATATGTAAGCTTATTGTAAAAAACTAAATGTATGTAAGCTTATTGTAAATCATATTAACAATTAGATACAACATAACTTCTTATTGAATACTTATCTCGCAGATAAAACTCCGTAAATCAATATATATCGTATATTACATTACATGAAGCTAAATATTTAAATATTAGATAAATATTTAAATATTAGAGATAACGAGAACCTATTGAGCAAATTTTATAAAATAAAGAGTGCGTTATAGGCGTTTAACCAATTTAAATCTGATATGGCCATATCAAGGCGAAAAGGTTAAGATAGTTTATGGTAGTTTGCCGCACTGTCATTGATACTCATTGTATACGATATTTTATCTCCAACGTAATGGCAGACGATACATTAACGTATATTGATGACCAAAATGAGCAATATGGCAAAGTATGAAAACGATAGGATAAGAGATAAGAGATATAAAAAATGACCACTAACACGAAAACCATGTGAACTGTATAAGAGGTAAGTAAAAATTGTCTTGATTTAGTATCTACATACATATGTTGTGTACAAAAGTTACAATGATACCTGTACGATGTCCGAAACAATCGACGGGAACGATATTTTTCGTAGATTTCGATTGGAATCGAATTTCTGTTAACAATCGTCTGGGTGGGTGTGGTTTTTTTGCAGTTCTCTTTACGGGGAGAGGTCGAAATTTCGTCAAGTGATTTACGGTAATAGATTTTTTGGTGCGGTTTGCGCTCGGCTGGCATTCCCATGGGCCCTGGTTCGACTGCCGTCTCCGGTTGTATATCTCTGGCTCCGCAGGGGCTGTCAACTGGCTCGTTGGCAACTTTATTGGCCTGGTCCTCCACATCTCCTGCGGGTCTAAATCTCTGCCAAAGACATTATTACACCTGCTACACTCCACGTCTATCCGATACGTATGGCTCGTACCATTCGAAACACAATTTCAATCACGATACATATTTTTATATGTAAATTTAACTATACAACATTACATAGTTTTTATTTTTAAACTATCATACTGAAGCTATAAACAAACAATTGCATAAGTGAATTTGTTAGCTACTATATAATTTATTTATTTATTTCATAAAGCACGATCACTCGCTTTAACCCTAAATTGCATAGTGATTCATATGCTGGGCTTACGATGCGGGTTTTATCAATATACCCAATATTTAATCGCCATAGTTCTTTATCAACTCAAAATAAAATATAATTATATAGCGCGCTCATATTACCATTATTAACCTATGCTTCACCTGTATGGAATAACGCCTCGAATACTAACCTTTCCAAACTCCAAATAATATAAAATAAATCCCTAGAAATAATTTATAATACACCCATATATACTAACTTGAAGAAACTGCATGCCATAAATAATATTCCGTTTGTTACAGATATTACTAAAAAAACTAGCCAGTAGATTCTATTGACAGAATCACTAATGACCATACTAACACACTTGTGTAGAGTCTCGGTGATTACAACAAAATGTCTATACCCTTCAGGTATAAACACAGATTACCTAAACACAATCTGCTTTAGGTCATTGACTTTAGATTGTCTTTAATTAATATTATGTATTAGATGTATTATGAACATTTATAAGGATTGTAAATAGGTTTTTTAGCTCTTTTTCCTATTACGCTGTACATATTAACATTAGAATAATATAATAGTATGATTATTAACAAAATTAAATTAAAATTGTAAAATAGAAAATGATCAGTAGATCAATAGCTATTAAAATATATATAAGATGTATTGTGAATTTAATTTAGTAACTGAGATTTGACGAGATTTTTTTTACCTGAATTCATGGTAATTTCATTGTGAAACATTCATTCGCCAGATGTTACATCATAAAAATAATCCCTAAGCCTTTTTTGACTATTTTGTGACGATCTTTCGACTGGTCAAGACGGGTAGTGACTTCGTGCTACTTTGCAAATAAATAACTTCCTTTATGTCTTTAATTGTATTGTATATATCTTGGAGAATTATGTCGTGATGTTATCTCTTGAGTTGATTTGTATTTATTTCTCTTATACCTCAATTACTGGATGATTTCTTTATGAATCAGCATGCAATTGAATATGCTTCAGTACAGTATATTTAGTACTTCGGTAAGAATACAAAGAATACAAAAACACTCCACACCTATCAAATACGTATGGCTCGTACCATTCGAAACACAATTTCAGTCACGATACATATTTTTTATATGTAAATTGAACTATGCAACATTATATAGTTTTTATTTTGAAACTCTCATACTAAAGCTATAAACAAACAACGGCCAAAGTGAATTCTCTAGCTACTTTACTATTTATTTATTTATTTCATAGAACATGGACACTCGCCTTTACACATCGCTACAAAGTGACGAGTGCACTTAAACAGATACGATACAATCAATATACATAAGCATTTTTTACAATGTGAATTCATACAAACATCTACAGTATGGAGAAATTTTTGCCGAATTTTATAATTAAATTGGCGAATCTCAAGACGTTGAATAACTTGAGAGATAGGAAATGCTAATTTTACAGGAACCGTTTCAATAAAAATCGGAAAAATTGGGAAACTCTGATAAAAAACGATTGAATTGGAGTCACAAACTAAGGTCTGGCCAGTAGCCGGACTCAAGTGGCACTCAAACCCGTGACCACTCTGCTCAAAAGCATGATATGATAACCACTAGTCCACGCCGCTGGTTAAAAACTACAAATATATAAATACGTATGCAAGGATTCTAAAAATACCGATTTTTGCTTTTACTTTTATTATTGATTTTTTTCAAATTCCACTACCGATATTAAAAACATTGATTAAATTTAATAATGAGAGCAATAAAATTGATTGAATTAATTAATTCCATACTTACTTATATACAAAAAATATTAAATTTTATACACAGTACTTGTTTTGCAAACAAAACTAAGTTTTCAATAAAAATTTGGGGCGTACTTTAAATCGTCTTTTTACGCCCCAAGCTTATATGTACATACATATGTATGTTTATCCGCTTTAACGCTTTTCTTCTTTGTTTTTTTTTAACTTTATTTTCATTCTTGTCAATAAGCTTGTTTCTGTTTTTAAAATAAATAAATAACTTTTAGTATTCAAAATTTATACATATTTAGTTCAGAGAGGAATATTCTTCTAATTTATTATTTTTAATATTTAATGTACTTTTTTATTTTAGTGCTTTTTTGTTTTTAGTGCTTTTTTGTTTAATGTATTAAATAATAATTTATACATGGTAACATTTAATATTGATTTAATTAGTAAACGAGTGCAGAATGTATTGATTTATGAATTTCAAAGTTTTCATACTAATATACATATCATACAAATAAAGACGGTAATCTGTGTGTGTGTGTGTGTGTGTCCTAACTCTCGCCGAACATAATGAACGAATCGATAAAAATCGATTAATTCATTTTTCGACGAGACGACTTTGTCGCGACTCGAACCGATCACCCCAAATAGCCTGAATATGGGTCTAAATTGAGCTAATAGTCTCGAACATCACGCCAAATCCAATTTTTCATTTCGCCTTTTTTTTAAACATTAATTGAAATATTCCTTCTCGCCATATAAAAATACGTAATTTTAATAATTTCATTTAGCGAGGTTTTGAACCATTTTTTTATGTATTTATTTTTAATTGAATTATAATTATAATTTAAATAATTTATATTTTGACGATATTCGAGAAAAAAATTGATTTCATTCACCGCGGGCGCCGGGAATCGAACCTCGGACCCTCCAATCCAAACGCAATGGCCCTCACGAGCTCGCGTCGTACGCCATATCCTCGCCCAGAATACGTGTTGTAAATACACATCATATGTATATGCACGTAATTTCTTATGTGTAATAATAATATTCAACGTTACGAGGTCAATGACCGTTTGTGTATAATCGGAAAATATTACATTTTGTTAACGTTTACTTTAAGAATTTAAAATTATTACAAATAAAGAATTGAAAACTATCTATGAGAGTCTACGAAAATAACGGTTCCGGTTCCGGATTTTTTTTTAGTTTTATACGGGTATATAATAATTTTATACCCATGCGATGATATTTCATCGGGCTATTCACTAGTAATCCTATAATCACAAGAAAGAATATGTCAATAAATTTCTTTATTGAAATAAAATTATAACGAAAAATAAAATTAATAGAATTGCTATTCATTTTAAGCAATCAATTAGTAAAGACTTCGTTTTCAAATAAGTTCTTATGAACTATTTTTTTTAAATTATAAAATTGAATTAAACTTTCGTACTTCTGAAGAATTTAAGTACTTTTGATTTTAAATCGTCGCATAAGGACAATCTTAAACAATTCCCGTTTGATTCGGAAGCCCTCCTAATTATGTCTAATCTGAAAGTTTGCACAAAACTTTTCATTCTTCCTTGCGGTTTTTCTCCCTTCTCTTTGTTTTCCACGGGGAAAAAGCAGTTTCTCCCCGAGTTTTCCTCCAGGGAAAACCTTCGGTTTATCTGCGTTCCGTTCGGCCACGTCTTGATGCCGAAACTTTTTTTGCAGCACTTGAAATTAAAATAAATTAATAAAATTTAGATAAGTACAAAAATTATAATAAAAAATAATCCAATTCTGTATACACACACACATATACAAACAGACTGGATTTTCTCTTAGGCAGTTTGAGGCAAATCGACTTGTGTCTCATAAGTATTCATGGAACGGAAACAGCCCTTGTACTACTAGGGTGTTTGTTGCAATGGCATCGCTCGTATTATTCATGAGAAGAATTGAATCCGAGCATCTCTCGCACCGGAAGTGGAATCATCTGCATTTCCATTCGCAAATTAACCCATCAAACATCGACCCCAGAGCAGAGCAGGCAAAAATTGACTGAAGCATTTCGCAATTTCCAGACGATGTGCTCACAAAGTAACTCTCTACAGAAGTGCGATGAAAGAGATTCATCTAACTGAGTGGTTGCTTTGCAGCTGAAAGCTTATTGCTTCATATATCCGATATTTAAAGTTCACTGTGCACTTTCTTCGCGTTTGATGACTCTTGCGCGACCAACTTGCGTTTTAACGGCTTAAAGTTTGACTTTAAGCTCGTGTTGCTATTAAATTCTGGTGTTCGTCGACTTTAATACATTAACTGTAAGCTAATAAAATTAAAATATTAACGGCTAGCTAAGTTTGTATTAAATACACAGTTTCGTAGTTTGCAACTATTTATTTAATCGCATTAGGTCTTGAGCTAAGTTAATATACATAATGATAACATAAAGGAATTAACATAATTGAACTCTTATCAAGAGTTTTTATTTTTTATTTTTACATAAGCCAACAGTATGGATCGGTGGCTGCGTTTATGTTTAGCACCGAGAGGTTACCGGGTTTGATGTCGTGCTAATCTTTAATACTGCTAGTCAGACTTTGATATTTGTGAATCTAAGTCGATCGTTTCCTATCAGAGTTTGCCAATTTATCTGATTTCATTGTTTTAACGGTTCCTCCATCAAATTGAAAGTATGTCACCAATATCTGATTTTGATTTATGTACCATTCAAAATTTATGTACAAGTCTAAATCGATAGATGTCTCTATGGATTAATTAATTAATTATTAATTTCATGTTCTTCAGCGTCTTGAAACACAGCGATTTAAGTAATAAAAACGCTGAAATGTTTGTAATTATTGTCTAGGAAGGCGCATCGGGGTCTACCTGTTAGGCTTTCCTGGTATACATATATATATATATATATATATATATATATATATAAAATAAAAATAATTCGAATTTAATAGTGAAAGCACCTATAAATTAAATATATGAAAAAAAATGATTAATCGCTTTAATGTAAACCGGAAAAAAAATTTAGGTTTTGTAATTTCTCATAAAAGTCTATGTCCAATCTATTTTTTTTAAATAATAATTTAATCATTATTTTTCAGATATGAGACATGAAAACACATCATCTTTAATACTTGTTCATTAATAATACTTCTCTTTAGAACGCAATGAAAAATTGATTGTAGAAATATAAGTCACTATAAATTTGTAGCCAAAGCATGGTTAACTGATTGTTTCATGGGTTTAAATCAAAAAATTAATCGAAAAATTTATTCGATTATCTCAAAGATTATGATTATCCAGATCGATCGTCTTTTGTTTGAGTTCGTCAATTTATCTTTACGGAAGTAACAAAATTGGCATATCTTCTTTGAATCGCAAACTCTTAAATCTTAATACTTTTATTATATAATGTATTTATGTGTTTAGCCAGCAGCGTGGGTCAATAGTTGCGTTGATACTAAGCACTGAGAGGCGCTGGGTTCAATTCCGTGAGCTGAGGTCAGATGCTGCTGGTTAGACTTGGATATTTGTGACTCCGGGTGGATCGTTTCCTAACAGAGTTTGCCAATTTATCTAATATCATTGTTGAAGCGGTTCTTCTATCAAATTGGAAAGAAATATCCTACCCACTATGTCATCACTATTTTAATATGATTTCAAAATTTTATTAGCTGAACCTGGCATGCGTTGCAATGCCAGGAAAACGCATGTAATTCCCGTTCCCATTTGTTGGAAAAATGTAGGAAGCGAACACATTTGAAATGTTTCAATTGTTTGTTTATTTTACCCTAACAACGCAGGTCGCGACGCGAAAACATTTGAAATTATTGCGTTCCCATGCCATTCATTCCCGTTTTTCCCATTTCCGATCCCGTTTTGGGCGATTTTTTTTACAGTAAGCTTCCCAGACATGAATTCAATAAATCTTGAAAGTTCCATCGTAATCGGTTGAGTGGTTTAGGAGCCTACACGAGACAGACAGACAAACAGATATTCATTTTTATTACATACCTCTTATACAGTTCACTTGGTTTTCTTGTTAGTGGTAATTTTTTATATCTCTTATCTCTTATCCGATCGTTTTCATACTTTGCCATATTGCTCATTTTGGTCATCAATATACGTTAATGTATTGTCTGCCACTACGTTGGAGATAAAATATCGTATACAATGCGTATCAAATATCCACAAGTTTGGTTACGGTGACGTCTTGCAAGCTACCATAATCTATCTTCAACCTTTTAGCCGTGATGTGGCCATATTAGATTTTAATTGTTTAAACGCCAATAATTCACTCTATATTTTATAAAATTTGCTCTATAGGTTCTCGTTATCTCTAATATATAAATATTTATAGTTTTAGCTCTCATATGTATGTATATATAAATTTCAAATTTAGCGTCTAGCTTCATGTAATGTAATACACAATATATATTGATTTTTGGCCAAATATGTCAGATCTGACATTTCACTGCTAAAAGAATGTCTCTTCACTGAGTTTTATCTGCGAGATAAGTATTCAATAAGAAGTTAAGTTGTATCTAATTGTTAATATGATTTACAATAAGCTTACATACATTTAGTTTTTTAAAATAAGCTTTTATATAAATATATGTAGATAACATCTTATATATAGTTTTAGTATTATGCTTATATGTATGTCTGTATGTGTATTATGCTTATATGTATAGTCACAGTGAAGCGTTATTATTCTGCAATGCCACGCCACTGTGGCAAAATATGTAAATAAATAAAATAAAGTTATACGTGTACACATTTAGCTAAAGTGTCAATTTAGAGTGACCGTCGGTATGTTATGGAATATATTAAAACAAAAAATGTAAGTAAATTTGATCGAATCATTTAGTATATAGATTGAAGAAAAATCTAAATACGAACTCTATTAGCTTTTCTTTACATCTCATCCTGCGATATTATAATATAAAAGGCAACGAAATAAAAAAGTGTATATTTTTGGATTATATCATTCACCTTGGCCTACATGTGTCAGCGTTCACACGCCAGGCGTCAACACACGCCATGTTGCAGGCGCGCGAAATCCGGGATTTTCCGGGGAAAATTCGCGACGCATTTTCGCATGCGTTCTGCCGCTACTACGGTGGGCGACTTATACGTTATTTTGACACGGTATAAAAACGGTCGGATAACGGTGCAATTCGGAAGCGGGGCGCGATCGCACCACACGGACATTTACGGTTTTGTCCCATATAAAAAGGTTTTATAACTCAAAACGATCGTATATCAACGGACTGGGAGGGAGCTTCGCTCGCATTTTGCATACAAAAGCTCACATGCCGGGACAAAGCTCGCTGATTTACGCGTCCGGGACAAGCGATTGAATCGAAAATTTCGACTAATGTCTTTTCCGATATACATATACATATATACTATAGTTGTTTACCTCGTACTCGTCTTATTGTGGTTCGATTCGCACGGCTGAATCGTATCTGTTCTGTTATACTAAAATTATGTATAATGAAGACTTTGATGTTTGCGAAGACATATTTTCCTTCGATCCTACTGAGTAATATTTTCAGTGAATTTTCGAAAAGTCATTGAATTAAATTTATGATATAATATACACAATTATTATCAAAGAATTGATCAGTAATACAAACATATGCATTGTCAGTAAGTGACTCCTTAATCTTTATATGTATATGTATGTACATACATATATGTCACAGTGAAATTATGTATATTTCAAATGAAAATACCAGTTACCAGTTACATTTTCACGGTTGGTTTTATTCATTTTAGATTAGATTGTTAGGGTTGGTATTATTTAAGGGTTAGGATAGGTTAGGTTAAGTAAGGGTTGGCCCTATTCATTTAAGATTGGGTTGTTAGGGTTAAATTTATAGAGTTAAATGTTATAAATTCATTGTTTGATACATGTTCAGTGCTTGAATTGGTGAAAATATATTTTCACTTGAAATATGCTTTCACTGTAACATACATATGTATATAAAAATGAATGTCTCTTTGTCTGTCCCTCTCGTATAGGCTCCTAGATAACTCAACCGATTACGATGGAACTTTCAGGATTTGTATTTTGTTTTCTTATTTGTTATGCATGTCCGGAAAGCTTACTGTAAAAAAAAACGCAAAAAAACAGGAATGGAAACGGGAAAAACGGGAATGAGTGGCGTTGCAACGCAATAATTTCAATTGTTTTCGGGTCACGACCTGCTTTGTTATGGTAAAATAAACAACCAATTGAAAAAATGTGTTCGCTGCCTGCCTTTTTCCGAAAAATGGGAACGGTAAAAGGAATGAGAACGGGAACGTGAACGGAAACGAGAACGGGATCGCAACGGGAACGGGAACGAGAATTGCATGCGTTATTGTAGCATTGCAACTCATAGTTATTGATAAAAAAATAGAAATTCACTTTTTATTCATTATTATTTATTTTTTTATTTATTCTTGTGAAATTTATTTAATAAACTAGAATCAGTCCTTTGTAGTTTTTGTTTAATTTTTAGTATATTGTGAAGCATTTTATTTAAATGGTTAACTTTGAAAGATTATTCGCAGAATGTGTTTGAATTGACGTAAAAAAAATGAATGAAATTTGAATCAAAACGTAAGTACATAATAAAATACTTAAAATTTTTTGCTTATATTTTATTATATTCGTTTACCGTTTAAAGTTGAGCATATTTATTAAATTAAGTAAATAATTATCCTCGTATTAAATAAAGGTTAAATTTTGGGGAAAAATTGGGATATATGTATTATATTATAATAAAATCACAAAAATAGATAATCTTTTAATTGGCAGTGTGATTCAGTTGTATTTGTTATGATGTACTTTTATTACTAATAGTGATAAGATAATATGTATTAAATTCAATATTGATTTTTAAATGCTTTTTATAATTACTAAATTAAGTTCACAATACATCTTATATAATATATTTTAATAGCTACTGATCTACTTATTATTTTCTATTTTATAATTTTGATTTCATTTTATTAGTAATCATAGTATTATATTATACTAATGTTAGTGTACAGCATAATACGAAAAGAGCTCAAAAACCTATTTACAGTTCTTATAGATGCTTATAATATATAATATTAATTAAAGACTCTCTAAAGTCGACAATCTAAAGCAGATTGTGTTTAAGTAATCTGTGTAAATTCAATATTAAAAATGCTTTGGATAAAGATTTTTAAATGGAAATGAATATTATATTAAAATTAAAATATTTTGTATTTGAAGGTCTTCACAAAGTAAGTGTCTTTAAAAGCTTTGATAATATATTTTGACAGACTCAACAAGAAACACAACATGTTTATATAAACAGCTGAAATCATATATGTATGTATGTATATATGTATGTACATATGAATGAACATGTTAATAAAGATGATCTTAAAAGCAGCTTTTTACATTCCATTCAAAACTCACTTACAAACATATGTATGAATATAAAGCATTTACATACAACGTTTCGTTTCCAAAGTACCTTCTTCCAAATTATATATATGACACCTCTTTTTTCGTAGCCTATATTATCTTTTAATCTAGTTTCGACAGCCTTTTCAAATGCTGAAACGGCGAAAGCGAAATTAAATATGTATCGATAGTCGATTTGCATTTAAATGTATTGCACACAATTTGACATGTGAAAAAAACACACTTTCAACTGTTTCACATCGGAGCAAACATCACAATTTCGTTATTCGTCGATTTTTACAGTGGTCGCATTTTTCAGGAGCTTAAAATACGTTACCAGAACTAAACATCTCGACATTCAAGGAATTTCATATTTGAACGAAAATTTTCAAAGCACTCAAATAGCGCACAAGCATCTTTTGAAGTGCACTCCAAGTCTTATCGTACGATAAACATACATAATATATGTACATACATATATGCATACGGCAGTAAAAACATTTGTTATTGTATCTCTCTGAAGCTCTCTATGTGCTTTGCATTGAACGTCTACGAATATATGTAAATATACGATTCGCTTTGATACAATGTTTCGCTTTCAAACATTTGTCACATCCTTTGGGTTTTATATAAAATATTTATGAACGACATTTTTAATTGCTGAAGATATTCAATTTGGATGTGTATCACAATGGAGGGCTTTGACATCGTAGCAACTTAGTATGACGTCGTTTATAAAGCGATGTTTAATATTGTGAAAGGTCGCAAAGGACAGTGTCATAACCGCAGCGGTCACCTTGCCTTTTCAAACTAGACACGTGTTGAAACAAGGCTTTTTAACTTACGCTATATTGAATCTATATTATTAACTATTTTGGATGAAATATTTAATAAAATCAAATTATTTTCTTAAGGGTACATCTAAGAGGTAGTCTGTAGATTAAAATGGATATATATGTTGTAAAAATATACAATACATACATAATCTTTAATACTGTAGGTTAGACTTGGACATTTGTGACTCCAAGTCGATTATTGCTTATCAGAGCTTGCCAATTTTATCTCATCATTGTTAAAACGGCCCCTCAAAATTGGCAATAAAATGATCCTATCTGCTGTCATAAATTTTCTGTATTTAATGTATGTAAAATTTAAACAAAATTATGTACAAGTCGAAATCCATAGATATTTCAATGGATTAATTAATTGTTAATACCGTGTTCTTCAGCCTCTCTAAATACAGTGATTTATGTAATAAAAATGCTGCATTGTTTGTAATTAATTGTCTAAGAAGGCGCGTTGGGGTCTTCCTGTCAAGCCTTCCTGGCTAATAAATCTATATATTTCCAGAAACTGAAGAACACGAAATAACATTTTTTTAATTAATTAATTAGATAAATTTTCCGTTGAGACTATGGATTTAGATTTTGTACATAATTTTTACAAATTATAAACTCAATAAATACATATTTGTGACAACAGGAAAGATAATTTTTACCAATTTTCAGGAACTATTTCAACAGATAAAATTGGCAAACTCTGATAAGAAACGATCGACTTGGAGTCACAAATACCCCAAATCTCACCAGCAGTATGGCGGATCGAACTCACTGATCATTTGGTGCTAAACACACACGCTACCATTAAGCCATACTGCTGGCTAAATATATATTACAATTCTACGAAAAATGTAAAGATAGAATGTATGTATGTATGTATGTTTAAGCAATCCGTTTTTTACTAACCTCTTATACGTTTCACATGGTTTTCGTGTAAGCGGTCATTTTTTATATCCCTTATCTCTTATCCGATCGTTTTCATAATTTGCCATATTGCTCATTTTGGTCATCAATATAGGTTAAGGTATCATCCGCAATTACGATGGTGAAAAAATATCGTATTAGACACGTTTGAAAATACTGCATCGTATTACACGGTGACGTTTATCTGTCACATTCATCATTCACATCGGTAGTTTCATTACTTTTCGCCCTGCCATCTCGCTGTCAAATTTTAATTATTTAAACGCCTATAACTTTTTCTTTTTTCACTCTATATTTTATAAATTTGCTTTATAGGTTCTGGTTATCTCTAATATATAAATATTTATAGTTTTGTGGAGGCTTGCTGAGCCAACGGTCTTGGGTGTTGCCACACCGGCCTCCATGCAGGGTGGGAACACTGTTCAGTGAATCTGACAGAATGACGTTTAACCCATAACCTCAAATCAAAACAAACTTTCCAACCAATACAGGCTTAATATATGTACACAGATCAAACATAGATAGTTTTATTTTTAGTTATAAAAGACTGATCAAAAATGTGACCAAAGTGTGTCGCGCGATTGTGTATGACGATTCAATAATTATTCAATATTTCTACGACCAAAAATACTCATGTATTCAACTTTGAATCTGTTAACACAACCGTTCGAGAGTTTTTCAACATTTTTTGAAAATTTTATCTCAATTGCGTGTTGGAATTAATTGCCATATTTCAGCGGGTGTGATTAGATGCGTTAGGCGCGCATATGACACGGGCCCGCAGCCCGCACATATTTCACACACGAGGAAAATGAACGAGCACCCCCCCCGTTTTGATTAAATTTTAGTTCGGTCGGTAAGGGTTAAACTCGTACGTATCTACACCTCCGGATATGGTCCTGTGCCTATCCCTTTCGGGCCCAGGTGTAAAGAGTACCCACACCCTCGAGAGTGGGTTTAAGTGTCGGATTTATGATTTGGGAGACGTGCACAAGCCCCGAGCACGTGTCGATGCAGCACGTGCACATTCTCGAAATTAATTCCCACCTGAATTACTCATAATTGTGAGATTAAAATGGTGGTATCCGTGGCTATGAAGGTATCAATAAATAGAACAATCTGTTCGCGTAATACAACATAAATCGAAATATAGTACCAGTGAATACGCGTGTGTTCAAAATGTGTACGATCTATTCGGAAAATTAAAGGACACTTTAATATACATATGTACATATGTATGTGAAAATCCACCTATTTTAAATTGGTTTATGTCATTAATAATAATTGTAATTGTCACTTAAACTGAGCAACAAAAAAATCACGATTTTTATTTACCGGAGTGGAGAGTAATCACTCTTTTTAAAAATCGAATATGACATACAATTATTTTTTTTGGCTTACTCTCGTTTAAGATATGATATATTGAGTTTATGAGTATTAATACATATATGAGTTTTTAAATAATGTGCAATTTTTTACAAATTTTCGCAGTATTGTTGTGCCAAAGGTGATTATTGGAATCAATACTCAGATATTTTTTTCTATTTTTTGTAATTTTTTATTGCTTTAAAATACGTATCATTAATTATCTAGCGTATTTTGTAAATAAACACGGTAAAGTGAAAATTTAACTCTTAGTCATATGTATGTATTATGTGTAAAAAGGTATATTTTTACCTATAAAATTTGCTAGATAATTAATAATAAGTATTTTAAAGCAAAAAAAAAATACATTTAATAGAAAATATACCTGACTATTGATTCCATTACTCACTTTTGACAAAGCAATACTAGATTTTGAATTATAAACTGCAAAAGTCAAAAATGTGTAAAAATTGCCCATTTTTTAAATCGTTTATATGTACATACGCTTTTAAATAAGAAGAAGCCAACAAAAATCATTGTCACAATCGAATTCAATGGTAAAAGTTAATAAAGATTGATTGGTTTCCGCTCCGGTGATTATTTTTGTTCGTTAGTGTTATCAACCAAACCTAACTTAATTAAATTTTAAATAACATAAACTAACGTGATTTATCGTCTTTCTAATCTTATCAATCACGCTAACTTATTTTTATTAATATTATAATTATCAGTTGATCAAATTGGCCGTGCAATTATTTTTTTCATAATATATTAACAGTTATTTTTGTAATTAAATGCATTAAAAATTTTAATTATTGGAGTAATTTTTAATTATAGCAACATTGTTGAGAATCATCTACATATGTCAGGATATTCAATAAGATTTGTAAATTCTTACTTAACCCTTTGACTGCTACAACAACGATAAATCGTTGTTTTGAAATCGGCGAAGATTGCTACGACGATCGTTGTTGACGTCATTAATTGTCGTATTTCAATACTTTCTTTGAGCCACCAGCGCATCAGTGGCACAAAACATTTTTTTTATATACGTATTTATATTTATTTTTCAACCAAGCTTTATAAATATTTATCAATTTTTTAAATAAAAGCTCTTCAATTTCGGGTTCATCATCAAAGTAAATTTCGGGTTCGTTGTCAATGTCATATAAGGAGTTATTACTTGGGAATTGATTATTGTCGATAAATTCATTTTCAGAATCAGTAGAGCTGCTGATTTGTCGAGTTCCTCGGCGAGGAGCTATTATTTCGCTTTCATCACTTTCACTGTCCGATATCATTTTGCAGAGTTAAAATAAATGGCAAAAAACAATAGAAATCCGCTTTCAATTATATAGGTCACGAGACGTCACGAATTCATGCAATCAATCAAATGCAACTGAAATGCATACAAAATGTTTATGATAGATGTTGAAAAATTATTTGATTATTAGAAACTTCGCATCCTTATGTGTCTCGCTCACACGTACACAATTAAAACCAAGAAAGAAAGAGAGAAAGACCGCTACCTGTTTCGAATATATCGCATGTTGTAAGGATACATCGATATCTAAAAATAGATTATTGAAAAGAATAAAGCGTCGGAAAAAAATCGTCAAAACTTATTTAGTGTATATATGTAGGTATCTCTTTCGCACGCACGCATTTAAAAGCAAGACAGAAAGAGAGAGCACGAGTCCACGACTGTTTCTTAAAAACGTATATAAAGTATTATAAAAATTACGAGTGTTCGGCGAAGTAAGTATGTAAAAAAAAATATTATATTTATTTTTTTTCAAAATAATTACAAATGTTAGCATTTTTCGCTTGGACATTGAAAAACCTCGTAGCAGCCAAAGGGTTAAGCAGGCAAATTTTGTAATTATTTGACGATTTGTTTAATAATATTAGATGATTATGAAAAGAAAGTAATAACACTATACTAAATTTTTAATAAATATTAAGTATTAAAGCCATTAATAAGATTTGGTACTTAGAATTTGAAAAGACGAAGAGTAAAAAATTACCAAGGGATATTAAAGTTGATATGCTTTGACTTAATTATATGAAAAACGAAACTTTTTTGGATTGGAAAAATTCAGTTAGGAATTTAAATAATATGCTAATGCAACGGCTGTTTTGTTGGATCGTTGGTGTTATATTTCTTTATTATTATTATATTTTTTTACGGCTAACGAGTGTCGAGATAATTTAATAGAGACGGCATCAGCTCGGCTTGCTTTCAGCTTTTTGCACCTTGAAAAATGAAACGTACTCGGGCGTAAGCTGAAAAGCCTGACAAAAAGCCCCGGAGCTTTCGCTCACATTTCTTATTTAGGCGAAAATATTCGTCGCTTTTGCGGCAAACGAACGAATTGGATTAAAGGCGATGTAAATTATGCGGAGTTCATTTGAAAATATTGCCCTTTGCGAGAGACATCGTTTCCCTTTGTTCACTTTTATTTTATTCGACTGCGAAAGAGGGAACAAAAGTGCAAAATGAAAAAAAAAATGCACTCATCTTCGAACTAGAATTCAATTTCGATTCGAAGGAGACCGCGAATTTCAGGTTTGCGTAGTCTCACCTTTCAGTGGGGCGTAATTTTATTAAATGGCCCCATTAGCCCCACTGAGTGGGCCAACCCTGTCACAAGGGGTGGGAAATTACGAGGAGTCTCCGTTTATCGGACCCCGGTGACGAACTCCGACACTCTCGCAAAAGCTTTTGAATTTTGCATAGTTTTTTTTGTTGTTTTTGTTGTTTTTATGAAATCAGGATGCATTAAGGTGAGCATTTGTGGAGATATTTGTCGGTAGACATGTCTTTTGTACAATCTCTACAATATTTGACTTTACGCTACAATATTTGACTTTACGCAACAATATTTACGCTTAATCGCTACAATATTTGACTTAACGAGATAAATTTTGACAAATCACTCGATTTCCTTTCTGAAAATATTGCATGGATCGAAAATTTTTTTTTTATATTGAAGAAATATTGAAAAATCGATTACCTCTAAGACCTTATTGATCAGTTCATCATTTTAAAGATTGCAATAATTAAGGATACTGAAAGTAAACACAATAAATAATTTATTTAAATTTATTAATTGTTCCTAAGATTTTCACTAGTGTTTTACATGTTAAAACTTGAGTTGAGTTTTATTAAAAAATTCTTTGTATTTCATATGATAATGTACGCATGTTATTAATTTTTTGGATTGTAAATTTTATTATTTATCACAAAGCTACAGAGTACAATGTTTTTAAAGTAGACACATATATTTTACAATTACAATATAAGTATCAAATACAAAGCGTATTTAAGAATAATTATAACAGTATTTAAATTGAGATTGCTGGCATTTTTGAAAACATAAATCAAAACTCAAATCAAGACAGAATCATATGGAATGACAAAGGCAGATGTAGGTGATACAAATACCGCTTGGTTTAAACTTTTCAAGATTTTCCAATTTTTATTTTCGTCATCGTATTCCAAGACATCCTTTAGTAACTTAGCGTCATGGTTCATACCACCTAACATAAAAATTCCAAATAAGTTTAGTTTATTAAGTCCTACCTGAATTGATTCTTGATCATTTATAAATCTGAATTGTAATATAAATATTAACAATTAAAAACACATAGAATATTAACAATATTAACAATTAAAAACAAAAGTTCTATAGTTTTGTATGCTTTATTTTCCATGCATGTCTTCATATATTCATGCATAAAATTATTTATAATACACCCAAATATACTAACTTGAAAAAACTGCATGCCATATATAATATTCCGTTTGTTACAGATATTACTAACAAACAAACCAGTAGATTCTATGACAGAATCACTAATAACCATACTAACACACTTGTGAAGAGTCTCGGTGATTACAACAAAATGTCTATACCCTTCAGGTATAAACACAGATTACCTAAACACAATCTGCTTTAGGTCATCGACTTTAGAGAGTCTTTAATTAATATTATGTATTAGATGTATTATGAACATTTATAAGGATTGTAAATAGGTTTTTGAGCTCTTTTTCCTATTATGCTGTAGATTAACATTAGAATAATATAATACTATGATTACTAACCAAATTAAATTAAATTGTAAAATAGAAAATGATCAGTAGATCAGTAGCTATTAAAATAGATATAAGATTCATTGTGAACATAATTTCGTAATAATAAAAAGCATTTAAAAATCAAAAATCAAAATTATGCATTATAATGCATAAATATGTGAAGTACTTTCATGAAAATTGATTCTCTATCAGTGGGTCAGTAATTGATTGCAACAATCCGTTTTAAATATAACCATGTATTATTTAAAGTATGTAATAAAAATACGTACCTATACAAAGCAATTTGTTTCTGAAATTACAAAGACTAATTCCAGATCGAGGAGACGGTAGACGAGAAATAATAGTCCACATATTAGCTTCGGGGTCGAATAATTCTACCGTGTCAAGTAAATTTTCTGATGTCATACCACCAGCAACATAGAGTTTACCATTGATAGCGACGCTCTAAAAACAGTTTTCGAAATAAAGTTCATAATTTGGTGAATTTATAATGACTAGCGATACAAATTTATGGATACTGACCGAATGATCATATCTGCTCTGTTTCATTGAAGTGCAATAAGACCAAAAAGAACTATTTTTCGAATACATTTGAACTCTATTGGTGGCTGTACCATCGTGTAATCTCCCACCGGTCACAAAGATTTTGTCATCGATGACAGAAGAACTGTGCGAATAAATTGCCCGTAATAATGGAGCGATGAAATCCCAGCTATTCGACTTGCTGTTCCATCTGTTAAAAGTAAATGTCACGGTTAATTCATTATATTAGTATGTCTGTAAATATAATATTTTATACAATATTTTATCTAGAATTTCATGATCACCTCTCGACTGATGACAAAATCATTACACCGTCATCTTTATTAAAATGTTGACCGCCAATGGCGTACACATCAGTGGACGAATAGTGACTAATTGCCACTGCTGAGAAACGCCATCTATTTTGACGCATCGGATTCAGTGTGCGAATAAGACCGTCTTTCAGATCTAAATACTCCATCTAAGAATAATTACGTGTATAGAATTTATATAATACGAAACCCATTTTCCATAGCGGTTGAAATCTTACTTTTGAGTTTTCGCTCCCGCCGATGATCAATATCCAGTCGTTGACCAAAGCTAGTGCAAAATAATATCTTTGGAAGTTATATACTGTTGCGGTCCAACTGTTATTTTTCGAGTCAAACACCTCAACGCATTGCGATCCCTATAGGTAAAACATGCGACGAGTCAATAATAAAAATTTTCATTATCAAATAAAATAATATTATTATAAAACGTACATTTGCGCTGTTGCCTACGATCAGTACGATTTTCACACTTTTCCAACGTTGACTAGTATTTTTTCGGTGTTCCAAAATAGATTGAACCACCTTTCTTACCATTCTGGTATACCCCGAAGATGAATAATAGCCTGTTGAAATGTCAGTGATGTTAATCTGAAAACCATGTTTACATGTTGAGTTAAATATTTAATTTTATATGTGTAATAACACTGTTCGAAACGAAAAATGGTTCAGAGACGAAATATGACTTTTCTATTGATAACTGGCTAACCTCGATAAAATAAACGAATTTTTGTTATTAATCCACAAGAATAGTCGAAATATGATTTTTCTAAGTGGAATTTTATTTAATTCTCATATAAAGACAATTTAATATATTATCTCTATTAATTAAATTCAGATTCGTGTAAATACGAGTAAATACTAGTACGAGCTTTTAGCTCGCAATTTTACCGATTTAAAATTCAGCACACTTCCAATTAACCCTTTTAAACGAAAACAAAAAATATTGTAGCCAGAACACTATTTCAATAAATATGTTGCAATAGAAAATACTCGATATAAAATAGTATTAACAGTGGGAAAAAATCCTAAACGAAAATACGTATTTTTGATATTTGATTTGAACTGGACGACTACTTAGAGGTATTTGAAAGCTGAAAAGTACTACAAATGAAAGATACAATACCCGACTATAGATTCCAATATGCATTTTGAACGGAAAATTGACAGATTTTGAGACATCGACCGAACAACACGAAGATATAGAAAAATCGCGCGATTAAAAAAACACATATATCTCCGACTCTCGAGCCAATCAACATTTTTTATTACCAGATTCGTGTTTATTGGGCATAGATTTATAAAAAAAGTCATATCTCGTCTCTTAACCAAAAAAAAGTCGTCATTTGTCAAACAGTGTAATCAATCCAGTACCTCCATAGCGAGCCCAGGAAGCTTTACGAAATTCAACAGCTCCTTCAGTTTCGATCGTCTTTTATCATCATCTTCGTCAACCCACATTCTTATAGATTTCATCACATGCGCTTCTGAAGACACGCATAAATAATCTGATTTGATGATTTCGGTCAATGCGGAAAATGGCAGATTGAGAAAGTCAGGCGTTTTATACAACTGAAACGGAAATAATTAGCTAGGCACATTCACTCTACTTAAATAACCAATACTCACTTTTTCGAAGTTTTCTAAGACAAAATACATTGCAGTTTCAATAGACGCTGGATCACTTGAGAAATTCAAAGCCTCTAAGCTATTTGTAACGTCGATCTTTTTATAATACAAATTATATATCTCCAATTGGGTGGCAAGATCTTTAAATTTCTCGTATAGATTCTCCTCTATGTCTGAAATCAAATAAAATACAGACAATATTTCACAACCACCACATTGCATTTAGAAATTCTTACTGATCACGCCGGTGTAACAGTATTTTAGCATTGCATCGATGATAACATCATCAAAACGAGCCAAAATGGAGCTCAAAGTTTCCACATTTTCTTTAATGAATAATTCACTGCATGCCGCGAGAACTACCATGTGGGCACAAATGCTGCAATTATTGTGGAAAACATTTTAATTAAGTTGAAGCATATTTTTAAGATACGTACATGAAATACACAAACCTTCGGTTGCGAACAGTGAATTTAACGTCAGTGTATTTTTGAAGTTTTGCTGCAGAATACAATTTTTCAAGCCGATCTTTTTGAAAACCTGCCTTAGCCTCAATGTCGTACATCTTGTTTCAAATTATTTGAATTTTTCTTTAAAGGAAATATATGTAATGTTCCAATTATTAATTATGTTTGTATATTAATGAATATGTGCAGTTAATGGCACTTACCGATCGGACGAAACTCTAGAAGTGAATGATGATACAGAAAAAAATATCGTTAGACAAACATATCTGTCTATGTATCTGATGTTTATGGAAAACAATCTATAATTTGATATAAATATTTTTTGCTTCTTATACGGATGAGGTTTTAACCACAAAATATGTTTTTTTATTATTTCTGCTATCCATCCTGATGCACTCTAATTTAAGCGTATTGTTATAAGTAAACTGTATGTGGAAACCACAAGAGTCGAGAGAACAATCTACAGCAAAATAAATCTTCAGGTCAGAAATTTATGTATAAGCAGGATGTTTGTGTAATGATAAGCGGGAGCGGAACCTCAAAAGTAAGATTTCAACAAAGCTTTGGAATATGTGTTTCGAATTATATAAATCCTATAAACGTAATAACTTAGGTTGTTTTGTATTGAGTTTTGATTTATGTTTAAATTATATACGACTTGTATTTAAAATCAGCATTGAAGTTTAAAAAAATATACTCTTTAATTATATGTTACTTTGTATTATTGTGATTGGTAACTTAGGTTCTATAAATAGTGATTCATCCATCATGTACAAACTGTCATGTTCCAAAACGCAGTTTATATATTTTTTAAATTATTTGGTTAACAAACCAAGATGTATTTATTATCATAAAAGCGTTACATTTATGTTATTGTTAGATGTATTCGAAAACTGCAGATTTAATTATGGAACGATAATGAATTTAAAATGAGATACGTAGAACTTTGTTTCACTAATTAACTTGGCTTCAATTTGTTCTGCTGCTGTGCTGACCGTCATTTCCGGGGTCGATATTAATGACTACCACTCTCGGAGTCTCGATGGTGATGACTATCACTCTCGGAGTCGATGGTGCTGACTACTACTCTCGGAGTCGATAGTGATGACTGTCACTCTCGGAGTCGATGGTGTGACTACCACTATCGGAGTCGATGGTGATGACTGTCACTCTCGGAGTCGATGGTGATGACTGTCACTCTCGAAGTCGATGGTGATTACTAACTTAAATTCTATCATTAATAAGTTTATATACTCTTCTTTAATACAATTAAGTGTTGAAGACACGTGTCGTACAATTTCGGTTAGTCAGTGTTTTTAAGGTGTGCTATAAATCAATGGTGTTATTGATAAACGAGGTAAATAAATAAATAGGTAGATAAATGTCATCGATAAACGAGGTACATAACAATACATACATATATAAGAGATTTTCAAAAAAAAAGAAGATTGTTTTAATTTAAAAATGCATTGACTGAAAAATAACGAAATTTTATATTCAAAAAGAGTTTCATAAATTAAAATTCCATCTATCGATGACATCACTCAATTCTATTTAATCTTTCACCTCTATTGATAGTAAAGATATAAGCATCACGATCGATTTCCTTAAATCTTACATATTAGACATTTAATTTTAATAAATCAGAGATCGTAACAATTGTGAAAACAAATCACTTTAATTTAGAGTTAAAAGTTGATATCGGTCAGTCGCAAACGAGAACACCATTTATGCAACATAAAGTTTCATAATTAATTCATAAAATATCAACATGTACCTATATATAAATTTATAAAATTAATAGATAAAATACCATTGAATTGCGCCGTAATTACCGTTGAATGGGTAGGTATATCATGCATTGGTGATATTTTATATTTATACGAATTTTTTGTTGATAAGAATTATATTATTATGTTTACGGATTTAGTAAGTTTCTATCGAGGAAACTTTACACACATATATACATATTACAGCGATATAAATCGATGTTGAGTAGTCGGAAAAAATATGTATTTCCATACCATGAAATATGCATGAAACGTGCGTTTATATACGGCCTGAATTTTAATGGCGAACTTCAAATGCACCGTACATGTTTTAAAAATTAACAAGCATTTAAAATTTGAATTTAAACTGTGCGATTATTTTAATGGCGTAGATGCAAACATTTTTCGTTACGGCTTTTCATTAATCTGATTTTTTATGCAAATACATATGTGTGTGTAAATTACGAACACTAAATAAATACTAGATAGCAAAGCGCATTTTATTTTGACTTTTGTTCGACGGTTTTTGTACAGTGACATACTTTATGCAAATATTTGTCATACGATAGCGTAGAATATGAAGTCATTTTTGTCATTTTTTTTTATTAAAAAAAAAAACCGCTGTCTTAATTACGAAAGATTAGGCCGGAGTGAATAAATTGAGTGCCGAGCGGCCGTTCTCCATTTAAGTCGCGTACTTAATGACCTGTTAGTCAAATTTTCAGTTACATTAGCAAATAGCTCGATTAAGGCACTGTGTTATTATTGTGTACAAAATTCACTTTTAATTCGACGAAATTGTAAAAGAAAAATACGGACAGAGAGAGAGAGGGAGAGAGTGAGAGGGCAAAATACGTAAATTAGGGGTCGCTTTATTCAAATTTCGAACGTTATCGCCCGATTTACGGATACCGGTCACGATACGAATATTTCCTACAATGCTGCTGCTACGAAAATGAAATTACGAAAGGGTATAAATAGTAGTCGACTTTTCGTTTCTGCCAAATGAGGTAGGTGTGTGGGGGGGATGTTTATATTTGTGGAAGAAAATGGTGAAAATTGCAACATGTTCGAGGCGTTGTACCGTGTGAGCATTAACGTTTTACCATTGCCATAAATTTGATTATTTTAGGTGAGATTTTGATTGTTTATTTTTTTATTATTATATACATACATACATATACATAAGATAATAAATATATGACTATTTTTTATAAATAAATTATCGGGATTGAAATGGATTCTCCTGTTGTGTATTTGAACGTACTTAGAACTACATAGCTCAGAATTCCGTTAAAGAATATCTTGGTTTTTTTTACAAAGATATATTTACTTCATCATTTTTGGGCATTGTATTTTAACATATGTTAGCATATAATGCTATGAACAAAGTGGTAACGGGTTTAAATCCAATTGGTTTATGCTGGCCAGACCTTGGATTTGTGACCACAGGTCGATCGTTTCCTATCAGAATTTGCCAATTTATTTAATTTTAATTAAAACGGTTCCAACAAGTTGGCAACCTTACCCATTTTCTCGAAAATCTCAAGTTTTCAGCAATCTTGAATTTCGATGAACTGTATAAAATGCTGCAAATTTACAAATTTGACCATAAATGTCTCTGTGGATGTAAATTGATATGTATTTACTTTATATAATAATACTTGTATCAAATGTACAATGTTTCTGGCCAGAAAGGCGCATTGCAGTTACCTGTTAGGTCTTCCTGGTATAAATTAAAACAAATTATATATTTATGTATGTTTTTGAAAATATTAAGAACACTTATGCCCAACCTACATATACATAAGTCCTGATCTACAAAAACTTAAGGGAGCATACTAAATATATTATTTAACTGAAAAATTAAATTGGTCGTGACACAGAATTAAATTCAAAATGTTATGTTTTAATCAATACAAAAGACGTAGGTGAAGTTAATCTACTTATTGGAAAATAAATTCAGTGTTATTTAAAATGTTGGTATTTAAAATGAAAAATGCCACAGATTGTTAAGATGGTAATGATTATCTCATCCTATGTTTATCTAATTTTGATCGAGTATTTTTACTCCCATTTTCCATCACGTACGTGTGATTTTTTCCTACATATGTATAACAAAGCTGAATGTTGAGAATATTATGAAGTAATCATAAGCAAATACCGAGTCCAGTGTTTGTCCAGATGCAAGTTTAATCATCGCATTAATATTAAGTCATAATTATATTTTGGAAAATCTATTTTTAATGTGTTTTCTTCGCCCTATCAAAATGCCTTTTTATGTAAATGTGGCAGGGCTCGTCGGTTTATTGGCTAGGGAGAAGGGGGTTAAAAAAGGTTGGGAACCCATGATTTAAGCAGTGGGTTCGGTATATGAACCGTAATAGAGTCAAGCCCATAAATATTCGAATGTAAATATTCATCATATACATATATTTATTTTAAATGATGAAAATGGCCATTCCAAAAGCCTATTGAAGGGTGTCATTGCCTACATCATTTTCAGTCCACCTTCACATTATCTTTTTGACTGATCATATTATTTATTTATGCTTAAATTTCATACTGTGTGTGTGCTTTATATGTACATATGTATATTCAGATGGGCATCTCACATTGAGGTAGCGAAATACAAGGCAATGCGGGGTATATCTTCAATATACCCAATATTTAATCGCCATAGTTCTTTATCAACTCAAAATAAAATAAAATTATATCGAGCGCTCATATTATGTATATTACCATTACTAACCTATGCTTAACCTGTATGGAATAACGTCTTAAATACTAACCTTTCCAAGCTCCAAGTAATACAAAATAAATCCGTAACAATAATTTATTATACAACCACATATATTAACATAAAAAAAACTGCATGCCATATATAATATTCCGTTTATTACAGACATTATTAACAAACTAACCAGTAGATTCTATGACAGAATCACTAATAACCATACTAACACACTTGTGAAGAGTCTTAGTGATTACAACAAAATGTCTATACTCTTCAAGTATAATTACCTAAATACAATCTGCTTTAGATCATCGAATTTAGAGAGTCTTTAATTAATATTATGTATTAGTTATAATATTAATTAAAGACTCTCGTAATAATAAAACTAATAATAAACTAGAATATAATTTCGTAATAATAAAAAACATTTAAAAATCAAAAATATATTCAGATATTTAATTAAATAAACAAGTGTAATTAAATCAATAAATTGTAATGTTATATTATGTGTATTATGGAAAAAATTAATTTGGTTTGAGTTTTCTTGTGCTATGCGGGCATCCGTCTTACTTATAAAATTGTAAAATATTGGTGGCGGAATTCTATGTTATTATTAATGAGAAACTTTTATTTGTTTTCGAGATTGGCAAACGAAATGAGATTTTCTTTTCTAATTTAGCTTCGGATTGAAGTTTTAATGCGAATCTCATCGTCGTGCACAAGTCCCCCCCCCACCGTTGGACCACCGCGTATATATAAATCATCATCATTTTCATTTTCGTGTTTGACACAGTGTGTCGTCGTGCGAAAGTACAAAAGCGAGTTTTCTCCCCCCCCCCCCCACCTTCCCACCCATCCCCGCGTTTTAATTTAAACGAAAACCCTGTGAAACTTTTTTTTATTTCAACTTTGAATGAAGACACATCGCCTGTATATCTGGCCACGTCTTAATTAAGACAAGTTTTATTGTGATTTTTTCCCCTCGGAGGCGTCAAGTCGGCAAAAGTGGAAAACTTTAGCAGAAAAGTCGACGCCGGCCTCTTTGTTTTTCGCCCTTTTTTTAATTCGAGCTTCGAGCAACGCTCGATAAAAGTTCAGCTATGGAAAGCTTGTTTAAAGCCCAGTTCCCTGTGTAAACTAATTTTTACACAAGCTTCACTTTATACTTAGATAACAAACTATTGAAATTATAGTCAAATTAGCTTAGACATGCAATGAAAATTTTAAAATAAATTTATGTCTGTATTTAAATAGCATCCTTTTATTTCTTCATAAAAATATAAACGATTGAAAGTTAGTTTTAAACAGGCTAACATTCAACATGTTATTAGTAAATAAATAATATTGCTATAGGACAAATATTTGTCATAATTTAGACTAATATAATTGTAAAAGGAATCGGTAAAATGCGTTAAAAGTAATTGATTGATTTCCTCACAAGTGCCAAAAATATTCCAGCCTACAGAAATAAAACCTAAATAGTGAGGAAAAAATAAATTAAATTGAAGCTTAAATAGCGATTCGTATCATACACGAGCGGCCGTTATTGGCGAGCAAAGTGGACCCCACAAATAGACTGAGAGCGGGCATATCGACACACAAATTTAATTTATCCGAACGATCCAATATATCCGGAATATCATCTGGAAAATTCCACCTCCGGTATTCATTTCCCAAGATGAAAGAGACGTCCCTTTCATAATAATAACGGCAGCCCGATTTCGGTGTTTTTGCGCGCCACGATTGAATTGAATAATACATATTGAGAAAAGTTTTCGTACACTTTATTATATATTACATTATATTTTATTATATAAGGGCGCGTTAGTGTAACATTATGCTTGGGTGTGTTCGGTGGAATTAATCGGGAGTGGGGTCACGTTTCGATATCGAAAAATGATTTCGGTTACAGCGTTATTATGAGGAATATAAAATTTTCGCCATAGAAGATTTTTCGAAAGCTTCTCGCGCACCTCTGATTTACAAATAAGTGCTCGAAAGTTTGTCGAAAAAAATAAAAATATACTTTATTATGAAAGTCACAAAATCGTTTTATACCTTTAGTAGGGTTGTATTATTTATAACTTGAGTTTAGATAAAGGTTGATGAAAGATTACAATTAAATCTTAACAATCAATATCATACAAATTATCAATACAAATCACATTCAATCTTAATTTATCTACATATATGTACATATTTTGTATATTAGTAATTCCTATTAATTTTCCATACATGATATATTCAATCGAAATATTAAGTCTTTCAACAAATTGTATTTCTTTCATCTTACATACGTATATATATATATATATATATATATATATATATATATATATATATATATATATATATATATATATATATATATATATATATATATGTTGATTCACAAACCTGTCGTTCACTATTTATGTCTTCTTTCTATTATACATACAATTTCTCTGGGTATGGATTAAGATTTTTGGAATATGTTCTTTTGAAACCCTTAACCAGTCTAACTGCTTGTATATTTATATATATATATATATATATATATATATATATAAATTTGCGGAATATATATATATATATTCCGCAAATTTTTCTAAAGATTTTTTTAAATGACGTTTGGAAAGGAACTGTATATAATAATATATGGTTTTGAAAATACAGTTGTATTTGCGCTCGAGTATTGGAGCTCATTTTAGTTACTGTAGATCGACATAAAATTGCAATAAATACAATTAATTTAGGCGAATTATTTATCTTTCTATTTGTGTATTTTAATAAAATGTTGAAAAAATCTTATTCGAAACATCGTCAACCATTCATCATACCGGCAATTTTGGTATTTCAATATTTTTATAGTGAATTTTGACTCTCAGTTAATAACATATCGAGTGTGTCGCCAACTCTTCTCCTGTATTCTAATTTTTATTAATAATCAATTACTCATGTTTGTTTTATTTGGAAATATATATGTAGTGTTATAGTAAGTAAGAATATCCAAGATAAAATTAAGAAAGTATGTACATATTGTTATGTACCTCGCTTATCAATGTAGTTCCTACAATAATCAAATTCACTTTCTCACGAGATATTAGAAAGAAAATGTCAATTTACAGGAATCATTTCAATGAAAATCAGAAAAATAGGCAAACTCTGAAAGGAAATAATCGACTTAGAGTCACAAACCAAGGTCTGGCCAACAATTACTAGTGGGAATTGAATCATGACCACTCTGCTCAAAAGCATAATATATGTACATATATTGCCGGATTATAAGTGGAAAATCTAAAAACAACATTTTATAAATAAATGTCATAAGCACATGTAGATGTGCGAATAGTTTTTAATTGAAACGAAAATCCAGAAATCATGGTATACCATATAGGAGTGAATATAATACATTGAGCGGAGATCCCCTTTATTATCATTTCATTTGCTTCTACCGGTTTGTTTTTGCACCCGAGCGTTTCAAGCGCCGACTTAACCTTTCTAATCCTAAAAAAGTGCCGGATTTTCTGGGCCAATCCCTCTTATTTAAGGATCATTAAGGGAGCCGTCGAAATGGAGCACACACCCTGCGAACTGTTCGACCCGTCTGCCAATCAGAAGAAATGGACGAAAAAGTGGAAGCTTTCACGCGAAACACAACGAAAAATTAACACAACGCTCGTACGCCCACCCACCCACACCTAACAACATAATATCGTCAATAAACTCAACGGAAATTACAAAAAATATATACATATGTACGTATATACAATTTGATACACAATGCGGAATCAAGCATTAACGTCAGACGTATACTTTCGTTTCAAATACACACCAGTATCAAATATTTATATTTCTGAACCATTATAACATGATATGTGTAATATTGAAATAAATATTTCCTTTAACATACAAACATGTTTACTAGATATATATGACATTTGTATGTAGATAAGTGACCGTTAGATAATATAAGTAATTGTTGAATTTCGTTGAACGTCTTTAATTTCATAGTCCTTAATTTCGTAGTGATGGAATTTCTAAAGTTGAATTATTTGTATTGTTGCAAAGTTGTATTAAAATATCTATGAAATTTGACAAACTAAGATTATAAACTTTTTTATTTCATTTTGTGATTTAGATCATTAAATACACACACATATTAGAATTCGAAAGTCCTAAATAGATTTTTGGTATAGTATAATATTATGATCTGAAGTCTTGAAAGAACTTTTACTATCAAGTTTTTTTCTTTATGAAGTTTTTATAATTAATTATTACAGTATTCAATAGTTTTTTGTTCTCGTTTTGGGAATTGGCATATACATATTTATATATTGTATATATGTGTTTTATTATATATATTTGGATACTGTATGTAGGTACTGTAAAAAAAGAATATACAATAAAGAAAATGTATTATATTAAACATACATATGTATGTATGAGCTGTTATAATTCCACTTTTCTTCATTTCAAAAAATATCTCGCAAAAAAAAACAACTTGACTATTAAGTCAAAAAGAAATAGTGTTTTTGGAACTGAAAATTGGATTTCCGCTTCATTCAAATAAAACGGCTCATATATTTATTATTATACATATGTAAAATGACAGACAATTTTTAATCACAAAACTCTTTGTAACTTTATTGTAATTTAAATAAACAGGAAGGATGCTAAGATTCTTTGTTCGATTTTCAAATTAAAATTTCAGGTCGATGTATAATAGATTGAATGCATTCAGTATATAATATGTATATGTATATTCAAAATGAATAATGTTTTTATAGCTTTCCAAAAACACAAGTATCGGTTAAAATAAATATAAGTAAGTTTAATCATTATTGATGCCAATTTTAAATGGAATAATCTCAAAAATAAATAAAAAATTAACCAATTCTACAAGGCATACATGGTATTGATATACAAGTTGAACTTTTTAATTTCATCTTGTATTAAATTTTTGAATCTTTTAATAAGAAAAATTAAAATGCATCTGAGCTATAAGCTTGGTTGCTTTACATAGCATTATAAGATTAAGCGGTGAATAGGCTTTGTTATAGGTAGTAAGAAATGCTAAAACACTCCACTTTCATGTCCCGCTATTCATTCAAAGTATTTCAATTCTCATTAGAAACGTTAAAACATCATAAAATGCATTCTCATTAGTTCGCTTATAATGTAATAGTAGAGCTTAAATCAAATTAAAAAATGATCGTCGCAATTTCGGACATCGGATCGTAACGTCGCATCGTAGAGCGTCGTCTCGCGCATAAAAGCGATCGTAATTTCGCAGCTTTATGTTGATGGAAATTCAAAAAAATGTAATTTCGACCCACCGAAATTTCACACGGCTAACTTTTGATACGCTCTTAATATTTAGCGAAAATATGAGTGCGGGAAAAAGTGTACGTATATAAAAAAAAAAGTGAAAACACTACGGCAGCGTGGATTGGATCGCTTCGGGGGCGATTAAAGATGCACGAGCCGGTCTGAAAGTGCGCTCCGGGAACTTGTGAAGTTCGAGCCGAAGCTGAAGTGACAGTTTTTGAAAGCTTTGCTAATAATTCATCCCCTGCAGGCTCCTAGAGGGATGGGGGGGGGGGTGGGAGATTTGAGGGAAAGGGGAGAGGCACATCTCAATATTTATGGGCGAGGCACGCGCGTTCAAACGTAAATAGCTGTGTCTCGCGAAATGGCATCGCTTGTAATGCTCGTATGGGAGAGAGAGGGGATGTGATATACGAGATTTATACGCGTGCGTAAATTTTTAACGCAATATAAATCGACGAGAGAGTCGAAAGAGGTCTGAAAAATTCATAGAGCAATTAATATATATATGTTTTTAATCGCCATCGTTGCGAAATAACCGGCTTTCACGCACGTCTGGTGCGGTTATCGTCGCTGTTTACTCGGCGCGTTTATTATTTTATTTTAATTTTTCCAGTTTAATGAAAATTTGACGTGTGCAAAGCTTTCTCTTTGATTTGGAAAGTGAATTGATTGCTTTAGCAAATCGTTTATCCGTCGATATACATATGTACGTATATATGTACGAACACGCATGTCGACTTCAAAAGGCAGTCAAAATGAAATGTGTTTCCTTGGATGTTTTTCCTTTGATAAATTCGTGTGAAATTTTAATGGTTTTACTTAAAGGTCAGAGTTTAAATTATGTACCTTTTGGCTGTCCAGTTTTTGGCATATTTTGCCTTATACATTTGTTTTTGTTTTTAAATAAGTGTTGAATGACAAATTAAGTCAATTTATTTTATTTTATTATTTACTAGCTGAATCCGGCATACATTGCAATGCCAGAATAAGGCATGCAATTCCCGTTCCCGTTCCCGTTTCAAGTGATGCTTAGAGATCAAATAATGTATCTTCAAAGCCGTGTCGTCATAAACCAACTGGTAACGTGGTAACCAACGAAAAAAATTCCTTGACTACACAATGGCACTTCAAACTTTCGCGTCGGTAAAATCTTAATTACAAATATTATTATTAATAGATTTTTTCCCGTTTTTTTTTTCACAGTAATCTTCCCGGACATGTATACAACAACTCCTGAAAGTTCCATCGTACTCGGTTGAGCGGTTTCGTATACGAGACAGACAGACAAACCAAGAGATATTCAATTTTATATATACATTGAACTGGCCATTTATTAAAGATATCTGCGTTCCTATATCGATCTTGGTTCGTTTCAATAGCAATTACTTAGTAATACGACACGTCTAATTTTATCCGTATTGAATACACTCCCAATGAAATAAATTACTCTGTCATTTCCATTGTACATTTGTGTTACATGAATAGGTAATATAATAATAATGAATGAATTTCACCGGCACAATAGACCGCTCTCGATACTTCATTCCTGTAATTCATCCAACGCTTTGCAATTTAATTTTTTTTTATGGAAAAAAAAGGAAAAAGAAAAATCACCTGTGAAAAGCGACCTTTGATCGCGACGAGATTGATCATCTTTGGTGGGGTATAGGTTTTTCTTTTTTATTTTTTATTCAAGGCGCCATGGGATGAGATTGATCACCTTTGATGTTGGCATTGCGCCTCTCCATTCTCGTAGTTCGAGGCACAGTCACGGGGCCGTGAAGGGGTTTATTTTTATCCGCAAGAAATGGTAATGGGTCGGGATTAGGCAGGGATGCTGAGAGGGCCATTATGGTCCTTATCTGCCCGGGCAGGACTCGCCAGTTCAGGTGGTAACGATTCGCCTATACATTTTAATGATATCCCGTCGTCAACACCAGTCACACTTACGTGCGTATATGTAGGAAGTATCTCGTACAAATGTACGAATATATTTAATATATTTATTTATTTGAGCTTAAGTTTGGACCATTGCAGGAGTCCCTAATGCGCCACAATAGTAAAAAAATACTTAAAGATGAGAAAAATAAAAAATATATACATATGTCCTGTCACGTTCCGATGAACGATTAAATAATTTTTCTTTTTTTTTTAAACTACTTGGTTAACCAACCAAGATTTTTTTATTATTATTAAACGTTACATTTATCCTATTGGTAGAATTTAATTATGAAACGGAGAATTTTAATAAGAAACGTAGAACTGTTTCACTTTGACTTTGCTTCACTATTTAACTTTTTTCTGCTGCTGATATGTTGACTGCTACCCTCGGAGTCTCGATGGTGATGACTACCACTCTCGGAGTCTCCATGGTGATGACTAACTAAAATTCTACCAGTAATGAGTTTATATACCATTCAGCTTGACTAAATGCCATGTTATTTCCTTCTCAAGGTCTCTTTCCCCTATTGAGTTCGCTTATAGCCTTCGGAACTATCAGTTAACGCGAACTGACTCAACTGTTGATCTTGGTATACCGTTTAGGAGTGACTTCAAATTTTCGACTGTGCTGTAGGGTTACCAAAATGCTTTGATTTGTTTTGCGCAATTCTCACTACTTCCAAGATCCAAGTATAATGGTGTTGCTTTATTGTTCGTTTGTCCGGAGCATATTAGAGTTTGGGTCTGTAATTTGGAGTCCCAATGAAATGGAATCTCTCTTGATAGAAAGCGTTTAAAAAAAGTTTCTTAGATGCCTTTATACGAGGAAATATAAATATTACCCCTATTTATTTTCCACTGCCTTTTTACAAGGTATGCTAGGCTTTGACTCACTATCTTCGGAAAGAATTATCGCCATTTCCAAATATTTCTTTAGAGTATTGAAGGGAAGAATCGACAACCCCTCGATTTTATTTAGATTTAAATTTCCGGCGCCTGAATGCGGTAGAGCTTTGCGTCATCAATTACTTTTCCAACCTATTCCTGCGAAAACGTCTGCTTTCAATAACTCGTCTATTGTAAAGACTTTCCGGCTCCTTAATGTGTTAGATGAGCATTTGGACCTGTTAAATTGTCATGTTGATGAGCTGGTCAGTTCCATGAGATTCAACACAAGTCTATTTGAATGAGATGAATGATTGGTAATTTTTATTGTTCTTTTCTTTGTTCTTTTTTTTTTTGTAAGACTGGTGTGACACTTTGGGGCAACCTGTCAGGTCACATTGGTCATATTATTATTATTATAAATAATAAATAAATTAATTAATTAATCATATATGTAGGTGACTTTCTATAGTATTCACTTAAAATTCAGAAAGTGTATTATTTATTTATTTATTTGTACAGGTAAGTTAATCATATAATATAAAACAAATAACATTACAAGAAAACAATATCAATAGAAAATGAAAAACAATAATTTGTGTTTTTATCACATGGCACTTACATGTATGTCAAAAAAACATAGAACATATAAATTAAAAGAAACGATAGTAAAAAAATAATAATATGGAAAAACAATATTTTAAATGGATCTAATAAACCGACCAAAACGTTTACTATAATATTATAGACATCTGCAATATATTTTAGAATAAATATGTAATATATAGAATATCAAAGAAATATTTCATCTTTACACTAGCATAGTTGATATAATACATATGATAGAAATATGTATATAATTATATAAAATTAGATGTTTTTCCGATCAAATTAAAGCAATAATCTTTGATTGTATTCAGTTGAGTTTTCAACGTGATTCTGATATGGGCGCGTACCAAATTGAACGTCGGAAAATTGGGAAAATTTTCACAGTTTGCTCACACGCGCCTACCCCTACATTCTCGCGCGCGAGCGGCTTATTTGAAAATTCGCCCGGGGAAAACAAAATATTCCACTAGAGAAATTTCCATTTAAATAAGGTCGTCCACGTATAGTCGTCATAGACGATTAAACTTGATTGTCGAAACTGTGGCGTTTTACGTCAAAACGACGACGCCATTTGCATCGCGAACCGCAACTCGACAATTCTCATTCAAATTTCATACCATTACGCAGATGTGTCACTACTTTCGCTCTCTTTTCCTATTTTTTTTTCTTTCACTTTTCATTCTCCGCGTGTATAATTTTTTCCCCGTTCGTGCGTATTTATGTTCGTACACGAGATTCTTCACATTCCCTCGAACTGTCTTTGTCGAAAATTGAATAATTTAATATCAATCATGTCGAGGCAATCCCGACTCACAGCTTTACGGACGAATGGAAATTAATGCGTTTCAAATGTGACACATTGGCACGTATCGGATGTCACATTAGCGCTTTGGAAATGCCTCTCTTTCGTTTTTTGCATGCGAATTTATGCCCCACGTGTGGAATGTATTATATATATATAAAGGGTCGAATAAATGAAAGCAGAACCCTTTGAAGCCTGCCGATTCGAATGGAGCTTTTATGGCGATGTGATAAAAATCGCGATGTAAAATTGTTTAAATCTCGCCTAATGTACATACGTATGTATCGTGGAAAGTGTTGAAAAAATTCAGATTCACTTTTTTAATGCGCCAACGTGCGATAGGAATATTGCGAGCGATTGAAAATTATCACTAGCTTTGCTGAAGCTTTTAGTATTTTTTTTAGTATACGGCATTTGGAAAGCTATAGAAACTAAATACACATATAAATGTTGTGAATAGAAATAGATTTAGAGTGAATGCTAAATATATGAAAAGTATAAGAATATATTTCAGAATATACATACATATGTATATGTAGTCACGTTCCAATTAAAGATTAAATAATTTCTCTTTTTTAAAACTACTTGGTTAAATAACCAAGATTTCTTTATTATTATTAAAACGTTACATTTATCTAATTGGTAGAATTTAATTTATTTATTTATTGTTTATAATAACAATAACATGACCAGTGTGACCTGACAGGTTTCCCCAAAGCGTCACACTAGTTTTACAAAACAAAAGAAAGAAAATAACAAAATAAAAACAATAAAAATTCCAATCATTCATCTCATTCAAATAGTCTCGTGTTGAATATCAAGAACCTAACCAGCTCATCAACATGACAATTGAACAGGTTCAAATGCTCATCAATCACATTAAGGAACCGGATAGCCTTTACAAGACACGAGTTATTGAAAGCAGACGTTTTCGCAGGAATAGGTTGGAAAAGTAAATAATGATGCAAAGCTCTACCGCATTCAGGCGCCGAAAATTTAAATTCAAATAAAATCGAAGGGTCGTCGATTCTTCCCTTTAATAATCTAAAAAAATATTTGGAAATGGCAATAATTCTTTCCGAAGATAGTGAGTCAAAGCCTAGCATACCTTGTAAAAAAGCAGTGGGAAATAAATAGGGGTAATATTTATATTTCTTCATATAAAGGCATCTAAGAAATTTTTTTGAACTCTTTCTATCAAGAGAGAGAATTTAACTTTGTTCTGCTGCTGATGTGTTGACTGCTACTCTCGAAGTCTCGATGGTGATGACTACCATTCTCGGAGTCTTGATGGTGATGACTAACCTTAATTCTAAATTCTATGTATTGAAGACACGTGTCGTACAATTTTGGTTGGTCGGTGTTTAAAGTGTGCTATAAATCAATGGAGTTATTTATTAAATTAGGTGTGCCACGAATCAATGGTGTGTCTTATCCCTACTGGTTACTCGACTACATTGATAAGCGACGTACATAACAGTGTACATAGATACATACATAATACATTTGGAAAGATAATTCTGGAAATGTCAATTTGTTTACAACGAAAAATGTTGTGTTTAACAATATTTTAAAATACTGGTGGCTTGTTATACGTTTATTATGCTTTTCCGAGATTCCAGATGTACCGAATCAAAAGAAGTGATAATTTGTGAATTAAATCAAACATAAAAGGTGTTTTTCGAGCTGAAAATTGGACTTGGGTCACTTTCAAATATTAAAACAGCTGCGAGGACCAGTGTCATATTATCATAGTAGCATATTATGCTTTCGGGCGGAGTGGTCACTGTTTGATTCCAAATAGAAGCTGTTGGCTAAACCTTGGTTTGTGACTCAAGGTCGATCTTTTCCTTTCAGAGCATGCCAATTTTTCTGATTTTCATTGAAGCGGTTCCAGTTAATTGGCATTTACTTTCCAATTTCTCTTGCAAATATCAAGTTATTCAATGTATTGAGGTTCGCCGATTTCTATAATAAAAAATACTACAAAAATTATCCATATATGTCACTGTGAATTCGAATTGTATAAAAACGGTTATATTAATTGTATTGTATCTGTATTAGTAAACTCGTCGCTTTGGAGCGATCTGTAAAGGCGAGTGTACATGTTCGATTGAAATAAAATACGGCTCAGTTCTGAAATTGAACATATGTATATGTATGTCGTATATAAAATTTAAATAAGTATAATTTTTAATGATACTTATTCATCAAATTGCTAGACGTTGCTCGACCGTGTTGAAAGAAAAAGTAACAATGAAGCTTTCCTCAAAAAAGCTATAATTTAATTTAATTTAAAAAAGCTACAGTATAAAAAATACATAGTTCTAAATTGAAAACTTCTAACAGAAAACTTCCATATTCATTTATCAGATTATAAATTTCCGAAAGAATAAATTTTAACTAAACGAATAATTAATGATGAACTATAAAGTATTAAAATATACTATGCTTTTCTTTGGTAATTTTCATTACATATCTCTTTTATATTACATTTGAAAGAAGTTATTTTCAAAAGTTTTAAATTTCTGATAAAACAGTTTATTTTATTTCAATCAATCATGCATACTATTTTAACACATTTCTCCAAAGAAACGAGCGTGGTATACATATTTAGAAGTATTAGTTATTAATACAGGTATATATTTATTAAAATTAAAATACCCATATATTTACATTAAACTAAACATCTATGGTCAAACATTGTACGGAAGTATTGTACAAAAGGCAAATACAAACAGTGATTAAATATTAAACATCGGTCAACAGAAACATTTATGGACTATTTTGCAGCATTTATACAAATCAACGAAAATTTAAATGCTGAAAACTTTAAATTTGCGAGAAAATAAGAAAGGTTGCCAATTTATTTGAACCATTTCAATGAAAATCAGATAAATTGGCAAATTCTGATAAGAAACGATTGACCTTGAGTCATATATCCACGGTCTGACCAGCAGCAACCGGTGGAATTGAACCCGTGACCACTTTGTTTGAAAGCATTATATGATAACCACTAGTCTATGCTACTGGTTATTTAGTATATATTATAAAACTGACTTAATTATTAATTTATTAGTATGCTAATTTGAACATATATACATATGTGCAATATGGTATGATATTTGTCTCATTAAACAATACTGTGAATATGAACAAGCCCACCTATTGGAATTTTAAACATTTTATCTTATTAATTTTACTTGAATATAATTTTTTTTTTATATTCAACTCAAGGCCTCAAAACCAATCTTCATTAGTTTATTGAAAATAATTATATAAAAAAGCAATAAGTACCAGTGGCGTGCGGTGACTTTTCAATCAGAGGATGCTCTCCATAACACGATCAGTTTATTTTTTTAAATTTTATTTTATTCTTCCAAACATTGTCATATTTATATTTATTAAAATGGCTTTGATATGTTTTCGTTTTTGAATGAATATTCAATATTGGTGTGGGTTTTGGGCTCTTAACAATAATCTCTTTTTCATTATATGGTAGAGAAGCAAATTTCCTTTTTAGTACGCTTTTAATTAAATAATTGCAATTATTATTAACAACCGCGATAAATCCACTTGCATTGTTACTGTGGCTATTTATATTTAGGGCCGTAATAAATAATAATTTAGGACGTAATAAATTATAATAAAAGTAAATAACTTAGGACGTAACGTACGAAATATCAATCAACGAATCAAGCGAAAGTCCATACATGAAAAGCGAATCGAGTCCATACATACGCAAAAGGAGATTTTGTTTCCAGAGCAAGTTTCGCGCGAGCGAGACGACTGTAGATGCGCATACGCAAGAGTGACAGCTCACTTGTGCGCATGCGCAAAAGATTTGTAGAAAACTTTAGCATCCACGATAATACAAGCTTGATGGGAAACAATCACCGGTCGCGCAGACGGCTACGGCCGTTCAACGGGGATGCTCGTCCATTTCAATTTTGGATCAGACAAAAGATCGTATATATCATAATTATGTAATAAAAAATAAATAAAAGAGAAATAAAAATAAGAAATACTGGAAACAAATGGTATGAAAATATTTTTGACTTAATTTTTAAGGGATGCGCATCATCCACAGCATCCATGGATGACACGCAAATGATAAGTAAATATATGAAAATAATTATATGTTTTTGGGGGTCATTAAATTAAAATAAATAGACACATGTAATATATTTTAATTTCTAAATATCAGGCCACCAACAAGTCAATATATGTGTGTACATTTATTAAAAATTATTATACCCGAATAAAATTACTGGTAATTTAAAATTATAATAAAACATTCGACGGGTGCTTTCGTGAATTTCTCCAGATTAAACAACATCTTTCGAAATGAAAAATTTTAATTCATAAAATAAATTATACCAAAAACGAAAAAAGGAAACTCATCAACACCATTTAATTTATTTCGTGCGGGTGTATATATTTTCCCGAGTTACTTTAAAGCCCTGTCGTAAAAAAATTGCGTCTGTGTTTCTCACCACCCGAACCCCTTACGATGCCGTAAAACAATTTCTGAAAGCGGTAAATTTTTACGATTCTTCAATTTGAATGCGAACATGGCACAATAAAAATCAAATAAAATAGCACTTTATAAAAGAACACACACACGAAATGTATTATCACAAATGCACGTACACATATATATGTACATATATTTATATACAATGCATTTAAATGAAATTTGCAGATTTTAAAAAGGGGTTTTCAGGTCGAGTAATAATTAAGGGTTGACCTCGTTGACGCTTGTCTCATTTTCCATTGCTTACTCTGAGGCAAGTGCTGGGGTGGGGGTTGTGCAAAGATATTTCGCGCAATTTTCCCCTTTTTTTACCCGTCGGTTTTATTGCCTTTTCTTCTTATATAAACACGCCTGTTGAATAGCAAACAGCGCGACCGAGTTTTTTTCCTACCCCTTTATGTCGGATTTTTTTTCTGGTAAATTTTAACATCCGAGAATAGTGGAAAGTGTACGTCGGCACGTGCTGAAGAAATAGGCGGCAATTTAGCTCGGTTCAAGTGTAATAGGAAAATTTTCGGTAGACCACACATATTTTTGACACAACGTTCATTTTCACACGCAGTTGCCTACCACTGATTTTTATCGTGCGCAATAATACCCGCTGCGGGAAAAGTCGCTTTCTTGTTTGAAATGTCTGTAATTTTCTTAATTTGGAACAGCTGATTATTTTTTTCGGATTTAATTGAAGAACAAGGCCTCTTATTTAGCTGTGTTTTATTATAGAATATTTCATAGTGATGTTTCAATATTACGGCAATTTGTTAAAGAAGCAATTCATCAATTATTTTATAGTGGATAATGTTAAAAAATTATCGTTAATATATTTTGATTTTTACATGCTTTTTATTATTACTAAATTATGTTCGCCATACATCTTATATATAAATATTTTAATAGCGACTGATCTACTGATCATTTTCTATTTTACAATTTAAATTTAAATTTGTTAGTAATCATAGTATTATATTATTCTAATGTTAATGTATAGAATAATATGAAAAAGAGCTCAAAAACCTATTTACAATTCTTATAAATGCTCATAATACATCTAATACATAATATTAATCGTTAATATATAATTTTATATAACCATAAGGTAATGTGAGTTTTTCCAAATACAATTCAAATAAAATGCATCTGTTCCCGGATTTAAACGCAAAATCATAAATCACGACATTACAATTTTTACATTCGAGAATTTAAATAATGCTTTTATCGAGATATTTCTTTTTTGTATAAAATGTAAAGATTGTAAATGACTTCAGAGAATAACATTAGTATAAATATTACAATAGAATATGTTTCAAATATTATTTTAATTTTTATATGGAAGCACGTCGTTAAATTATATATGTATGTTTACTAAATTACTGAATACTATCATTATATATTATATAAATTTATAGTTATGATTACTAACTATATCATATTAAGAACGTTAATGAGTCCAATGCCCTACGAAGTATCATAGAATACAAACATTTCAAAGTTACTTTTATATCAAAACTTTTGACAGTTTAAGTGAACAATTTCAAGTAAACTAAGTATAGAAGGAGGAAATTTTCATTAAAAACTAAGCGATACTTTCATGACATGTTGTAATATATGTAATAAAGAGTGAAAGAATTCATAGTAGATATCTTTAATGCTAAAAAAATTAAATTATCGTTTAAAATGTGTAGATAATATTTAAACCGAATTTAAAAACTTAACCGCAGATTTAATGACTCGTATTCAACATAATGTAAACGGTGAATGTATGTAAGCATCACGGTACGCAAACTTTAACCGCAAATTGGCTAGTTTTAATTTAACTTTTCGTATAACGTAAAATTTAATGCGCAAACATTTCATTGGAGAGATTACTAGATTATTGAAAACCGAAAATCCTCGACGGCCTTAACAATATCTAAAATCGGAACGCGTCGAAAGACAAAGTTTTCCCAAAACTTGTGACCAATATTATTATTCCAATATTTGCCCGAAAAACAATTTCGCGATTGCGCTACAACGCCATAAATGTATAGGAGACGTTCAAATAGTTCCTGGAAAATTTGAATAGAATAGTCAACTAAATTAAGCAATATCTATATATTTTTCTAAAATATTTTTTCCATCCATTTTCACCAATTTTCTTAGCCTTTCATAAGAAATTAAACAAATTGAACAAATATATCGGCTCATGTATGTATTTAAAGTTCAGATTGTTGTAGCATTATAGGAAATCTTAAATGCACTACATGGGTCCGAAGAATAATATAATACACAAAAAATAAACAAAAAACAACACATTAAAAAACTAATTGAGTATAAAATCAGCTAAATAAAATAATAGGATGATAATATAAAAAAAATTTGAAGCTCTAAACAAAAATGATACAATTTCAGACTGCCAGGTGAATTGGATAATGCAATACAATATCTGTCAACCTACGTTCACTAAAAAGAAAAAATCACATTATAATGTGACAGAAGCTCTTGATGTGGGAGCCATCCGATAAAGAGTTGTGCTGGAAGTGTTAATATCCATCAAATTATGATATCTCCAAAGTAGATATGTAGTTATTTGAAACAAAAAGTCCAAACCCTTCCAGTAACGACATAACATATTACCTACCGCGTAGGAGCTGGAGAACAAATAATATCAATATTATAAATGAGGCATTCTGTTTATGAATAATAACTTTTAGCACGCTGTACGTATATTAAAAGCGACCTCGTATATAAAACGTGACGCTTTTTAATATTGGATAAGTCTCACGTGCGTTTCGGTCGTCAAATACCCCACGGGCCATTGAAGAGTAACAGTGGGATAACGCACGTTAACCTTCCTCACACCTCTCATAGTTGGGTATTTATGCGACACGGAGATAGAAGGGGGTTTATGGGGATATCTGGGGGGGGGCAGAGGGGTGGTTGAATTTAATTAAAAACTAGCAAAAAGGCACGAGAGCCCCCCGCGGCCCCGAATTAAGGGACGTACGAAGTCGTTAAGGGATGACTGAGGAGCTTTTTCGCGACGATAAAAAGCCGAATTTAATTTTTTTCCTCCTGTACCGGCCCCGACGTTAAGGTTAACGTTAATTTGCAAAGAAAATAATGGCTATACTTTATTTCATCAGATAGCAGCCGCTTCGCGAAAAACAGTCTCGCTCGTCGGCTATGAAAATTAGTCCTACTCTCCCCCTGTACTTCTCCATGAGAGGTATTCGCTCGAAGATGCCGGAAAATTTGCTTTTTTCGGGGCGAAAGGGAGACGAGAGTCGTTGTGGGGTTATTTAGACATTTCTCGTCTGTTAATTTGATCCAATTATTTCCTTGTAATTGAGACAATGTTCCGTCCGACTTTGATCGAGCTTCGCAATTGTGACAGTTATAACACTTTCAAATTATTGCTCGCTGTTGGATACGCCATCTCAATTGAAATTTCGTTCACCGAATTGTTTTTCCGTTTCATTGCTTCAAATTTAATTAAATTGATTACCTCTTATGTAGATATGTATGTATATATACACCGTCTATAAAAATAAAATCAATATTTAATTGGTAACTTAATGATATATCGTATCCAACGGTCATTAAGGAACACACACTTGTAGACATGTATGTATGTAGATGTAAGAAATACACACTATTTTAAATCAATAAATATACTTTTATTAATTTTTATTTTTACATAGATATATACGAGGAAGTACATAGATATATACTAGACAATTAATTACAAACATTGCAAAATTTTAATTAAATAGATCGCTGTATTTCGAGAGGCGTAATTAAAAAATAATTAATTAATTAATCCATAGAGACATCTATGGATTTAGACTTGTACATATTTTTTTACATATTATACATAAATCAAATTCAGATATTTGTGTCAGTGGGTAGGATGATTTTTGCCAATTTGATGAAGGAACCGTTTCAACAATGAAATCAGATAAATTGACAAATTCTGAAGCGAAATGATTGGCTTGGAGTAACAAACTCTCGGTGCTAAAAATAAACGCAACCACCGAGCCGTACATATACATATATAAGAGGCTAGTAAAAAATAACATACACATAAGAATTTTTTTTCAAAAATATCTAAGTACATAGAGATTATGATAAGATTCAGAACAAATCACCTACGTGTGGTTATTCTGGAGAAAAAACAGCATATTGACCTAAAATCGATCAAAAATAGTATATATGTCACAATGAAATTGTATACCAAGTGAAAATATATTTTCGCTGACGTTTCGGAGAAATCAAAACTAGTTACATTTTCAGGGCTGGTTTTATTCACTTAAGATTAGATTGTTAGGGTTGTTACTATTTAAGGGTAAGGATTGGTAAGGTTAAGTAAGCGTTGGTCCTATTCATTTAAGATTGGGTTGTTAGGGTTAAATTTATAGAGTTAAACGTTGTAAATTCATTGTTTGATACATTTTCACTGCTTGAATTTGTTAAAATATATTTTCGCTTGAAATATGCTTTCACTGTAACATTTATTTATTTAACGTTTTGTACCAATGTGGCATTACAGGAAGAACCTAATGCGCCACAATGGCCTACATAATAAAATAAAAGAGGGAGAAAACAAAAAAAAAATAGGCAAAAAATTACAAAAAAAAATAATACGGTATTTAACACAATCATAAAAAACTTTATAGTAATAATTAAAATTAAAATAAGTAAAAATACAAATAAGGCAATGTCTTGCACCTGCAGCCTATTCCGAAAAATTAGAACAAGCTACAAATACAAAACATCCCTGCATGGCCCAAATGGAGATGCGGTGCATCCGCTCTAAAATCGCCAGACAAATTGAACGACAGATTAACGGACGGCTGCTTTAAATGCAATTCTCATCTTCTCGAATGATAGATTGCACATCACATGACGGGTAACCTTTCGATGTGCACAGATGCAATTATTTAAATGGTAATTATTAAAATTGAGTTGGATCTTTCAGGCGAGTTTAATAAGACAAGATTCGATTACTTCCGAATCTTGCATTATTAAACTCGCCAGAAAGATTCAACTCAATTTTAATAATTGCATCTGTGCACATCGAAAGTTTACTCGTCATCTGATGTAGATTGCACATTCGAGAAAACGAGAATTACGTTTAAAGCGGCCGTTCTGTTAATCTGGCGATTTTAGAGCGGATGCACCAAACCCCCCAAATGGAATAGAGTAGATTAATATTCCACACATACATCACATTCAAATTAAGAGAATATAGATGAGCGTAGGTTAACAGATATGTTAAAATAATATCCGATAATCTACGCTCACTTAGGTGGAAAATATCGCATTCAGACAAGGCAGCAATTTCCATATATAACACTAATCAAAAATCCTCAGTAATGTACAAAAAAATGTCAGATTTTTTTCCTACACGTACAAGTAATTCCTAAGCAAGCAAATAGTACGATATACCGCAGAGCATACGAAAATGGGCATCAACGAAGTATCGTGTGGTGTTTTTTTTTCTCCCTCGGCTGCCAGTAAATTAACAGTTCGTTCGAGCCGGCCGCCGCAGTCTATGGGTTAATAAAAAGGGAGTTACCGAGAGTCACGCGCCCGTGACTAATTTGGAATGTGATTCTGCTACAAAGTCACCGTGACGTGACCCGCTACGAAGCCCGCCTAATACGGTGAAATATGTCACTTAATGAACACCCGGCACTGACGGAGGGGGCTTTAATTAAAATTTTACAGCCAGAAAAACATGTGAGGAAATTAATATAACAGTCCGAAAGAAGAAAAATAGGCTACATAAGAGAAACGTGATGCTGGGTGCGTCTGCAGCCACGTCTTTCAGACGCTGTATTGATTGACGGCTAGTGGGATGATATAAAGGTCGTTTGATTGGAAAATCCAAAAAAAGTATGTTATGTAATGTAGCAATAAAATATTTAGGAGTAACGTTCGATAAAAAAATGAGATGAGCACCTCACATTGAGGGGTATATCCTCAATATACCCAATATTTAATCGCCATAGTTCTTTATCAACTCAAAATAAAATAAAATTATATCGCGCGCTCTTATTACCATTATTAAACTATGCTTCACCTGTATGGAATAATGCCTCGAATACTAACCTTTCCGAGCTCCAAATAATACAAAATAAATCCCTAAAAATTATTTATAACACACTCATATACATATATATACTAACTTGAAAAACCTGCATACGATAAATAATATTCCGTTAGTTACAGGCATTACTAACAAACTAACCAGTAGATTCTATGACAGAATCACTAATAACCGTACTAACACATTTGTGAAGAGTCTCGGTGATTACAACAAAATGTCTATACCCTTCAGGTATAAACACAGATTACCTAAACACAATCTGATTTAGATCGTCGACTTTAGAGAATCTTTAATTAATATTATGTATTAGATGTATTATGAGCATTTATAAGAATGGTAAATAGGTTTTTGAGCTATTTTTTCCTATTATGCTGTACATTAACATTAGAATAATGTAATACTATGATTACTAAAAAAATTAAATTAAATTTTTAAAATATAAAATAAACAGTAGATCAGTAGCTATTAAAATAGATTCATAATTTAGTAATAATAAAAAGCATTCAAAAATCAAAATCAAAGATTCATTAGCTTTGATATTTTTCTTTGGTTTCTACACATATTGTAGAATTTCGTATTGATCGATTGTAAATGAAAATTTATTTATATGATCATAGTGATCTATGATCATTATGATCATTTAAATGCTATGATCAAATGATCATAGCATCTCCATGAATCAATTTTGAACACCATTTTGATTACTTTCTAGAAATTTTTGAAATGTATCATAAATTTTAATTGTACTGTCAACCGTTAATAAAAAGCGTGTTTGTCCTGTGTCATATGCATTTTAATCACTTTATCTCAATGAGCTGAAATTGTCTTAGAAAAGTCTAGACCTCGACGAGTCTTTGTTTCAATTATAGAGAGTAAAATGTGACTTGGAATTTTAAAATCTGAGCGAAACAAGTTTAAACAGATCAGTTAAAAACTTATTCTAAGAATGTCATCCTCCTAAATGGTTGAAAACCTAGGCAGAATTTTAAGCTCGTTGGATAACTCTTCTAGTTGAAAATGTTTTAATTTAACGCAGTACATTCACTGTGCTGAATAAAATCACGTTTTATGCACGTATTTAATTTTTTTCTTAAATGCGCAGTTAAACTAAATACATCACGGGAATTTAATAAAAAATTCAAACACCTGCTACTTATTATAATTCTAAAAACAAAAAAAAACTACTTGCATAGATGAAGTAAAAATTAACATGCTTGATAAAATGCACACAGTTGACATAACATGTTTATATTCGTAATGGTTTACTTATATTTACTTTATTTATTTTCTACTGGTAAAAATGTTGCCAACGTTTTATGGTATAAAAATATATATTTATATTTGACTGTTACTTTTACCTAGCACTTTACATTCGTTCGTGGTAACATTGTGGATAGAGAGAGCCGCATAAGCAAATATCATTTTCGCTGTCGTGAATTTTTCACGCGGCTCGTAACAAATGCCCCTCCTCGAGAAAAATATCGTGTGCAATTTTTAACATTTACCATGCTTTTCATAAGGGGCGCAAACGAAGGGGATGATGCGCCCTCGTCTGCTGAGGCACTAGATGTGTATAGATTATGGTACGTTGTAACTATTTCGAAGCTTTTAAAACGATTGCGCGGTGGCTTTGCGAAACTTTTCAGTTTGTTCGCTCGGATACCGGGAAAAACTGCATGCATGGAAAATGAGTGTGACAAATTTTCACCATTTTCATTGTATATTTAAAAGTTAGATCTGGTCTTCATTGATTTTTAAAAACTTGTAATTGTTTAAAAGATATTTCACCAATTTGTTTTAAGTCTGTTAAAATAGCGATACAGTCATCATTATTTGTTTTACACATATTTTATTATTATTAGTATTTATCATATTTGAATGTTTGTTTTGTTGTTGAATGTTGAATGCTTAAATTTGAAAAAAGCTTCAAATACTTATTTACAATTACAATTACACGATATACGTTTACATATGTATATATAAAAATAAGTTGTATGTACTTACATTTTCATTCGTAAATTAATATATGTATATACATATATGTACATTTTTTTTAATTAATGAACTTTTTTAGAAAATCATATAACTTTCGATCTACTGAAGTTTTATTATAATTCGTGCATTTTAATGCTTTGAAATCTCAACTACCTCAATAATGTGCATTCGATGGTTGTCTTAAAGTGAATATGTATCCAAGATATGTACATTTGATACAAGACATATAAATAATTTTTTGAGATTCCTATCCTTTAATTACAAACAATAAAAAAACCTGTTTATTGTTAGTGCTTAAGAAAAAATCTTTAAAAAATTAAATCTCGGCTGTTTTTTTTTCATATTTTAAACATATATGTATATTTAAAGCCTAAGAAGAAACTGAAAAAAAGAAAAATAAAATAAATACCACTTAAATAAGAAAAGAACTAGGTTGATTAACAGTATACATAATCTATTTTCACACTTCGTGAGATTCCTTCAGAAGAAGCAGCGTTAAATTCTATAGAATACTTGAAAACATTAAACTGATTTGCTGTAGTGAATTCGACCGAATTCCAAGAGTGTTTCAGCTTAAACACTTCAACAAACTAGTGGAAACTTTTAAGATTGCGGAATCCTTCACTTAATTTATTTAAATAATGTATTTGCTAATTTTTTTTTAATTCACCGCTAAAAAAAAGCAATGGAGCGCTTTAAGTGCGCTCATTTTGTATTTCAACAACGTATCGTCGAAAACGGTTTCGTTTTCATGGAAAAATATTTACAATCGAAGCGTTGAAAAATAGACGCTCAAGGAGAGGACGCTGCTTCCTTTGCACGAGAGCTTTCGCGTGAAAAGCTCCTTTGAAATATTCAATAATAGCGACGGGATGCTGTATTATGCAACTCCGGTGCATTTCTCGGCATAATTTTCCAACGGAGCTGTGTGCAACCTTTTAAGTGGCAGAACAATAAACATGCGCCCGCAGATTTTCCCGACCGGCTCTTCACTTCCCATAAAGGCGCGATCGGAAAAGCGTTTTCCGTCGAGGCGAGAGGGCTTTCGAGCAATCTGGAGAAAAGCACGTAAAGATGAACTGAGATGCAGTGAACGCTTACAATATACATATTTATATTCATTTCGATTGCACTATAAACCTATTTTATAAAGTACGTAAACTATATACATATATTGAGAACTACTATAAAGTACGGATTCCCAAGTGATCAAATACTTATTCGATTTTCAAATATAATATATAAACTCAGATTGAAGTATGTATGTAGAAAGATGTTTGTAGAACGATGACTTGCACCCTCTGTATTTTACTAGATTTTGGGGTTGTAAAATACCATTTTTTTTATTTGAACATACATATAGGTATATTTGTTTATTGATCAGTTGTTTGAAATACTAAATTTAAAATTAAATACGACATTTATCTCAAAATGGCTTGTTTCGGATGTTTTTAATTTTGTTGAATATCTAACATTTTTTCATCATATCATTATAAATTATTTTGTTTAAACTTTCCAAATAACATACGTATGTATGTATTTGTTTATTTATTTTTTATCGATTAATCATTAACACTCGCCTAACAGATCGCTCCAAAGCGACGAGTGCACTTAACAGATTAAGAGCAGAAAACTAGAGTAAAAGGACTACTTCCCGTTTAGGAAAAAATATTTGGATATAAAATTTATAATTTATATTACAAGTAAAAAAGTTTCAGTCTGATTCAATAAGTGGTTTATGAGATAATTGATAATTGAAAGAGGACACCTATGAGGAGAAGTACCATTTCCGGTCAACTATGACCATGAAAACGTGATCAGTGATCGATTCTGAGTTTGAATCAGTCAAAATCTCGAGTTCGAATTTTCGCATGATCACAAAATATAAGAAATAATACATGAATTAAAAAAAAATACCTGTCATTAATAATTCTCAAAATAAATATAAATAAAATGACTGTGAATTTGTTAAAAACCGCCAAGTTAACTTAGGTCTAAATATGTATGTATTAAATAAGTATTTCTGTGATTTTTACTGTTTTTACGAGAATTTGAGCAATTCGTTAGGGCATCGTAGAGTGAAATCAAATTTAAAAATAAATTGAGCGCTCCTTGTTTACAATTTGAAGTGCTTTCGAGAGCATTTGAAGATTTATCTTTTTGTTTGCACTGAATTAAGAATCGTGTCACTCAGGGGCGATGCGTGACTTACGCGCTCTTTCCTTTTTATTTTTCTGCAAATATTAAAAAGATCAAAACGGAAGAGAAAAGGGTTTGGACTTTTGGCTCGGGGCCGGACTTAGAAGACGGAAATAAATATCCGATACCCGGCGCTGTTTACGAACACGCTTTTCCGGAAAACGGACGCGTGTTTTCCCGCGACGGAATGTGTGTTTAAGATAAACGCAATATATTATTTAAGGTCTCTCTCTTTCTCCGGTGTCGCGCCGAAAACTGAAAATAAACCGCTTTATTCGTTATGCATTTTTCATGTGATTTATTTCGCCGCTTTTGGCGCGAAATTCCACCCTTTATTTTCCATTTTTTTTCCCTCCAAGAACTCGCAAGGCGAATATTACAAAATTTAACGCGTATAATATTTGTTTTGTGCGACTGCAAATATGAATTTATTCGTAGTCATATTTCGCGGAAAATTTTCTAAATAAAATATTGTCAATTCATATTGTATACAAATACAAAATAATAAGAACATGGGTTCAACAACAGAACAAACAGAACAACAGAAACAGAACAAAATTACCTACATTTATTATACAGTAAGGTATTATGAAGTTTATTTTTGTTTAAAAAAAAATAAACAGACTTAATTATTATATGTACTATACTATAAATATGTACATATTTATAGAATCAAATTTCGCAAAATTTTAAGAAAGGCATTTCTCAAATGAGTTATTCTGTCGGTTATATAAGATAATTGATGGAGATTGGTGTGTTTATGAGTAATATAAATAAAAGATTTTCGGGCAATTTTAATTTGTATATTAATTACATTATAATATTGAAACCCAGAATCATTGAAATCGACATTTTTCCTACATATTTATATAAAAATAAAAAAAAAGTCATTAAGAATGAAAAAAAACTTTTTTAATTAAACGATAATTGAACTGTGAACCTCTCAATTTTTATGCAAAATTTAAAGAAAACACTTTCAACTTACTGTAATAGTATATATGTACATACATATGTACATGTATGTGGAGAATTTTTGTCTGTTTTTCTTAAACTTTTTTATTTATTTTCTATATTAAAATGCACGACTTTTAAAGTTACTCTTAAATAGTCATGTTATTTTTTTCAATTTTCACCCGCCGATAAACACAGAGGGTTTCCAGTACTATGCATATTTTCTTTTTTTTTTAAAGTGGAATAGGTATTGACATAATAAAGTCAATGAAAAGAACTAATAAATCGTTTCGAGTTTTTATTCTGCGAAAAATAGGCATTGTGTATCTATTGGAGAAATTGAGGGAGTCTATTTATATTGAAGATGTTTCAGGAGAGTCAGGTAGAGGGGCACACAACTTTTTAAGGACATTTTCCCACCCCTGCAGTGGTGGAGATCCCTTCAAAAACACTCACAGGAAACAAATATACAAGGCTTTGAGGGGAGTCGTCCTCGAGAGGAGAACTAGATAGGACGAGCACGGTATTACGAAAAGGAAGAGGGCAGAGGAGGGGTCCCGAAAGCACCCCTAGCCAAAGGAGTCACTCGTGCAGGATTTTTCCGGAGCTTTGTTCGTCGCAGACGATGACTCTTTCGCCATTATAAATTGCGTCGAATTGAATAACAAGAAGATTTCGAGAGCTCTTCAAAAATTCGCGCGCGAACGCACCCAACGAACCGGGGGATAAAGGCCACCGATATCGGATCGAAACAATGCGACACATTTTCCGACAGTCGTCGGAAAAATTAACGTCAACGAACTTCCGGCAAATAAAGTCTCCGAGGTTGTAAAATCGCAACGAAGAGCGCGAGCTCTCTAATTATTCCGTCCGGCGGTAAAAGTTTTACGATATCTCCAGCATCCGCATCTGCTATTGTCGAGAAATAGTCGACAAATAAAATCTTGTAATGAGCAGTCGTAAAGTTTTTACTTTTTTTTTGTTTACTTTTTGGTGCACGTTGTTACTAATGGTCGAATAAAATCGACAATAGAGTGAATTCTTCCCGGTGTTGAATTTACGATCGTTGGTTGTGCGGCTTGGGAAACTATTTCTAAATTGCATTTTTGCATCTACGTAACGTTATATATTGTCGCAGAATGTAATTTATTACATTAAATTTTAAATCGTTCAGGAATTCTTATGAACTTTAAATGCTATATATATGTAGTTCTATCCATTTTATAAATACTAAAACTAATATTAAAGTCGTAAACAAAATGTTTGAAATGCGACGAAGACGTCCGTTGAAATAAAGATCGTTTTGTTGCATCGTATTTTAATTCAAACGTTTCCAGCGAGCGTTTTCCAAATAGAACATTGTAAAATTGCAAATAAAAGCAAGAAGTTATTTTAATTTGAGCTCAACCTAACTTTAAAGGATTCGCAATTCATTTTAGCATAATCAATCAAATTTTAATGTATTATATACCTATAGATATATAACTAAGCTTTCATCCATTGTCAAAATTCTTCACACTAATAATCGATACTTATAATATGCATACATAAATATAAATTTAATATTTTCATCTAACGACACTCACTTACAAAAAAGGCGAATTTTTACGAATATTAATCACCAATAAAATCTTACAAATTTAAAACCTGGCCAATATGTAGAATACATTAAATATATTTTCACGAGAAATAAACGCAAGCATAAGTATGTATTATTTATTTTATTACATTTTATACCAGAAAGGCCTTACAGGTTAACACCAATGCGCCTTCCAAACAATGCAGCATTTTTATTACACAAGTCGCTGAATTACGAGACACTGAAAAACTCGCAAATTAACGATACATCTATGAATTGTACATACATTTTATTGTACATTTATCATATTCAAATAGTGGTGACATAGTAGGTAGGAAGGTTTTTAGCCAATTTAATCAGGAACCGTTTCAACAATGAGACCAGAGAAATTGGCATAGTCTGATAGGAAAAGATTGACCTGGAGTCACAAATATCCAGGTCTGACTAGCAGCACTACAGATATACTCAGGAAAATTCTTTTAAATTGAGCTCAGCTTATGGGATCAAACCTGGCCGCCTCTCGGTGTTAGGCAAAAGCTTGACGACCGAGCTATGAACCACCTAGAACAAGCAGCGAGGACTAGTGGTGAGCATATGTACAAATATTCTTTGGAACATAGTGGTCACGCGATCGAGTTCTACTGGTTGCTGCTGGCCAGACTTTGGTTTGTAACTCCAGGTCGACTGTTTCCTATTAGAGATTGCCAATTTATCTGATTTTCATTGAAACGGTTCCAACAAATTGGCAACCTTTACCCACTTCTCGCAATATTTGAGTTTTCAGCATTTCGAATTTAGCTAATTCGTATAAAAATTCTGCAAATTTGTCCATAAATATCCATATATATAAACTTTATCCATATATATAAACTTTGCCATATACACAAATTTGTCCATATATATAAACTTTATCCATAGATGATGCTTTGTTAAAATTATTCTAAAAATTATTATCAGCCAGGAAGGCAAATTGGGGTTTACCCGTTAGGCCTTCCTGATATATACATATGTATTGATGAATGTTTTTTGTTTGCTAGTCTTCTATACAAATTCATAGTTTTCAATTAAGAACTATCAAATCTAGTAGTACAAGAAATCTGCAAACTTCCACAAAAAAAAGGTTTCTAAAAAAGAGATTTCGCCCATTCGAGAAATGTTAAAATATTTGGTTTTAAATTACACAATAATGACTACTAAATTAAATGATGATTTTTTAATTGACTTAGATGGGTAAGAATAGACTAGTAAGCTTAAAAAAATACTAGAATGTCTTTTTACTAGCCTCTTCTAATTTTTTCGTCTGATTTCGTCTGACGAAATTTGGGTTCTTATCCGATCGTTTTCAAACTTTGCCATTTTTCTCGGTTTGGTAATGAAATTGAAATCGAGTACGCCATTATGATGGTGAAAAATAATCGTAAAAATACTCCATTATCTGTCTATTTTCCACATTGCCGAATTTATCCACTCTCTCCCTATGTTAGATTTTAATTGCTTAAATATCTATAACTTTTTCTTTTTTCACTCTATATTTTATTAAATTTGCTTTAAAGGTTCTCATTATCTCTCATATTATTGTCATTGAGTTTATTTTCCAGTATTTTGTATTAAAAAAATAAAACCGAACTATTTTGAATATGTTGTATTGAATGCGATGAGCGAAAATACATACATTCATTCACGTGCTCACACTATATATACATCGAATCGATCCATTCAAAACGTGAGAACAAAGGTTACAAGTTGGCAAATAAATTTGATGGAATGTTACCATCGGCAATGGTAAAAAACACACATCACGGCGTATTGTTCTGCGGGATTGGTACATTTCGCTCCCGGATCTCGGATATAAATCGTAAGCAAACATCTCCCGAAACGAGGCGAAATAAAAGGAAGAATGGCTGAAGGGGGGGAGCAACAATCGCTCGACTCTTCCCAGCACGACCCAATTTATTTTCGACGATTGTTTTGATCAATCATCCGAAATCCTACGACGACGCGTAGGTACCGCGACCTACCTATGTATCTACGAACGTACGCAGTTGCGGAAAAACCGCACGAGCGAAATCCGATGAAGTATGCAAAAAGAGGGCCCGATGCGGGTCTCGCTAGGCCGTTGAGTAACTTTTATTACTGGGAAAGTTTCGTGGGGTGCGCACTCTCGCGCGTTTGAAAACAAATAAAACCGGGAATTTTCGAACAAAGGAATATTTTCGTGCGGACAGGGATAGATCCCTCTTCTCTCACTCTCTCTCTCTCTCTCTCTCTCTCTTCTTTTGCAAGTTTGAAGTTTGAACCCCATTTTCTTGCCTCTCCCCGCTTGTCCAAGGTCGTTTTTATGTTAATTTAAGCTTCAATTGTTGCTGAAGAAAACGGTTGAAATTCGTCCGAGTTGTTGATCCTCGAATGGTGACCATTATCGTAACAATGCTACTACATATATGTACATATATCTACATAGTACTCCCAGATTTTTACTTTATCGTATGTACGTAGTAACAATATATGAAGTTTAATGATCATGCGAAAATTCAAACACCATCACGTTTTCAAGATCTAGAAAAAATGTGTGTGTGTATGTGTGTCTGTGTATTTTGGGGATTTTTCGAATACTGTTATTCCTATCGAACTGAAACTTAGTATCGGTTACTGAAATTCTTATCGATATGACGTCAATTTTTTTAAGTTGACCGGAAATGGTACCTCTCCTTATATGTAAGCGTCCTCTTTTTTTGAGTTTTTGAATTCAATTATCTCCCAAACCGCTAACTAAATAGGACTGAAATTTTTTTACATGTAATAGAAAATGAAATCTTTATAAATTGATATTTTTTAAATATTTTTAACTGAACCGGAGGTAGTACTTTTACTCTAGAGAATCGAGTTTTTTTATGTTTTTCTCAGAAAGCTTTTGGTTTATTGAACTGAAATTTCATATCTAGAAGTTTTAGATTAATTAAAAGTTATGTATAAAATTTGGTAAGCATCCGTCAACCAGAAGTGGCAGTTTGCTATTGTTTGATTTTTCTTCCACTATTTTTTTCGACCCCTTAAGAGGGCTGTATACCTGAAATCTTAATTTTGTTGCCGTTCCTTTCTTCGATATATATATTGAGTGAATGTATATATTGAGTGAATGCGACAATATATATCAATATATATATTGAGTGAATGCGACAGTTTCGCTTCGACCAGATAATACGTATTTTAAATCAACAAAATCGAGGTTTCGTATTCTACTATTTTCTCCTCCAAAACTGGACCAATTTTTAAAAAAATTTCGTCATCGATATGAGAAAAATAATTACTGTGCATCTATGTACGTATTTTTTTTTAAATCGATCGTTATATAAGCACGCTGGACTCTTTTCGTGGGTGTAAAAAAGAGGCGATTTTATAGATGTTTGGCGGCTCCTAGCTCTTATAAAAAAATAACTAATCAAAAAAATAAAACGATAAATGCATCTCAATGGTAGATATCCATAGCATATTAAAAAATAATTTCTCTAGTGCCATAATTGAGCAAGGGAGAAGTCTAATACGTTTGTATGGACAAGGCGCTGGTATCCAGCCCTCTTAAACATGACAAATTTCAAGTATAATTATTGTATCAATGTTTTTTATTTAAAATTTGCTTGATAAGCCTTTTTTCTTGAGCTGATACCAAAGTTGAATAATATCAAAGTTGAAGATAGATTTACTAGTTAAATTGTATTCAAATATGAATGACCAGTTGGAATGCCAGTTGGAATATATTACAACTGAAAATACACTTCGACTGTAACATACATATACCTTACATTATTTGTATATGTTAAGCAGTGTCATACAGGATGTGATACATTTGATTAAACGCACACGACTTGACCTTTACTCGAGCTTATCCCAAGTGGAATTTTTCTTTACTTTTGGCGAAATACATAAAGGAAGGAAAAATGTCGTCGTAAGACATCCTACCACGTTTCTCATATGCGCGTGGCACGTGTCGCATTTTCGCGCTTTACGGAGCTTTCGAATGAGCTTTCGCAGCGTCAAATTTCCGCGACGACAATAAAACGGGCGTCTACCTCCAGCTTCCGCATTGATCCGACCCTGAAGAGGGTCGCCGACTTGCCAAATGACTTTTCGTCTAATTAAAAGTACCTAAAGTTCCCGGCCCCGAGCCCCACCCTAGGCGATTCGATATGATTGGATCGTAGGTTTCTTTGAGCTTCTGTGAGATTGAATCACAAAATCATCTTCATCATTAAGAAGCCAATCGTATATTTAAGTACCACATATTCCAATCCTGCCTATATACCCATATTTTTTGAACCCTTTTGGATACCACTCGAGCGCCTATCTTATATCCTATCTTACCCATTGCCACTCTCGGCTTTACTTCTCATCCATATGTTCTGCTTTTGATTCCTTCCTCACAGCATAAATATTTCCATCTTTCTCTACATATGTAAACTCATACGTGTACATACATATATAAATTATATATTTCCTAGCCTTTTATATTCTCTGGTTTCAAGGTTACACTAAAATAGTATGAAAAACGTATACAATAACTATTTTTCCTACTTATTGAATATATAAATTAATACTCCCATCTTGCGAGATCGTTCACACTCTATTTTTACAAGCCTCTTCTATATTTAACTTCGCTAACGATTCAGTATCTTTAAACTTAGCCATTTTGCGCGGTTTGGTCAAGATGCAAATTTAAATCGATTCTGATAGTTCCATGGTGAAAAATAATCGTAATGGACACGTTTAAAAATGCAAAAAAATTGCACATCTTGACGTTTAGTGGTCGGTAACCTTAAATGTTTGACTTTTCATCACCCACTCGTATTGTCAGATATTAATTGTTTAAACGCCTACAACTTTTTATTTTTCACACTATATCTTATAAAATTTGCATTAAAGGCTCTCATTATCTCTCATATATATTTTTACTTCACTCATAGGTTATATAATGAATGTTAAAATATTTATTTTATAATTCTGATATATATGATAATTTTATTTTATAATTCTACATACGTACGTACGTGCTACGGCCAAATTGTAAACGCTCATTCTGACAGTTCGGACTGATTTGGTCTTTCTGGCTTGTTTTTATATTTTTACATACCTCCTTTTAGATTCACTTACGATTACAATTCAGGAAAAAATTTGCCTCTTATCCGATCGGTTTCATACTTTGCCATATTGCTCATTTTGGTCATCAATATAAGTAAATGTATCCTCCGCCATTACGATGGAGAAAAAAATCATTTTAGACGCGTTTGAAATTTGAATTTCTGAAAAGTGCCTGACGTTTATCCAGTTTTTAGTTTTAAACATAGATGGTGGTAGTTAAATAAAATTATTGATATTTGTATTCAAAATAATAATTTTATATACAAATTATAGAAGAGGTATGTTTTAAAAAAAATTTTTTTTTTATACCGCGATATTTTACAAACCTTTTATCATGCTAGATTTTATAAGCCATTTTAAAGTCATCCCATTTCGTTTTTATAATCCCACACGTCGAAGATTAGATCTGTCAAAACTTCGTTGTTGAAGTATTGAAAAACATATAAAAGCATTTTAAATAGAAAATGCATCTACAAATTTTGTAATTAAACTTGCAAGGTATGTACAAAAAATGGTATTCATACCAGGTTCAGTGATTTTTTACTTGTAATTTCTACATAAATCAATATACATATGCAACTAGTATTGTACTCGTTGATATTTTATTGCTATACTCACTGGAAATACATACATATAGATATATAAAATAATCAAATATTCACCTACGTATGTATGTGTGAGCATTTTTAGTACCAAAAACTAGCGAGATCTGAAGTCAAATGAACCGTTTAAAGTATTAAGAATATGTAATAATTGTATATGTAAGTAATAATTCATTAAATTTATTATACTGCATACGTATGTATGTATGTAAGAGCACAGTTATAATATGTTGAATTTCACTCAACAAAGTTGTCGGACTAATCACACAGTAAACTTTTGAGCTGCAATTTCACGTACATAAATATCTGAGGCGCGCCAAACCGAGTACATTAATTTAAATTAGATTAATTTAAGATACACAAAAGTGTAACTATATATGTATATATAATATATACATACATATATGGGAGGATAGGTGTCGAGGAATTTGGCGTCGATTTTAGGCGTCGGAAAGTTTTTTATCTGGCGTAAATCTGCGAATTCTTGCCGTAGTTTCGTTCGCGCTCTAGCAGCGCTTTCTCTTCTTACACCTATACATAAATACATAGTAGGTGCCAACAATATGGCATTGTTGAGTACCAAACCGCGAGCAGTTTGGAATTTGCGGGCCTAGGTTGGGAGCCTCTGCTCGGGCCTTATTCAAAACAAAGTTTTACACGATGTTATCGAAGAGTTTGCTCTGGCAAAAGCTCAACAACGGCGCCCGCGCTACGGAATGTTCGCAAAGATAACACTGTATTTGTACATAGTCGACCCAAGATTATAAAGGCGATTGTTCGAATGTCTCTTGTACGACCCAAGACGCAAAAGCTCTGCCTCCCCCATCTTCCGCGAGATGTAAATCAATAATTCCCTTTGCGAAAGCCCTCTTCCTCTCTCCGCGTGTTGACTTTAACAATTGTAGTTTTAGAACGCTGACCCGCCACTTTGTTTAAAAGGAAAAGCAACCAACTTATTCGATCCGATTCCAGGTAAGTTGATAATTATCCTCCTTTGGCAGTGTTTGCACGGATTAAATACCTGCCGGATCCGGATTTTTCTCCTCAAAGTTTATCCTCACTAACGAATCATCGAAGTCCGTACTTATCAAAGTCCGTAGCAGATTTAGACTAATCTTCTATCTATACGTACATATAAAACAGAAAATATATCTCTTCGAAGTTAAATTTTATGTAATACTAGCTGAACCCGGCATAATGCATGCATTTTTTACATACCTCCTTTACATTTCACATGGCTTTCGTCAATCTGTTCAATCGGATAAAAATATATAACATAGAAACAACAAAAAACACAAGCAATATAAGGAGGTTCTACTATATAAGCAATAAAAGCAATAAAAGCAATAAAATAATATAAGCAATAAAAGGAGGTTCTACTACTTTTATTCCAATTCAAGTTAAAATAATAATGGATGCAAATATAGATCAGAATAAAATTTTATTAATTAAATAAAATTGGTTTCCTTTGATAAGTTTATTAAATGTATATAATACTATTGAAAGTATATGTAGTTGGCGCAATTTTGTAGGAAATGTAAAGCCAGTACATGAACCCAGATATCAGTGACAAACAACAGCAACATTAAGTCGCACTAAGAGAGTTTGTGACCTGGCATTCGGCATGTTATCGATTCAGGTCTAAAGTTTCGCAGAACTCATATTTTTAAAAAGGATTAAGATTCGAATTTCTTTATTTTAATAGACGTAAAAACCAATCAAATTTGGGTTACCAACAAAACAAGCCTGACTGACATAAATTGTAATAATCTTTAAATGGTTTAAAGATTATTACAATTTATTATGTTTAATGGCTTAGAAGTTTTTTTTTATTAATTTTTAATGGTTTAGAAGTCAGTTTATTTCAATTACATTGATCATTTTGGTGTTTTTTAATAATCTAATTTATAATTTCGAAAGAGACTCTGTATGCATATATGTAAGTATTTTTGGTTGGGAACTTAGAAAACAAAACAAAGTTTTTATGGCGAAGATTCAATTTTTTTTCGATTCAAATAAATTTAATAAGAAAACAAATGAATATTTACTATTAGATTCGCCATGTTTAAGCTGTTTATATTACGTCTCTCGACGCTCCGTGCGAACGGACGTACCAAAGACGTACTCTCTGTGCGAGTGCTCATAATACAGCGATACGCCATACCGTCAAAAAACCCAAACCTTTTAACATACACAACAAACACCTCCCACAAAACGAACATCAAAAGAACACATGTTGGCACCATGCGAGGATCCATCCTGAAAAAGCGACTGAAGAAGTCACTGATAACTACAACCGAAACTCCTCAACCAGGCTGCTCTCAGACCGCTCAGATGGAGACTGAGTGGCAGTTTCCAAAACATACGGCAAAGAACGTGAAAGATGTTGCTCCTGAATTTAAAATTCAGAAGAAAAACAAATTTGAAGGGCTCTCGGAAGTTTCCGATGTCCCCAGAAGCGGTGGAAGAATCCCGCCCATCATCATGACAGGCACTCACGGCAGCATGATCGAGTCGATCAAGAAGTTTGTAAAAGACTTCACAATGACTTACATTGGTCAAAATAATGTCAAGATACAATGTAAAAGTCTTGAAGACTTTAAAAAACTTCGGGATGGGTTGACACCAGACCGACAATTCCATACCTTTTCCAGGAAGGAGGAAAAGGAAATAAAAAGTGTCGTACGTGGCTTGCCGAAATTGCCGGAAGCTGATATTAAAGATGACATCATCAGACAGGGATTCCCTGTAACCAAAGTCATACAGATGAAGACGAAGGAGCCTAGGAGCAACGCCACCGAGCTATACTTGGTGTTCTTCGAGCTATCGGTATCGGCAAAGAAGATTAAAGAAATCCGGTACATCTGTTACACAAAGGTCAGTGTCGTTAAATATACTAGTAAATCTCAAAATATTACTCAATGTTTCAGATGCCAAGAATATGGACACGCTGCGAAAAACTGCAATCGGCAGGCCAAGTGTGTCAAATGTGCCGGCGCTCACCTCACCGCACAATGAAATCAAGGGATAGTTACCCCTGCTGTCTGCTCAGGCTGTTCAGGATCTCACCCCGCTAACTTCAAAGACTGTCCAAAAAGACAGAGCTATCTGAAAATGCTGGAATCGAGGAAGAATCGAGCATCAATTGTCAAAGCCAACCCTTGGAAACTCCCAGTGGTGCAGTCACAAAATATCCCGGTCGTTAACGATCATAACTTCCCAAAGCTACCCACCATTAAAATTCCTTCACCAAATATCCCAAATATCCCTATAAAACCCCAAAAACTAACGAATCCCAACATTCTACCAACAACAGACCTACATAACTTCCATGGCGTCTATGGCGAAGATGTTGAAGATCCTCCAGGAGATTCGTGCCAAGGCCAGCGGTTGCACCGACAAACTAGAGCTGGCACTCATGCTTGTCGAATATCTCGATGTCTTTGATTAACGGGAGGATGTCTTTGATTAGCTTGGAATGCTCGTGGAGTAATAATAAGATTGACGAACTAGAGTCGGCGATCGGTGAGTACTATGTTGACATAGTTTTAATTTCCGAGACCTTCTTAAAACCTCATCTCCGTATTAACCTACCTAACTTTAACTGCTATCGCGAAGACCGAGAACAACAAGGAGGGGGAGTTGCCATTTTTATAAAATCCTCAATTAAACATTGTCGCGTAATAACTCCGCCACTAAAAAATTTAGAACTAACCACCATCGAACTAACAATTAACAACACCCGTCACATAGTAGCATCCGCTTACAATCCTCCCCAAAAACGATTATTGGCATCCGATCATAACAAAATATTTAACATTGGTAGTTCGGTAGTGGTAGCTGGTGACTTTAATGCTAAACATCCGTTATGGAGTTGCGTAAACACTGACCAACAAGGCACAACTCTTTTTAAATACATTCAACTAACAGATACAATCTTACTTCATCCGGATACATACACAAACTATCCTACAAATAACTCACAACCATCCACACTAGATCTTGTCCTCGTCAAGAACTGCCCAAAAATATCGACACCAAATGCCCTTCAAACCCTGTCGTCTGATCATCTCCCGATAATCTTCTCAATCGACGGGAAACCCGAGAAAATCATCAAGCATGGTTGGGATTACGGGAGAGCTAACTGGCTAGAGTTCAAGTCGTACATAAACGACCAAACTATTCTAACTTATACCACACTCACAAACAAAACAGAAATCGACAGCTCCATAATACACCTGACGGAATCAATAGCTCGATCCAAACACCTTCACATACCTAAGACACAATACATTGAACACAAACTAGAGATAACTGACTTTGTTGCAAATCTAATTAAAAGTAAAAATAAACTCCGTAAAATTTGGCAAACATCAAAAAATCCAGCATTGAAAACATTAATTAATAAGCTCACATATCAAATTAAAATTAGAATCAAAGAAATCAAAAATGAAGCTTGGTCTAAAAAATAAGAAAAATTGAGCTCAGTTGATGGCTCTCTATGGAAATTAGCTAAAGCGATTCGCAGGACAAAAAACTCGATTCCTCCATTAGATGATGCAGGAATCTCAGTGACGCGTGATTGCGACAAAGCAGAACTATTATCAAAATCCTTCCAAAAACATCACACACTCACACAACATTACAATCACATACCAACGCATAATAAAGTCAACCGGTCCATTAAAATCATCACAAAAACTCCCACTAACAGTACTAAAAATATAAAATTGGTGCATCCGTGTGAAATCCAAAATATAATACGTAATTTAAAAAATAAAAAGGCACCTGGGCGAGATTCAATAGATAACATCATAATCAAACAACTTCCATTTAAAGCTTTAGTCTCACTATCTAAAATATTCAACGCATGTTTACTCACCGGGTATTTCCCAGAATACTGGAAAACAGCCAACGTAATTCCCATACTTAAGCCCGATAAAAGCTCAAAAAACCCGGCCATTATCGACCCATTAGCTTACTATGCACGCTTTCAAAAATTCTGGAAAAAATAATCTACACACGTTTACTTAAAGTCGTAAATAAGAAATAAATAAATGAACAATTTGGATTTTGCACTGGACATTCCACGACCCAACAACTAACAAGACTAACTGAACACGTGACGAAGAACTTTAATATGAAGAGAAGTACCGGAATGGTATGTCTCGACATAGAAAAGGCCTTCGACACGGTTTGGCACGATGGACTCATTCATAAGCTCCTTATTAACAAAATACCAAACTACCTAATTCTCATCATCAAATCGTACTTAACTCGTAGAAAGCTAGTGGTTAGCGTAAATAATGAATTATCGTCTCCAAAAATAATCGCAGCTGGCGTTCCGCAGGGGAGCTTGCTTGGCCCACTCTTGTTCTCCATATATATAAATGACATACCTATTCCAAAAAACTGTCACATAGCCCTATATGCAGATGATACAGCTTGCTTCACAAGTAGCAAAAAACCAGACACTATTCTTAAAAATCTTGAATTTGCAATTAAAGCAATGACTGAACACTTCACTAAGTGGAAAATTCAAATTAATCAAACCAAAACAGACGCCATATTCTTTAGTGCTAGAAAGCATAAGCCAAGTTCAGATCTGAAAATCCCCTCTGGAGAAAGTCTGAAATGGCAGTCAGTAATAAAATATTTAGGAGTAACGTTTGATAAAAGAATGAGATGGGCACCTCACATTGAGGCAGCGAAATGCAAGGCGATGCGGGGTTTATCCTCAATATATCCAATATTTAATCGCCATAGTTCTTTATCAACGCTAAATAAAATAATTGTGTGATTAATAACCAAATTAAATTAAATTGTAAAATAGAAAATGATCAGTAGATCAGTAGCTATTAAAATAGATATAAGATGTATTGTGAACATAATTTCGTAATAATAAAAAGCATTTAAAAATCAAAAAAAAACATGGCATTCGTGTTAGTGGTCATTTTTATCTCTTATCCGATCGTTTTCACACTTTGCCATATTGCTCATTTTGGTCATCAATACACGTTAATGTATCATCTGCCATTACGTTGGACATAAAATATCGTATACAACGCGTTTTAAAAACGGGGAAAGCAAATCTTCCTGACGTTTAACAAGGCGTTAACTGTTCGCCATGACACGGCCTTATCAGATTTTAATTGTTTAAACGCCTTTAATTCACTCTATATTTTATGAAATTTGCTCTATAGGTTCTCGTTATCTCTAATATATAAATATTTATAGTTTTAACTCTCATATGTATATATAAATTTCAAATTTGGCATGTAGCTTCTTGTAGGGTAATACACGATATATATTGATTTTTGGCCAAATATGTCAGATTTGACATTTAACGGCTAAAAGTATATCTCTTCACTGGGTTTTATCTGCGAGATAAGTATTCAATAATAAGTTATGTTGTATCTAATTCTTAATATGATTTTCAATAAGCTTACATACATACATTTAGTGTTTTACAATAAGCCTATTTACATACCTCCTTTGCGTTTCACTTACGATTACAATTCAGGAAAAATTTTGCCTGTTATCCGACCGTTTTCATACTTTGCCATATTGACCATTTTGGTCATCAATATAAGTAAATGGATCCTCCGCCATTACGATGGTGCAAAAATATCGTGTAAGACGCGTTTGATATCTGCCCGGCGAGATAGTCGTTGACGTTTATCAATCGTTTGTTTATTAGTTTTAAACATAGATGGCGGTAGTAAAATAACATTATTGTTTTTATTCAAAATAATAATTTTATATACATGTTTTTATGTATATAAAATTATATGTTTTAAAAAACTTTTTTTTTTTTATATATTGATTGTTATTGCAAAGTGAAAGATAGAAGAGGCTTATACAAATAGAACAAATAAATGATAACTAAAATAAAACGAAAATATAGATATAATGGAAAAGAAGCACTATAAAAACACATAAGAAAGACATCTAGCTTGTTTTTAAAAACGGTTTTCAGAATTGGCTACATTATCGGGAGCACTCCTTTGTTCCCTTTTAATACATATAGCATACTTTTTAAAATGAGGATTCCATATACTAAAAGTGTATTCTAATTGAGGCCTGATAGAATAATAAATGAAAATTGAATAGACGTTTGACAATGTACAAAAATTTACGTACGTATGTATGTTCTCATATTAATCATATTGTAACATTTGTTCACAATATAATTAATATGAGAAGTCCATTTGAGATCACAAGTAGTGATGATACCTCGGTCTAACTGACGTTGAACAGACTTAATAAAATTGTTGCATATTTTAAAGACAAAAGTTAGGTTTTTTTAACAAATGTAGGTGAGATATAGAACATTTCTTGAAATTTAGGGTTAAAAGTCAAGTTTTTGTCCACGAATTAATAACATCCAAATCTTTTTGCAGACAAATGTTATCGTCTACATACATTGGCAGGTTCATTCGATTTAATATCATCCGTAAAAATACATTATTTATATGTAAGATCTTTAACTATATCATGAATATAAATTATAAATAGAATCGGTTCCAAAACTGAGCCTTGGGGAACTCTAATTAAGTTACATATGTATATTGTTAACGGGTTTGGTGCATCCGCTCTAAAATCGCCAGACAAACGAACGACAGATAAACAGAATGGCAGCTTTAAGCGTACAATTCTCGTTTTCTCGAATGATAGATTGCACATCAGATGACGAGTTACCTTTCGATGTGCACAGATGCAATTATTAAAATGGTTATTATTAAAATTGAGTTGGATCTTTCTGGCAAGTTTAATAAGGCAAGATCCGGAACTTATCGAATCTTGCCTTATTTAACTCGCCTGAAAGATCCAACTCAATTTTAATAATTACCATTTTAATAAATAATCGAAAGGTAACCCGTCATCTGATGTGCAATCTATCATTCGAGAAGACGAGAATTGCATTTAAAGCAGCCGTCCGTTAATCTGTCGTTCAATTTGTCTGGCGATTTTAGAGCGGATGCACCGCATCCATTGTAAACCTGGGTAGCGCCTGGTCTTGCGATCAAATCTGTTAAATGATTCATAGGAATATCTGAAATGTTTTCTATTAATCAGAAATCTTATTGTAATATATGTTCATATATACTTTTTATCGATTTTGAGAATATCTTATTAATTTATAACACATTAACTAAGTGATAAATTAACAAGTTTTCAAAGTCTCTGATTATCTGCTCTTATTCTGTTTGTCTTATGAAACACTTATAAATAATATACATACGAGTATATGTATATCGAAAACTTTAAGCACATTTAAATTTTAAGTTTCAACAAAGACATCAGATGCGAAACAGATTAAATTAGTCAAAGAGATTTAGTGTGCGTATATATTAAAATAATTAATACACTTCAAAACTTATCCGTCTGTTATAACATTATTCAGTTTAAATAATCATAAATTTAACAAGTACCAGTGTATAAAGTTGAAAGCTGTGATGCTTGCACATAACGTGAAGACAGATATCCAAAATTCAAATTAGTTGAAAAAGTTTCAACAATAATATAATATAATTAATATCGAAATTTATACAATATATTTAATTAACGTAATTACATTCACCGTCGAACAAAATCAGACTTTATTCGCAATTAAATGGCACGTTTCATTTAAGCGTTAACGAACGATAAATGCTCCTTTGAAAAGATGTCTAAATAAAAGGTTGATTTAGATTCAAGCTACATACATATGTATAGTAAATAATATAAATATACTAAATAAAGATTAAAAGATAAATTCGGATGAGCTTTATCTAATCCCTCTGAGAGTTGGGCCGTAGTTATTTGAGTTTGTTTCGAATAGAACAACATTAATTAATAAATTGATGTAATTTCAACGGTGTCTTGCGTGACTGCGTACATTATTTTAATCCCATCAGATCCTATCTGAAATTTTAATAATTCGAATTAAAACATAAACTAAGCCATATCACCGACTCTCAATCTGCAATTATACATATACATACAACAACATATAAAACTTTGTTTGCTATTTGATTATTAAAGCTTGCAGCTATTATATAACGTCAGAATGACGTATTATTATAATTAAATTCCATTTGTACAACTGTCGCTTTAAGGCATCAAGAATCTTGGAAATTATGTCGGAGTTTTTATATAAATAACTTGAAATCATATACTTATATATCATATTCCATATAATATCAAAGTTACGGTCAGAAGTTATTTCAATTACTAGATTATTTCTTATTTTTAATATGAAATGTTCACTTTGAAAGAACTTTCACGTGGAATCGCACACACAGAGCACACGAGAGAGCTTATTTTAAAACGTTTTAAACTTTATATTGAACTAATAACAATAGAAAGTTCACTAGAAAATTGAACAATTTCATCATATACATAAATTGCACTCACATTAAAATTATATTTTGAATTAATATCGGAATTCGTGGTTTTTATGGTTCACCTTCATTTCCTTGAATATATCTATGTAATTACCAATGACTTTACATATGCACGCATTCGTGCATTTTATTAAGAGATAAAACCTTTTTAAAAGCATGCCTGTTTATTTCTCTTTCTATTAAGATATCACTAATGCAGATGTCTTGCCAATTATCAGAATTAAAGTGTGAAACCTAATCGATATTCACAAGCGACTTTAATGTTTATAAATCGTCTAATGTCAAATAAAACAAAAATTTCGATAAAACTATTTATTCTTTATGTTTAAATGCCGATTTTAAATGCATACTAGAGTCCTTTGTCTCACTTTCATGATGGTAATTTTGGGTTTTATCTCTTCTTCATAGTGTTAAAAGATTTTAATATATTTCTGATTCTGTTATTTTGTAATTATTTTTTATGTGAATTTTATATTTTACACTGTATATGATGTATTTTTTATTTATTTTTTATAATTTCGCCATAGTGACATAACACTATGGCTAATTTATTACAAGACATTGAAAACTCATAATTAACGAGACACCTAAATACATAATTATTACATACATACATACACATGTAAATGGAAACAATACCTGACATCTATGGTCAGATATTACAAACATCGTATAAATACGATTATTAACATTTTTCATGTAACAATACGAATTTTTACATTCGATAAACAACCACAGAGACATCTATGGTGAGAAATCTGGCGAAACCTGAGATATAACAATAACTCAAGGTTTGCAACGGAAAATTGGGAAGGAAAAGCCAATTTTACAGGAACCGTGATCAATGAAAATCAGAAAAATTGGCAAATTCTGATAATAAACGATCGACCTCGACAAACCAAGGTCTGGCCAACAACCTGACTCTTAGTGGGAATCGAGCTCGTGACATCAAGCACGAAATAATTCAATACTCACCACTAGACCACGCTATTTTTTTACATACCTCCTTTGCATTTCACTTGGCTTTCGTGTTAGTGGTCATTTTTTATCTCTTATCTCTTATCCGATCGTTTTCATACTTTGCCATATTGCTCATTTTGGTCATCAATATACGTTAATGTATCGTCTGCCATTACGTTGGAGATAAAATATCGTATACAACGCGTTTTAAAAACGGGGCCCGTAGACCTTCTTGACGTTAAAGAAGCGTTCGTCCCGTGTCTTCCAACCTGTTCGTCTTGATATGGCCATATCAGATTTTAATTGTTTAAACGCCTATAATTCACTCTATATTTTATAAAATTTGCTCTATAGGTTCTCGTTATCTCTAATATTTAAATATTTATAGTTTTAACTCTCATATGTATATATAAATTTCAAATTTGGCGTCTAGCTTCATGTAATGTAATACACGATATATACTGATTTTTGGCCAAATATGTCAGATCTGACATTTCACTGTATATCTCCTCAGTGAGTTTTATCTGCGAGATAAGTATTCAATAAGAAGTTATGTTGTATCTAATTGTTAACATGATTTACAATAAGCTTTCATACATTTAGTTTTTTACAATAAGCTTAAATACATACATCACATACAATTATTTTTATATATTATTTTATATCAGCTTATTATTACTATTTAAATTATTTTATTTTATATCAGCTGATTTTTCTCTTTATTATCTCTCTGTATTTTTTCGACTATTGTAATGTTGAAATATAAACGGGAACAACACTTCATAGATTGAATTCAGCTGATTTTTACAGGGCATGCTAAAATTGGTTCAGTATCGCTGGTATACGATATAAATAATATTTGGGAGACTTTCATTATTTATATTAATAATTTTTATCCCGTACAATGTGGTTCGTTTCTCGGCATAATCCCCGGCCGAAGTTAACCCTTACATGGACAGCGGCGAATAACGAGTGCGGTCGGCCTCCACCAATTATATTGACCCCAGTCTCTAACCCTTTGCTCGTCGGGCTCGTTTGCGATAATCTGACACTTTCCCAGGCTCGTAGCACCTGGGCTTCGATCATCCGTCTTTGTTTTCGGCGTTGAGAAAAGCAGCGCTAAAGTGCGCGCAATTTTTCACGCGCTCGCCGACATTATTTTCCCATATTACGCTCGTAAAAGTCTATTCTATCACGCCGCATAAAATAACACATATTCACACACAAACACGCCCTTATTATATCGCACACAGGACGGTGCAAAAGCAGTGTATTCCTTTTTTATATATTTATATTTAATTTGGAATGAATTTAACCATTCAAAAGCATTTAAATACTAATTAAACCAATTAATGTTGTTTCACCAAAACAAATTCATCATATAGACACGTTACACTCTTTTCACTTAATCTAATTCCCTAAAATATTCCTATCTACAGCGTGTTTATCGTATGCTTAACGGGGAGCTGAATGAGGTTGATCTATTCGGTATTTCCTTACATCAATTCAGGACTGCCATCAGGAGAGTCTTGACTGTTTGATCCATTTCTATTTCTATTTCTATTATATATTCTTTGTCTAATTATTTTATATCACTTTATGTTTTATTATGCATTGTGCTATTTGGTCATATTTCTGTTTTTATTCTTTTCTTTTTCATTTGTTTGTCTATATGTACTAGATGTATTATGTATTTTGTAAAAATCTATAATTGGGCACAGATGTTATTTTGTTATATTTATTATTTATTTTTATGAATTTTTACAACTGAGGCCTGTTGATTTTTAAATAAATAACTAAATATAAATATGAACCTTGGCTTTGAGTGAGTTTTGAAAAATCATTACATATTGATGCTAAATTAGATAGGCTGCACTTCGGGCCATCTTCAGGCTGCAAGTTCCATTTTTGCTGTAATAAAAGTCAATAAACCTGACTCATTATACTATCATGAAAGTAATGCAATTGAAAAATTACATATGTATATTTCCAGAAAGTGAAAAATGAAATATATAATTACAGAAATCTCCGTCAAAATGTTCTTAAATAATTTTCAATAATTTTTAAGAACATTTTTTAAGAATTTTTAAATAATTTTTGTATATTTGTAACGAAACGTACAATTTTCCCCCCATATTTATTTCCATCTTAACTGCTGGGTGACGCAACTTCGGATTATGACCTATAGATTAAGAAATCCCGTTTAACTATATACTATGTATATGTACATAGCTTGATGGAAAATTCAGTGTTTTTTGACGATTTATGTAAATAAATATATAAGACTTCAAGGAATTGAAAGGTTGAAACGATTATTAAATTATTAATTAGTAATTAGTGTAAATTTGATTAATAATTAGTGAATATTTCCTATGAAGTTATTTCAATAACTCTCTGGTATAATTGATAAATTTTGACATAGTTATTCAGCGTCGTAGGGTTTGCCAATTTGTATAATAAAATGCTGCAAAAATTTCTCCATAAATGTCACTATGGATGATGTTTGTATTAATTCGCAATGTATATATTTTTTTGTATTTATTGTATAATTGTATTGTATCTATATTAGTACACTTGTTGCATTGGAGCGATCTATAAAGGCGTGTGTGCACATGTTCGATTGAAATAAAAATAAAATAAATGTAAATAGTTTCAAATATTCTCATATCTGATGACATAAGAAAACTGAAACGAAATTTTTCAATATTCACCAGGATATTAACGTATTTCGAAGTTTTATTATTATATGTACATGTATTTGTATGTAGAAAAAGTATAAAAATACATATATACAATAAAGTAGAAATCTATTCAAAAAATAAAATAAGTTGTTATGTTTCTACATACATATATAGCCAGCAGTTTGGCTTAGTGGCTAAAAAAATGGCTTAGTGGCTTAAAAAAATCCTTTCCTGTTGTCACAAGTCTTCCTTGTTTATTGTGTGTATAATTTGTAAAAATTATGTACAAAATCTAAAATCCTTAGACGTCTCAATGAATTCATTCTGTATTAATTAATTAAATTTATTGTTATTTCGTGTTCTCCGGCTTCTGGAAATACAGTGATTTATGTAATAATAAAAAAATGCTGCATTTTTTGTAATTACATAATTGTCCAGGAAGGCGCATTGGGGTCTTCCTGTCAAGCCTTCTTGGTATATATCTATTTGATATATATCATTAAAATAAAGTTTAATAAATAAAATATAGAAATGCACAATACAGAAAAATGTTACCAAGTTACGTTAAAAATATTGTCGAATCACGTTTGCAAAGCCGATTTTTTTAGTAACCTCATAATATTAATCAGTATTCAACAGTTTCCGAAAGATTATTGTAACACTCTGTATTCATTCGATTCACAATATAATATTGTATTAAATTATGCTTCAAACAAACCTAAGAAACGATTGGTTCTAGATATGAGTTATTCTTTACGAATGAAATTCTATAAAAGAGAATTTCAATTACATATTTGATTCAAACACAAACGTTGTTTACTTCTCGGAATTAATTCAGACATCAAATACGTGTATGAAAAAAATATTCTACATATATGGGGCAACCTGTCAGGTCACACTGGTCATTTTATTGTTATTATTATAATAAATAATAAATTAAATAAATAAATATGTAGGTTTTATAATATGACGGAAATGAAAATGAAAATGACAATAGGATTTTTTCCGAGATGAATAGATTACTGCAGTCTTCCAGTCCATAACAAATCTCATTTGCCCTTGCAAATACTATATAAAAATTCTGAAAAGGCAATATAAGCATTAAATAAGTCTGACGCGATGAAAGCGAGGTGCGCCTGAACGAAAGAGTGGATGAAAACTCGTTTCACAGCACGAATTGAGGTTGATATGAAATTTAGCTAGAAAAAGCTTCGCAAAAAATTCACTTATGAATTTTTCCTTTTCCGCACCTACACACACACACATACACACATGTACATCAGGGGTGGGGGGGGATTATACACGGGCAAAAAATATCGCATTATTAAATAAACGTGTAAATACAAAATAAAACAATATGAGAAGTAGCACTACACACGCGAGCCGCTTTGTGCGAAGCGGGGAGCTTTTTTAAGCTTCGCGCAATTTCGCGTACGAAAAATCATGCATATTTGTATGAGTTTTTTTCCACCATAGCGCCTCGAACGAGAAAAATTTCGACGGAAAAGCCTCATATTTCCACAGAGTATTGTAACATTTACGATGTGAAATAATTGACGATGCCTTTTTTTCCTCGTTGTTTTTCATCGGGAAATAAGGCTTTCATCGAGGATCAGACTTTGGGCATTCGATAAAAAAAAGCCGAATAATCAATTTCTATAATAAATATATATATATATATATATAAAACGTGCAATAAAAAAGCAATAATAATATATTCCTTATAAAAAGGTATTTTTTATATTAAGAAATAACATTTTTTTATAATACTAGCCAGAATTGAATGGTATTGAAGAAAGGTGAATAAAAAGTTAAAAAATAAACCTTTTTCACATATTCCTTTTAGAGAACCGTTGGATAGAATATCAAATTAAATAGACCTTTCAATTCTTTATACCTATACATACATATCATATGAAATGATTCATTTAAAGTCAATGTAACAAATTTGGAGCTCGACGCTTTGTACTATTTTTTATGAAAAATTTTCTGAGCTGTTAGAATACGTTTAATTTGAAATGAAAATTTAACTCGGCTTTTTGAATTATACTGTCAGAATTTTCCCATATTAGTAATTAGCTTTTAATGCACATTTCAGGTTCATATACATGCATGCATATGTATATGTATTCGAAATATGATTTGATCATACTAAAAGCTATTCACAACACTGGAAAGGCATTAAAGAATCCATTATAGCCTTAAAATATATGAGCCGTTACATGTAAAAGTGGCATAAGTCCCCTTTCCTTTATTTCGGGAAATATTTCGCCAAACATTAAATTAAATTTAACCAGCAGAATAGACTAGTGGTTAGCATACATACAATTTTTTGAACAGAGTGGTTACTGGTTCAAATCTCACTGGTTTCTGCTGGCCAGACTTTGGATTTGTGACTCCAGGTCAATCGTTTCCTATCAGAGTTTGTCAATTTATCTGATTTTCACTGAAACGGTTTCAACAAATTGGCAACCTTACCAATTTTCTCGCACAATGTTGAGTTTTCAGCAACTCGAATTTCGCTGAATTGTTCAAAATGCTGTAAATTTACAAAAATGACTATAGATGTCTCTGTGGATATTAATTCATATGTATTTACATATATAATTTGTATAATACTTATAATATTTGTATCAAATGTACAATTTTTCCGGCCAGGAAGGCGCATTGGGGTTACCTGATAGGCATTCCTAGTATAAATCAAAGATATTTTTATTTTATTTTAATTTATACCTGGAAGGCCTTACAGGTAACCCCAATGCGCTTTCCTGGCCAGAAACATTGTACATTTGATACAAATATTATTAGTATTATATAAAGTACAGAAACACATATTAATTAACAGAAAAATATATGGTCAAATTTGTAAACTTGCAACATTTTAAACAATTCACCAAAATTCAGTAAATACATATCCACGGACACATTTGTGGTCAAATTTGTAAATTTGCAGCATTTTTTACAATTCAGCGGAATTCGAGATTGCTGAAAACTCGATATTTTGCGAGAAAATGGGTAAGGTTGCCAATTTGTTGGAACCGCTTCAATAAAAATAAGATAAATTGACATACTCTGATAGGAAACGATCGATCTAGAGTCACAAATCCAAGGTCTAGCAAGCAGAAACCAGTGGGATTTGAGCCCATAACCACTCTGTTCAAAGCATTATATTCTAGTCTCTTCTGCTGGTTAAAATAAAAAAAAATAATGTTTTGCGTTTAAAAATATTTAAAAATACTGGTGTTCTATTATACGTTTATTCTACTTTTCCGAGATTCTGGACATATCGAATTAAAATAATTTAAAATTTGTGAATTAAGTCAAACCGAAATATTATTTTTGGAACTTCTGCCACTTTCGAATATAACTGCTCATATAATGCTGATTTATTTACATTACAAATGTTCATATATAAAAGGCAAAAATGCTCGCAAGACTGCCATATTTTAAAAGTATTTTATTTTGTATTGAAAAACCATTCAAAATTTCATTCATCGTAAATGGATTTGTTGCACAGGGGGATACAAATCCACTGTTTCACTCCAACGGACATACAGGATTTTCAATATTGAATCAGTTGCAATTTAAAAGCGCTCAGATATCGTTTCTGAAAGGAACATCGTCACATTTAACATTCGCAATTTTGAATTTTAAATTTACACATCAATTCGCTGACAAATCTATCGTTTATATAAAATCCGTCATATATAGCAATATTACTCTTAACCCTCCATCACCGAAGTGGGGTATGCAAGTGCCCCAATTTTTACGTTTTTCGTAATAACTATGTGGTTTTCAAAGCTATACACCTTATATTTATTGTATTCCTAGAATGAACTACAAGAAATTTATTTTTATAGATTTTGTTTGATTTAGAAAAGGGGTGCGTCGTAAATAAAATACATTTATACATTTCTACGTTCCAAAGTATGATTTAAAGGCGGTAGCGATAAGTCATGATTTTGACTGTTCGTTTGCATATTCTTGTTGATCGATGAATCAATGCGAGAGAAAGAGACAGCTTTATTTTCGTAAGCTATTGTTTTCGTCGCTTTTGGCGCGTGGCTATTGAGTCATGCAGTCGCCTGTTGGCCTTACCTATGTGCGTTTGCGTGTCGATGCTTTTCGTTATTTTTTTAATACAAATATAGTCAAAAACATGCTATAGAACTTTTTTATGTTGATGTATAAAATGATTAATAAGATATATATTGAACCAATTTCTATTGAGAAAAGCTGTATTTTGATTAAAAAATCTCGTTCGATCTCAAAGCTCCGTTCTTCAAAGGTTAAGTCGTTATACAGAACCGTCCTAATGCTTTGTCACAATAATAAGCAATTGACCTGTTGACTTCCAAGAATATTAATAAAGAAAATGTACAAGAAAACGATAGAGTATATAAATTTTTGTTAAACCTGCTGCTTTACAAATACAATGACAGTTATAATCAACGAATCCATTTGTATAATATGATGAAACGGGCAAAGTTCAACGTCAAAACTAAACAGGCGGAAGTGTACGAGGACTCCTAGGTACGCACCCTACCAATATACTGTGGGATGATAAAGGTTATCGTTGACAGGCCGATCGTAAGGGTTAAAATGATACGTCGTGACGACGGTTCGCAGATTCAAAATCGAAATTTCTTGTACACGCAAAACCGTCGATACATATTAAATCGAGATGTGGTCGAACGCCTCAAACCATACAAGGATATAAGCTCAAAGCTTCAAACTGCCTGAATTATACAGGTAACAAGATTCTTGTATCCTACCTATGTATATACATACATACATATGTATTATATGTACATGCATATATCGTATGAACAATCAGTCTAATTTTGAATATCTTTAAAAATTAATAACAATATATAATACGTAGGTACATACATACATTTATATATTCATACATAAATATGTCGTGTGGTTTTTGTGTGTAAATTGGATGATGAAGTTTGAATAATTTTTTGTGCCCGATTTTATTTCAATTTTTGATTATTTTAATCAAAAATAATATCGAACAATTTTCTATGAAATATCCATCTATTTCAATTTAATATATTTTGTATCAAAGTAATCAAAGTAAATAACTATGACGGCAAATTTATTTGATTTTAATAAATATTTCAGATTTTCTGGAAAGCATAAAAAATCATTTTCTTTTATCTGAATAGGAATCAAGTTTTTACATTAGAAATTAATATTATATTTAAAAAAATATATATATTTTCAAGAAAATTTTATTACTACTCACTTAGGATTTAAATTTAAAATATTTTTACAATATGTATAATGTATCTAATATATAATTTCGAAAGAAACTTTGTATATATGTTCTTATGTATACAACCTTCGTTGGTTGGTTGGTAAACAACACATTCAATTTTTTTTCGATTCATAGGCGCCGATTCGATTTTTTTCTATTCAAAGAAGTCCCCGGGGGCGAAGGCGCTGGAGGCGAAGGCTCCGGGAGCGAAGGCGCCGGAGTGGCCGCCGGATTCTAGTATACATATAATTTCGAAAGAGACTTAATGTATATGTATGTTTCGTGACATTCAATCTAATAAAAAAACAAATGAATATTCAAATAAATTTATATAAAATAAAACTATTCAAATAAATTTATATAAAATAAAACTATTCAAATAAATTTATATAAAATAAAACTATTCAAATAAATTTAATAAAATTTTTACTATTAGATTGGTCATGTTTAAGCAGTTTATATTACAAATACAGAGCAAAGCCGGGTAAAACCACTAGTATATAATATGTATATAGCTAGCAGTATGGTTCGGTGGTTGGGCTTTTGGTTAGCGCCGAGTGGACGCCGGGTTCGATCCCGATCGACCTCGATCGAAAAGAATTTATACTGAGTATTTTCTGTAATGCTGTTGGCCAAACTTGGATATTTGTGACTCCAGTTCGATCGTTTCCTATCAAAGTTTGTCAATTTTTCTGATTTCATTGTTGAAGCGGTTCCTGAATAAATTGGCTTAAAACCTTTCTACCTACTATGTCACGACAATATGATTATATACTTACACTATGATTAATGTACAATAAAAATTTATGTTCAAATAATTCACATGTAAATGTCTCGATAATTTCGAGTTTTCAGTCTCGTAATTCAGCGACTTATGTAATAAACATGCTGCATTGTTTGTAATTGACCAGGAAGGCGCATTGCGGTTACTTGTTAGGCTATTCTGGTATAAAATAAAAATACATAAATAAATAAACATACATATTGTTATCGCTTATCAATGTAGTCGACTAACCAGTAGGGATCAGACACACCATTGATTCGTGACACACCTAATTTAATAAGTAGCACCATTGATTTGTGGCACACCTAATTTAATAAGTGACACCATTGATTTATAGCACACCTTAAGCACTGACTAACCAAAATTGTACGATACGTGTCTTCAACCCTTCATTGTTTTAACCCTTTGCCCGCGTCACCAAATTTAGCGAACATGGCCTGTACGCGGCAGCTTTTTTGCGGATTTTGTTATCGCGTTTTCAACTATAAATTTAGTTTGTAATATTTTATAAATTATTTTAGCCTATATTGAATTTTTTTTGACTACTGCCATCTATTGAATTTGGTAAAGTATACATTTAGTAATATTTTCAACCAAGTTATAAAATTTTAACACAATAGACGGCTCTTATACAGGTTGGAACTTCCAAGACATCTATGCGTATCTCACGCGCTGAGGGCATGTTCGCTAGGACATGTATAGTACTCGTACGCGGTGGAAACGTTAAAGAAGAGTATATAAACTAAACAACAATAATAGAAACGTTAAAGAAGAGTATATACTGTTAGAATTTAAGTTAGTCATCACCATCGAGATTCCGACAGTGGTAGTCATCACTAAAGCCCGGATAACCAAGGTGCCGTTAATTGTTCAAATGTTGTAAATGCATTGTTAATGGTTTGCCGAACCTTTTTTACAAAGCATTTACAACAATGGAACAATGAGCGGCACCTTGGCTATCCGTACTCTAGTCATCACCATCGAGACTCCGAGAGTGGCGGTAAACTCTTTCTATCAAGATAGATTCCATTTCAGCGGGACTCTAAATTACAGACCCAAACTCTTATATGCTCCGGACAAGCGAACAATAAAGCAACACCATTATACTTGGATCTTGGAAGTAGTGAGAATTGCGCAAAACAAATTCAAGCATTTTGGTAACCCTACAGTACAGTCTAAAATTTGAAGTCACTCCTAAACAGTATACCAAGATCAACAGTTGAGTCAGTTCGCGTTAACTGATAGTTCCAAAGGCTATATGCGAACTCAATAGGGGAAAGAGACCTTGAGAAGGAAATTACATGGCATTTAGTCAAGCTGAATGGTATATAAACTCATTACTGGTAGAATTTAAGTTAGTCATCACCATCGAGACTCCGAGAGTAGCAGTCAACACATCAGCAGCAGAAAAAAGTAAAATAGTGAAGCAAAGCTAAAATTAAACAGTTGTACGCATCTCATTTAAATTCTGCGTTCCATAATAAAATTCTACCAATAAGATAAATCTTGGTTAGTGAGCCAAGTAGTTATAAAAAAAAGAAAATTTATTTAATCTTTCATTGGAACGTGACAATATACATATACACCTATAGATTACCTGTCATTACCATCAATATACAAATAATTTTCAACAACTTAATCAAACAAACTTATTTGCCATATAAACTAATATTATATACGAAGTAAGAGGTTTCTATTAATTCCATTAATAGCACTTCATTTCTGTGATCGAAAAATCTCACGAAGTCCCGGATTTGGAAAACGGGCCCACACTTTGGCTACCGCTGGCACAGAGCGTGTTCGCTCAGAGCCTAGAATTTTCCTATCGATAAGTGGTCCGATTGCCTTATTATTTAGCTGGAATCGTAACGATCAACGCAACCGTTAAATTTATTTCGGCCATAATCCCGAGAGCGACTTAGATATCATCACGCCCGTTTCGGCTGGGAGACTTTGACTAACGGCCGCGGCACTTTTACGGTCGCGGAACAATCAATACAGCCTTAAAGCCAACGGAGATTTTCATCTGTTTTTCGTGTGTACACACAGCCTGCGGGAGAGGCATTATTTTCGCAGGTGAAATAAATTAGTTAAGCCCGAGATGCGTCTGTCCTGAGGTAAATTCGGCGAAAGCCGCGCTCTCGGCGATAACGGCGATAATAATTTGTCACCGGGGATTACCGACGAGGACTTAATATACAAATTGAGAAGTGTTTCTCTGGTTTCGATGCTATCTTTACTCGGAATATACAAACGTATGTCTAGAAACAGCTTCGAATTTGCGACTATTTATGGAAACACGTCCTAATGGAAATAAAATAATAGTATATTTTAAATATGTACATATATGTATAGATACATTTGTACATCATAGAGTTTTAATGTTAGATTTTTTTTTCACAAATGATGATATTGATAATGAAACCAAAAATTTTGTAAACTCTATAAAAAGTATACAATATTTAAGACTTTTTTTATAAAATAAAGTTTTACTAGCCATCTTCTATGGAAAAGTTTCTTAATTGCTAACTATTTTTATATAGATATTAAACAAGGTACAATTTCCTTATAATCTGATAATGATGAGATGACAATGTCTTTTAATGCAATCATCTGTCATTCAAAATCTGTCTTAAACTACATGTATGTTTGTAGTTTAAGATACAATCCATTGGTTGAACGTTGTAGGAATTTAGCTTAAAAATCTAAAATATATATTTTTTTTACTATATTTCATAATATAAACTTAAAGAATGATGTATAATAGATATAATAAAGCTGTTTTATACTGTTTTATCTCAGAAAAAAAAATTAGATTCGCCATGCTTAAGCTGTTCATATAACAAATACTGAGCGAAGCCGGGTAAAAACACTAGTAATTAATAAAAACTTGTAAAAAAGGAATACACATATAATGTGTTATAAACATTAATAACCATAATTGTAAATTTTTTTTCTATTGTGTTATAAGCAATAACATTAAAACATGATGATATTATAAATACAAAAAAGAAATAAAAGTACGTGAAGTAGTATCTGACATATTTGGCCAAAAATCAATATATATCGTGTATTACATTACATGAAGCTAGACGCCAAATTTGAAATTTATATATACATATGAGAGTTAAAACTATAAATATTTATATATTAAAGATAACGAGAACCTATAGAGCAATTTTATAAAATATAGAGTGAAATATAGGCGTTTAAACAATTAAAATCTGATATGGCCATATCACGGCGAAAAAGTTGAAGATGGATTATAGTAGCTTGCCGTCACCGTCATAGACGTCACCTTACCCGAGATTCTGGATATTTGATACGCATTGTATACGATATTTTATCTCCAACGTAATGGCAGACGATACATTAACGTATATTGATGACCAAAATGAGCAATATGGCAAAGTATGAAAACGATTGGATAAGAGATATAAAAAATGACTACTAACACGAAAACCATGTGAACTTTATAAGAAGTAAGGAAAAAATGTGTGTAAAATAGATAATGATCACTGGATTAGTAGCTATTAAAATATACATACCTAATATGTATTGGAATTATACATACCTATATTAGTCATTGATGGAATAATAAATAATTAGTAATAATAATAATTAGTAATAATAATAATTAGTAATAATAATAATAATAATAAATAATTAGTCATTAAAAGTTAATTATACATCAATATATACATACCTAATATATGTGTATTCTTCATACCTAATATTTAATTGCGTGTTATATAAAATGGTATTTATAAAAAATGCAATATATCTTAATTGAAGTTTAAAACAAGTAACCATAATCGTTATTGCAATTTCAATTTAGCCGAACTTATCGACGTTTAATTAATAAAGATCGTTAGGCCGAACTTTTCGTCACTTTAACTCTGTCGATGGCGTCCATTTTGGAATTAGTCAACGCAGGGTGAAAGAATGAAAAAAAAAACAACGTTAAAGGTATATAAGGATACGTCAAAAATGAAAGCTCCTGCGGTTTTGTCATCAGCTCGTGGAGCTTTCGAGCGTTTTAAAATATTAAAAGAAATTAAAACTTTTTAACGAGCTAGCTGCAGAAGTTGGCGCGCGCTATCGAGCCAAGCTGTCGGACATTATCAGAATCGTCGGAAATTTCGGTCTTCGTCAAATATTTACAAACTTTTTGATCGAACGCCGTAATGAAATCGTCGCTTGAAAATATGAACGGTTTAAATTTGAATATTTCATAACTTCCTCCTCGTCCAACGTCTCCCAATAAAATGAGCACTACGTATACGTCGATTCTATGTGAGATCTTACTCCATTTTGTTGCAAATGCAGAAAAATTATTGGAGTATTTTTTCAATTTATTAGAAACTAGTGGTTTTACCCGGCTTCGCTCGGTATTTGTAATATAAACCGCTTAATCATGACTAATCTTATAGTTACATTTTATTAAATTTATTTGAATACCTTTATTTTATATAAATTTATTTGAATATTCATTTGTTTTTTTTATTAAATTGACTGTCACGGACAAACAAACATATATAGTCTCTTTCGAAATTATATGTATACCAGAATCCGGCGCCTGCGCCCCGGGGGCGAAGGCCCATCCCCCGTGCCCATGTCCCCTTGTCCCCATGTCCCCATGTCCCCATGTCCCCATGAACAAACAATACATACTTATATGTATATATATATGTATACAAAGTCTCTTTCGAAATTATAAATTAGATTTTAAAATATTGGCAAAATGAATGAACATAACATAACCACTATTTAAAAATTCGACATTTCACTTTTATATTAGGGACGGTATATTAATTTACTACGTTTTTGGTTATTTGTTTCCACTCAATCTGTCTGTATTTATAAAACTTTTATAAGACCTAAATTAGAATACGCTTTTAGTATATGGAATCCTCATTTTAAAAAATGTTATACATGTGTATCAAAGGAGAATTACAAAGATACCTTTTGAAATTAAATCACTTTCTTATAACGTAAGGTTGAAAATTAATGAATATCACTACACTGGAGACGAGAAGAATAAGAGAGGTGACTTAATCAAAATCTTTAAAATAATAAATAATCATTATAATTGTCCTATGTCCAAACTCATTACGTTCAATGAAAACACTCATCTTGGAAGTCACACTTTCAGACTCCAAAAAGAAAAATTGAATAAATTAATCAGAGATTCCTTCTTTTCAAACAAAGTGGTTACAGTTTGGAATAGTCTTCCCAACATTGTAGTAAATTCTGAAAACCTTAATAATTTTAAAAACATCCTACATGTCTTTCTTAAACTTGAAGAATTTTTGTAATTCTTCTTTACCAATATATTTTCTATATTGTTGTTTTCTTTTAGTTAAAAAGTTACCGTTTTTTTTATCTTTTGGTATATTCTCTTATTTTTTTTTTTTTTTTCATGTTTAATTTTTCTTTTATCTTCTACTTCTTATGATTATTTTTGTTTTAAATTATATAAGTCAAACCCCGTGAGTCTATAGGCTTTGCCGCCTTTATCATATATTTTTTAAAAAATAAATAAATCTTTTCAGTTTCCGCAAACTTTACAACCACCTCTTGGTGTATAAAAATAAATACCCGATCTGAATAGGATTCACTTTCTGTGTTTAAACGTAAAATTACGTACGCATTAACTCGGTATTTTTCGCAGAAATGAAAATATCAAAATTGCTATTTTACAAATACTAAATTACCATAGATATATTATCCTTTGGGAAAATCTTCAACATATATTATTTTAATAAATTTGACGCAATTATGTAGATTCATTATTGTATGTAATTCTAAGATGGATGTATGAACATTTGTATGTATATCCATACATATGGACATATGTTGTTCTAAATACATATTATCTGTAATATATTATCTTCAAAATATACCAAAACTACTTAAATAGATAAAGTAAAAATGTTGAATATATTTACATACATAATTCTGTGCTAATTTATATTATATACAATTTTGACGGTTCAAATATTATATTATATAATAATATTCCAAGGTGAAATATGTATCTGCAAATTTGTAAAGCGTTGTCAAAAGACGGCAGTAACAAACCAACGACTGGTAAAATATTATTTATAGGGTAAGCCTTATACAACTTTCCCTCCCCTGAGATCAATATAAAAGTAATACGACCCCGGCAAGTAAGGTCACCCTCGAATCATAATTCCCTTATATATTATTAATTATGAGCGTGGATATGGAGGCAAAGGATGGGGATGATAAGCTATAAAACACGTTCGAAGATTTAATTAATACCACCGGACCCGAGCTTTATTTATCGGTTAAATTTGACATGTTTTATCGAGATAAAGAACATTGTTGCATAACTAACGCCCCCCCCCCCTATCCAGAAACGTTAGATTTAGGGATGAAATTATGTTAAAGAGCCAGTTTCATTTTATGTTGAATTCACACGTTTTAAATTAGTTTCGAACTACAGAATGCACTTAAAAGTTTTATTTTAACAAATTTATATATTATATGTAGATAATTCTAACGATCGTGTAAGAATATTTTACTATATAAAAATATAATACAAATGTAAATATGTATTATTAATTATTGCTTAGTTTTTTTTACATAAACATATGTATATGTACATATTTATACGAAGTATCACCACAAGTGTTTTCTTATTATAATTTTACAATCATTGACACCTTTAATTAACATTTTAAAACAAAAGCAAATTAAAGTGTGATAAGCTCACTTTCTATATTTGTTATTAATTAAAAAAAATTATACGTAACTTATGACAGTAGGAAAAGCATTTAATTCAACATCTTATAAATTTAAATGACTTTAAATGAAATTTAAATTCTGATATTTATTCATAGCTATCAATGAAACCGTAGTTTATACCTATGATGTAAAATAATCAATAATACATATATAAAAGATTCGAGAATTGAAAACAGGAAGAAATGAAAAATGAATGAACGTGGCCAGGAATTATTGAAACCTATGTAATAATTATAACTTTCACATACCTGATACATACTGTCATGTTTCAAAACGCAGTTTATATATTTTTTAAATTACTGGTTAAACAAACCAAGATTTCTTTATTATCATAAAAACGTTACATTTGTGTTATTGGTAGACATATTCGAAACTACGGATTTAATTATGGAACAATGATGAATTTAAAATGAGATATGTAGAACTTTGTTTCACTAATTAACTTTGGTTCACTTTGTTCGGCTGTTGTGCTGACCGTCACTTGCGGGGTCGATATTAATGACTACCACTCTCTGAGTCTCGATGGTGATGACTGACTAATGTGATCTTTATAAATTATTTCTTTATCTCTTGGGTTGGGCAAAGTCCGGCATTCCTATCTTATCTGACTATCCCTTTACAGGAATTTTAATGGACTTGTTACTCACGTATATGAATGTGAGAAAGTGAATTCGATTATTGCAGGAACTACATTGATATGCGAGGTACATTACAGTATGTATAAATGAAACCGTTGAGCTTTTTTCCAAACTTTTAACCTCACGGGTAGCGCCCAGCAAAATCCGGAAAAGATCGTGCGAAACCGGATAGTTATATTTATAAATTTATTTAACGGATGATATTCTGTTACTATGAGCTTAACTATTATATCTACTATATATAGCACTTTGTAAGTATTCCCATACCAACAATGAGATGTTATTTCCAACTAACGTCGAATTTCCACAAAACACTTTCGGGGATTTTCCCGCACACTACACACTATTGACTTAAACTTGAAGCCGAGATCGCACACATAAGCACATATACGTTTCGCTTTTAATTAAAGTCGAAACCTATCCTCGAGTCGGTCGGAATTCCGTCGAATTTCTTATCGCTGTGAACTTTCATTTATTTGAAAGAGTGTATGGGCACGGGCGACGTCGCCGAAATTGAAATTAATGTTTATTTCCACGACGACGAATAAATTTGCGACCCATCACTCGGTTTTTTTTTTTGGCATCGCAGTCATAAAAAAGCCGACTCCATATATCACGTCGGAAAATATCGTCTTTTTTTCTTGCGTACTCCTCGTCTCCGTAATCATACCTTAGGTCGCGTTCGCGGAACTGGATGTGAATTTTAAAACATCTAGCGTGGCTGCACGCGTAGCATTTTAATAATAAAAAAAAATATAAGCGAATACACGACCCTACGTACGAATTGTAAGGGATGATGAGTGAAATGTCATTTGGATAAAATTTGTCATAAGAACGTCGTCGTTTCGAAAATGCGGTATGTGATTTTAATCTGTCAAATTGTGGGAGCGTTCAACTTTTGAGATTTAAATATATAAAATAAATTTGAATAGATCTGATTTATGACTTCATGATCATAATGGGCCATTGTTTTCTATTCATAAATGTGAGCCCCTAAAAATAATTTATAACACACCCATATATACTAACTTGAAAAACTGCATGCCACAAATAATATTCCGTTATTTATACAGACATTACTAACAATCTAACCGGTAGATTCTATGAAAAAATCACTAATAACCATACTAACACACTTATGAAGAGTCTCGGTGATTACGACAAAATGTCTATACCCTTCAGGTATAAACACAATCTGCTTTAGATCGTCGACTTTAGAAAATCTTTAATTAATATTATGTATTAGATGTATTATGAGCATTTATAAGAATTGTAAATAGGTTTATGAGCTATTTTTTCTATTATGCTGTACATTAACATTAGAATAATATAATACTATGATTACTGACCAAATTAAATTAAAATTGTAAAATAGAATTGATCAGTAGTTATTAAAATAGATATAAGATGTATTGTGAACATAATTTCGTAATAATAAAAAACGTTTAAAAATAAAAATAAAATTATGTAGTATATTGAGCGATTGTTATCTAGATAGCTCTTTTATATGCCAAGAATATCTACAATTTATTTCTGTATTATAATTGATGTAATTAATTGAATAAAATTGCGTTCACAGAGCAATTTTATTCAATTAATTACAGTATAAAAAAATACTCGTAAAACAAAGATCGAAAACAATCCTTTCATTAATTACTTTCAGTATAAAAGGCTGGCAAAGTCAAGTATCCATTTATTTATTTTTTTTAAAGTGTTGATTGAAATCTATTTGATCGGTTTTAATCAAATTAACGTAGTGTAAATTGAAATTAAATCATGCTGTCTGAAAGTGGAACATAAACCAAGTACTAATAAAAATTCTAAAGAGACATCTTATTCGAATGTACACAATGCGATACACTCTGACAGATATAAACGAGGAATTGTTCAGTCGGAAATGTAGTTTTCAGTGGAAATTTGTGTGCACAAATTGGAGAGTAACCGTGTCGGGTTATTTGTCAAACAGAACAAGTGTACAAAGTGAGCTTAATCTTGTTTGTACTGCCGCGAGTCCCGAAGATAAGGATTCTGCGACGTCTTGCCCTAACCCCTTTGCTGCCGGCTAACACCAATTATGCAAACGAATTGCTACGCCTTCGGTAGGATGCGATATTATTTTTCCCGTTTTTACCCGCAGTTAATTGCTCGTCAAGCGCGCCGCTAAATTATTACAGACCGGGGCCAGGTGGGGGGAGGTAGGTGTCCAAAGTCGGGAAATTTATCTGGCCGGGTGTGGATGCTCCGCTTTTAAATTGTACACTTTATTATTATACTTGTGCAAAGGGGTTGTTGAGAAGACCGAGCGGGAAAATTCGACGTCGATTCTCTTAAGCAGATGTTGTTAATGCTCGCTTTGTTCCGGCTCCGTGTTCCGCGAGAGTCGTTGAGACTTTTACGCCAATTTATTTTCCTGTCCGTCAAAGTGAAAGTATAGGTACATATAATACATACATACATACATTGCATGTATGTTATAAACAAAATGATATAAAATGGGAAGTAAAATTTCTTTTAAAATAAAGATTCTTAAAAAAAAAATTCTTTAAAATTTCTTCAAAAAATTTATTTTGTATGAAAAATGTAGCTCAATATGAAAATTTTTATTTGAATATTGTTTTAACAATTTAATTAAGAAATTTTCACAAAAAAAAGCAAATATATCAGAAAATTTTAAACACAACTCAAAACTATTTAAAACAATTTGAATTGGGTTATTTCATGTCTTTAATCTTTCATTTTAATTACAGTTGTAAAATTGTACCAAATATGACCCTTCACGCCATGATGTGGCATTTTAATGATCAGTTAATAAATATTGATAATATCAATTGAATAATACTTTTTTTTATTACTTGAAATCACTATAAATATTATACACATTAAATATCAAGAAGATAAATATAATTTAAATGGTCAAAATAACATAACGAAACATTTAAAAAAAAAAAACTTCTAGTTTACAAATTCTAGCCAAAACCTTATCAACATAAAAATACAAATATAAATTTTCAGTTTGATACGCGCAGGGGTGTGGAAGAAATCATGTGGTCACAACATTTTAGACTTTTCTAAAAGTAGAAAACCCCACTTGCAGTTTATTACATTTGATGCTTTTTTTTTAATTCTCATCACATTGATACAAGAATTATACTTGAATTTTCTCGTTAAGAGCATACAAGTTTAATGGGTGGGAAAAAATTGTGGAAGAAAATCGAACACAAGTAAACTGCCACTTTCGGTTAACGGATGCTTACCAAATTTTATATATATATATATATATATATATATATATATATATATATATATATATATATATATATATATATATATATATATATATATATATATATATATATATATATGTATATATATATATATTTAAGTTTTAAGTTTTAACTTAATGACAAGTTATACTTACATATATATATATATATATATATATATATATATATATATATATATATATATATATATATATATATATATATATATATATATATATATATATATATATATATATATATATATATATATATATATATATATATATATATATATATATATATATATATATATATATATATATATATATATATATGTATATATGTAAGTATAACTTGTCATTAAGTTAAAACTTCTATGAAGATATATAATTTCAGTTCAATAACCTATAAGGTTTCTGAGAAAAATATAAAAACCTCGATTCTCTAGAGTAAAAGCACTACTTTCGGTTCAGGTAAAAATATTTTAATATATTAGGGTATAAAATTTCTAAATCCTATTACACGTAAAAAATTTCAATCTGATTTAGTTTCCGAGTTGGGAGATAATTGAGTTCCAAATTTAAAAACACAGACAAATTCACAAAGCCGCACACAGACACACACTTTTTTCTAAATCATGAAAACGTGTACATTACCGTGCAGAGAAACCGCTACACCTCTAAATACTTTGAATTCTTAGAATTTCTCGGTAAAAGGTCCCCTAATATCTAAAATACTCTTTTTTTTATTCAAAGGGGTAGTATTTCGAACATTCTGAGGTATTTTAGAACGGGTAGTATTTCGAACATTTGACATATTAAGTTCTTGTGTGGATTTCGAGTGAGTAATTGCGATTTGTGCGAAACATGGCGAATTGTGTGAAACTTGACGTGGCGAAAAATTGGCAGATAATTTCGCTATCTTCAAAAGAATGTACATATGTATAATTATCGAATTTTGTTTTGTAACCTTTTTAAATTCCTCAAATACATAGATAAAGTCGTGGGTTGGTCACATCCGAATTTTTTTTCCAACATTCAAATATAATATAATACACATAAATCACAATTTGGTTTGGATGTAGTATGGGTGATAAATATTTTCTAAAGTAACGAATGTTAAGAAGAAATATTCCGTAAAAAGTGACCCCCCCTCTCTTTGGCTCCATCCTTCAATTTCCCCGTCAAGGCTTTTCGCGTTCACAAAGACCGAATTTCTGAGATGGCTTTTAGGCGAACCGTTGCGATTTGTTGTCCGGTCGAGCGACTTTTTGAGTATGGGAAAAATTAATCGGAAAAAGGGTCCAGGCCTTTTCGGAAAGAGGGCGTAAATGGATTTCGACCAACGGTCGAACAGAAGAACTCAACCCCACACTCTCTCTCCCCTTTCGGAAGTACACAGAAGAAGAAGCAATAAAAATATAAATAAAATTTGCATACAATTGGCGTTACATGAAAAACGACCGGGAAATCAAATTTGGCCCGGGAGAAAATCGTGCGATTTAATTGGGGTGAAATTTACGAGGTTCACCCCTTTTCTTCGGGACACCCTTCCTGAAGTATTGACGGTGTCCCGTTGAAAGGTCACCCTTAGGACGAGGTGGGGCCACGTTCATTCGGAAAGGTAAACGGAAAGTCTTGTAAAAGTCCTAATTGGACCGGTTTCGCAAAGAACAAAGACACCACATTGCTCATTAGCGATATTCAAATAACGATTTCAGGCGCACAAAAGTCGTCTTTGATCCCGTTCACCGTGGCATAAAATATTCATAAAATTCAACCGAGGACGGTGGGTATTCTACTTTTCATTCTGAACGTATGCATGTACATACATACATAAATACATATATATGTATATACATGTGAATTTTATAATGTTCGCATATAAAATTATGGGTATAAATAAATTCATAATGAAAATTCAGGTAGAAGACATAAAGAGAGCACGTCACAAAAATTAAGGTTATATATATGTACATAATTTATATAAGAGTCTTACATGTAGATTTAGTATTAAGTGGTACATATTATACATCCATCATATTTATAAATTGTGATTAAAATATTAACGCATAAGTTTTAGTAAAGCCGTTCTTCATAGCTAATCATTCGTTGCAGAAATAGTCAAATTTGAGCAAAAACAATATATTTGTACATATTTTCAAATTTTTAATTAATATTATGTATTAGATGTATTATGAGCATTTATAAGATTTGTAAATAGGTTTTTGAGCTCTTTTTCCTATTATGCTGTACATTAATATTAGAATAATATAATACTATGATTACTAACCAAATTAAATTAAATTGTAAAATAGAAAATGATCAGTAGATCAGTAGCTATTAAAATAGATATAAGATGTACTGTGAACATAATTTCGTAATAATAAAAAGCATTTAAAAATCATAAAATAAAAAGTAGGGAATGTATTGCACCTATAGCCACCACCAATATAGATATATAAGAACCAGCCGCAAATACACAACATCCCTGCGAGGCCCAAATGGAAGAGAGAAGATCAAAATTCCACTCATACTTCACATTCAATTATGAAAATAACGATGAATGCAGGCTACCAGAAAAATTGGTTAAAATAATCTCCGATAACCTACGCTCACCGAGGTGGAAAATATCACATTCGGAATCAGCAGCCACGATTTCCTTGAGAGTTCGTATAGCTCTTGGAATGGGAGCCATTCGATAAAGAACTGTACGAGCAGAAGGTACATATGTACATACAACTATGAAAAGATGATGACTACCACGCACATAATTAAAAGGGACATAAATATGAAATCATATTAATCAAATGGCAAAATTGGATTAAAATTCATTGGAAAAAAGCCATTTTCATTGAATCTTTCGATGGTATGGGTGCGATGACGGCTCACGCACCGCGTCCTACACATACACTATACAGGCAGTTCCAGAAATCACGACCGTCATTACGAGGCAATCTGCCGTTCCGTCGTAGAAGAAAAGGTCCGGCTTTATTTTTTCGCTGAGAAAAGGAATTGGGACGCGCGTGACCGGACCAGAGCCAGATCGGGACGCGCTTTTTCCTCCTCTCCGCCTTTTAACCGTTGACCAATGGAACTTGCGGACGTGCTCTTCGTGTCGCCATATAAATTACAAGACCGAATTCGGCAGACAAGAATACATAATCGCCCATCAGTTCCGTAACGACTCCTAATTGAACGTCAGGACGCGGAGATATTAAAAGAAAGGAGGAATTATATTTGGTTGAAAAATCCTCAACCTGTCCATTGTTTCGATAGCCAGGTTCATTATTCTCCTCGTATAGTACCGTTTAACCTTTGAAGGACGGAACGTCGAGATCGAACGAGTGTCCCAAACCGGCGTCGAGTAAGACCAGAGTATTTTTACATACCTCTTATACAGTTCACATGGTTTTCGTGTTAGTGGTCATTTTTTATATCTCTTATCTCTTATCCGATCGTTTTCATACTTTGCCATATTGCTCATTTTGGTCATCAATATACGTTAATGTATCGTCTGCCATTACGTTGGAGATAAAATGTCGTATACAATGCGTATCAAATATCCACAATTTTGGGTACGGTGACGTCTATGACGGTGACGGCAAGCTACTATAATCCATCTTCAACTTTTTCGCCGTGATATGGCCATATCAGATTTTAATTGTTTAAACGCCTATATTTCACTCTATATTTTATAAAATTGCTCTATAGGTTCTCGTTATCTTTAATATATAAATATTTATAGTTTTAACTCTCATATGTATATATAAATTTCAAATTTGGCGTCTACATAGCTTCATGTAATGTAATACACGATATATATTGATTTTTGGCCAAATATGTCAGATCTGACATTTCACTGCTAAAAGTATATCTCTTCACTGAGTTTTATCTGCGAGATAAGTATTCAATAAGAAGTTATGTTGTATCTAATTGTTAATATGATTTACAATAAGCTTACATACATTTAGTTTTTTACAATAAGCTTACATACATACATCACATACAATTAGTTCAACAGCTACCCATAACCTCAAATTTCATTGTTTATTTCTCCAAAACAAACTTTCTAACCAATACAAGCTTAATATATGTACACAGATCAAACAGTGCTAGTTTTATTTTTAGCTATCAGCTGACTTAATTTATTTAATCAAAATACAGCTTTTCTCGATACAAATGGGTCCAATATATATCTTATTAATCATTTTATACATCAACATAAAAAAAATTTAGTCCTATAGCATGCTTTTAACTAATTTTGGATTAAAAAATAACGACAAGCATCAACACGCAAACGCACATACGCAAGGCTAACAGGCGGTTGCATAGCTCGATAGCCACGCACCAAAAGCGACGAAAAAAATAGCTTACGAAAATATAGCTGTCTCTTTCACACGCATTGATTCATCAATCAACAAGAATATGCAAGCGAACAATAAAACACATGACTTATCCCTACCGCCTTTAAATGAAACTTTGGAACGTAGAAATGCATAAATGTATTTTTTACGATGTACCCCTTTTCTAAATCATACAAAATCCATTAAAATAAATTTCTTGTAGTTCATTCTAGACATACAAGAAATATTGGTTGTATATGTAGCTTTGAAAACCACATAGTTATTACGAAAAACGTAAAAATTGGGGCACTTGCTTACCCCACTTCGGTGAGGGAGGGTTAAAAGAAAGTATATATAGTTATCACTGTTTGATCTACATATATACATATATATTAGGCCTATATAGGTTAGAAAGTTTGTTTTGGAGAAAAAAAGCGCAACATTAATGTAAAGATTAAAACAAATCTTTGAAGTTTGGTTAAAGCTTAGAAAAGTTAATCAATACTATGAATGACCACAATAATACTTGTTCAGTACAAAACGGAGTGACTAGTTGAAGAGTTCAAACTTCAGTTAGATAGATCAGTTTTACTCTGAAGGAACTATACCTATGAGATAAGATGTATTTGAAACAGTTTTAGTCTCATTTATCGATCGGTACAGACCACACAGTAGTTATTTACAACTTAAAACACACACCCCCCCCCCTTTCAAAGAGACGTCAACCGCCAAATGTCAAATCTGACACAATTGGCCATAAGACAAAATATAGACGCATTCGTGCCACCCGGTTATGTACACCAATCGAGAGATAATAAGAGCCTATAAATTGCCTGCAAATTTTATAAAATATAGAGTGAAAAAAGAAAAAATTATAGGCGTTTAAATAATTAAAATTTGACAGCGAGATGGCAGGGCGAAAAGTAATGAAACTACCGATGTGAATGATGAATGTGACAGATAAACATCACCGTGTAATACGATGCAGTATTTTCAAACGTGTCTAATACGATATTTTTTCACCGTCGTAATTGCGGATGATACCTTAACTTAATATGATGACCAAAATGAGCAACATGGCAAAGTATGAAAACGATCGGGTAAGAGATAAGGGATATAAAAAATGACCTCTTACAAGAAAACCATGTGAAACGTATAAGAGGTTAGTAAAAAGAAAAAGTTATATGTAGGTGTTTTAACAATTAAAATTTGACATAGCGAGAGGGTGGTGAAAAGGGAAAAAACGATCGGATCAGTGTGGACAAATGCGGCAATGTGGACAATAGACGGCACCGAGAAAGATTATGGAGTATTTTCAAACGTGTCTATTTCGATTATTTTTCACCATCGTAATGGCAGACTTGATTTCCATATATATTGATGACCAAACCGAGTAAAATTGCAAAGTTTAAAAACGATCGAAAGAGTGTAGAAAAGAACTCAAATTTCGTTAGACGAAAAAATCGAAAGATAAGTAAGAAGAGGCTAGTAAAAAAATATGTATATATTTATAAGAAAAACCGAACAGTACGGATGCTGCGTGCTTAAAATAAATTCGCGTTAATGCTATTTAATTACAACTATGTTATTTCGAGGGTTTAATGTCCGGTTTTGCTCTGTTTATACATATTACATCAAAGCACGATATTATAGCGTTCGCTTACACCTCAAGTATACGAGTTATGAACGCAAACTGCAGCGTGCATATTTCGCTGCAAGCGCCGAGAAACCGTATTTTGTGTTTAGACTTGATTATTCATGTAAACGCGTTGAGAAATTGCCATGCAACTTTGATATTAAATAATATAGTCTAGGAACACACTTCGTGCACGCTTTTGGGATAGTTGACATTCCATATATTATACATTCGAATAAACACTAAAATATAATTGAAATATATATGATTCATTCAATCGGAACATGCAGTGAGAGTTAAATGTATTGCCATGTTCCAAAACGGCATTTATATATTTTTTTTAATTACTTGGTTGTTCAAACCAAGATTTCTTTATTATCATAAAAACGTTATATTTATTTTATTGGTAGATACATTCTAAAACTACAGATTTAATTATAGAACGATGATGGATTCAAAATGAGATACGTAGAACTTTTGTTTCACTAATTAACTATGGTTCACTTTTGTTTGCTGACCGTCACTTGCGGGGTCGATATTAATGACTACCACTCTTGGGGTCTCGATGGTGATGACTGACTAATGTGATCTATATAAATGATTTCTTTATCTCTTGGGTTGGGCAAAGTCTGGCACTCCTGTCTTATCTGACTATCCCTTTACAGGAATTTTAAAGGACTTGTTACTAACATATATGAATGTGAGAAAGTGAATTTGATTATTGTGGGAACTACATTGATAAGCGAGGTACATAGCAGTATGTATTTTTTGCATATTATCCATTAAAAATTATTTTACCATTAAGGAAATGCACAAAATCAAACATGTTTGATGATAGTGCATAGTGCATAGAATTTCAAATATTTTTTTTTCAAAATCAACTTCAAGCAACATAATATAATAGAAATCTATTGATTTTCTCTTACAAAATAAGAAATTGAACAAACAAACTAAATCGAACAAACTAAAAAATTGAACAACCTAAAATATTCATGATTTTCTCAACATTAGAGTTGAAATATATGAGAGGCGATTTATCTAAGTTATCAAAATTATAAGCCTTATAATTTAAAACAAAAAAATCACCTGAGAGGTCATACTCTCAGATTCCAAAAATAAGTATCTGACAAAAAAAATTAAAGATTCCTTCTTTTCCTTAGAAGAGTGGTTAAAATTTGGAATAATACCTAATAATAATAATAATAATAATAATAGCTTTTATTCCAGACGATGAGGAGAATAGTGCAATCCCCAACGCCCATATAAATAATATATACTAATGAATACAGTAATTTAAATACAATAATTTGCCCTTTAAAAATAAACTAGAAGATATTCTAAAAATTTATGACTGTTTTTAATCTTTCTTTTCGTTCACTGCTATTTTATTTGTCTTTACTATTATCGTTTCTGTTTGCATTTCAAAATTTATTATTTCTTTCTTTGTATTTTACACAATTTCCTACAAATGGTTTATTAATTCCTTTGTAAATTCAATGTTATAATGTTTATTGAAATTGGGTACATTTTTAGATTATTTTACTATATTTTTGTTTTATTCGATTTGAATATAAGCATATATACATAGGTGTATTACATTTGACAATTAAAAGAATTAAAGATATGCAATGTGAAATTTCCTATTTAAAATGTGTGAAATGGAAATACAATAAAATAGTACTTTAACGAAAAGGAATTTGTATATATTACATACATACATATATACTCGTATGTACATGCCCACAAATAAAGGACTATTTTCGTAAGCAAAATTCTGTGATTTAATAAATTTAATATTTAATATTTTAATATTAATAATATTGACGTATTTTTTCTTGGTTTTAGTATCGTAATAATTTATCAATGTATTGACAGATTTACACAGATGGAAAAACTTTTTTTATATGAAAAAATATATACCTATATAAGCGGGAAAACATGAAAAGTTTTCGCGAACAACACGCGTTTATACGCCGCGGCACGTAACGTTGATTGAGCACTTTCTAATACGTCTTTTTAACAAAAGGGACGTACTAGGATGACATTAAAGCATTCTTTTCCTTTATTTTTTTCCTTTCGTACATCTACACATAAACAAGGCAAGAAATGATTAACGACCGAAGCAATCCGTAACTTGTGCGTACATAAATACGTACATATGTATGAAGAACATTGGAGATGAATAGAACTATCTCCAACGATGGATTCGATTTAAGGTAAAAAATTTAAAAGTACTAACATTAAACAACATAAATTATATATACTGCAGAGAAGACGTATTGATCTTTACTAAAT